>NC_064920.1:858686688-858995081 GCF_023897955.1 Schistocerca gregaria
TCTGTGCAGGCCAGTCCATTACAGGGATGTTGTTATCGTGTAACCACTCCGCCACAGGCCTCGTATGATGAACAGGTGCTCGATCGTGTTGAAAGATGCAATCGCCATCCCCGAATTGCTCTTCGACAGTGGGAAGCAAGAAGGTCCTTGAAACATCAGTGTAGACCTATGCTGTGATAGTGTCATGCAAAGGGGGTAGCCGCGTGGTCTATTGCGTGTTGTCATGGTTCGCGCGGCTCCCCCCGTCGGCGATTCGACCTATCTCTCGGGCGTGTGTGTGTGTGTGTGTGTGTGTGTGTGTGTGTGTGTGTGTGTGTTGTGTCCTTAGCGTACGTTAGTTTCAGTTAGATTAAGTAGTGTTTAAGCGTAGGGACCGATGACCTCAGCAATTTGGTCCCATAAGACCTTACCACAAATTTTCCAAAATGCCACACAAAACAACACGGGGGCAAGCCTCCGCCATGAAAAACACGACGACACCATTACACCACTGCCTCCGAATTGTACTGTTGGCACTACACATGCTGACAGATGACATTTACCGGCCATTCCCCTACCCACACCCTGCCATCATATCGGCTCATTGTGTACCGTGATTCGTCACCCCATACAACGTTTTTTCGCTGTTCAATCGTCCAATCCTTACGCTCCTTACACCAAGCGAGGCTTCGTTTGGCATTTACCAGCGTGATGTGTGCCTTATGAACAGCCGTTCGACCGTGAAATCCAACTTTTCTCACCTCCTGCCCAACTCTCATAGTACTAGCAGTGGGTTCTGATGCAGTTTGGAATTCCTGTTTGACGGTCTGGATAGATGTCTGCCTATTACACATTACGACCCTCTTCAATTGTCGGCTGTCTCTGTCAGTAGAGAGACGAGGTCGGTATGTACGCTTTTGTGCTGTACGTATCCCTTCACGTTTCCACTTCACTATCACATCGGAAACACTGAGCTTAGGGACGTTTAGGAGTGTGGAAATCTCGCTTACAGACGTATGACGCAAGTGACACCCAATCACGTGACAACGTTTGAAGTCCGAGAGTTCCGCGGAGCCCCCATTCTGCTCTCTCACAATATCTAATGACTACTAAGGTCGCTGATCTGGCAGTAGATGGTAGCACAATGTACCTGATATGAAAAACGTGTGTTTTGGGGGTGTCCAAATACTTTTGATCACATAGTGTATGTTCAATATACTACTCCAACTTCATATGCACTCAACATTAATTGGCACTTCGTACATTTTCACCTTTAATTCTCGCTTTCTTGAATTGTTTCTCAAAATTCTTTTGCCACATATTTTTAAAATATGTTAATTATGTTCACCAGAAGCGTACTTGCAGAGTACACCTTTTAAAGGTGTTAAGTGATTAAGAAGGGTGCATTACAAAAGAAACTCAAGAACAGTTCAGGCATATGCCTTAGATCGTGCCTGTTGAGATCGGACAAGGAAGCGGCGAATAAACGTGCAGTATAGTCACACGCAGAACAGATGGCGTTAGATGCCTGATTGTATGTAGTTTCTGTGCGATCTGGTAGAGGTCACTAGCTGACGGAGATTGTTTGAGCTCCAGTCGAAATACTGAACTGTGCTTCGAATCGCTCTGAGCACTATGCGACTTAACTTCAGAGGTCATCAGTCGCCTACAACTTAGAACTAATTAAACCTAACTAACCTAAGGACATCACACACATCCCTGCCCGAGGCAGGATTCGAACCTGCGACCGTAGCGGTCGCTCGGCTCCAGACTGTGGCGCCTAGAACCGCACGGCCTAACTGTGCTTAGTTATGTGAGTGATGAAGGTGTGAATGTGAAATAATGTTTTATGTAAAGATTTTTTAACTGTACATTGAAGTATTCGGTCTTGTGAGGAATGTTCGAGAACGACGTATGTGTTAATCATTCGTACCGAGGAATTTGTTATAAACTATTTCGTCAGTCTGAAGTTTATTCGCGGCAGCATCACACAGCGCCGCCGCACTGTATAATACGGACTGTGTCTGTGTACGAGTCTTGTTCATGTGCTACCTGCTCGATGCGTTGTCTCGTACGCCGCTTACACATGACATGTTCTGCGCGGCCCGGACGAGCCAAAGTTTGCCTGAAGTGCTGTAACATTGTGGGCGAACAATTTATGTTCTGTATACCGCCACGAAAAGAAACGTGTTGTCACTACTTTGAGCTTGAAACTTGTGGCGTAGACATGTTCGCTCGACCAAGCTAGGTAAGTTCAAAGCACACCACTTTCTCGAAAACGCTATTCTGGTGTCATTCCTCGATATGCAGAATCTCCAGTTATTTGAGCATAATAATTTTGAAGTTGTAAACAGTGATCCGATGGAAATTCCGTACATTGTGTTAAGATCCGAAGAGAGGACCCGGCGTTCCGTCTACAGGAGTCGTAAATCTGTAGGACAGTGCACGCCCACAAGTCGACAACCTCACAGTGAGGTTCTGGTTAACTTCCAACTGTTCTTGAGCTGTATGGCCACGCTTTCGGCCCGTGCCTCCATCTTTACCGCGGTCAGTGCTGTTAGTTCCCCAATTTTGAAACGATGTTTACTTTCGTCGTTGCTAGTTGGGGACAATGTGATGCATTCTCAACCACAAATAACGAATTATACAATTTCATGCCAGACGATGTGTGGTAAACCCTTAACACAATGCAATACATTTTTAATGTGATGTAAACGTCACTTATGCATGCAGAAAGCAACAAATTACATGGACTTCCTACGATTTGTAATCTTCAGGGAAGCGGAAACCTGCCGAGAGAAACAATATAGTGTATAGGAAGATGGTATTTGTTCTTTCCTACATGGACAGGGGCACTACGAGTGTAGTGTGTGGACATTAAATTGGGAATGTGAGTCTCACGGGTAGCTTGCAAGGGATAAATCTGTGCAGTTGGACTATCCTCTGTGCCCTCGGTGGCTCAGATGGATAGAGCATCTGCCATGTAAGTAGGTGATCCCGGGTTCGAGTCCCGGTCGGGGCACACATTTTCAACTGTCCCCGTTGATGTATATCAACGCCTGTCGACAGCTTAGGGTCTTGCTTTAATTATCATTTCATATAATCTATTGTTCCTTCGTTTAGTCGAGGTAAGGCATAGATTCCTGCCCTCTCCCGATTGGATCCGCTACCCAGTTCAGTGTTGCCTGATTTACTGATCTAATCTTCGGCTTACGTTATCTTTTCGTCTTTACTGTTTAATTGTCCTTCCGCAGAAGACCATAACGTTTAAGTGTTCATTCGACGTTAACATATTTCATTCTCAGAAAAACTTTCACTATTGTAGTCTGAATTTCATCACATCTTCATTTCTGCGATCGTCAGCTGTTTTGTTGAAAGCGGTCTCGCTTTCGCTAGTTCAAAAATGGTTCAAATGGCTCTGAGCACTATGGAACTTAACAGCTATGGTCATCAGTCCCCTTAGAACTACTTAAACCTAACTAACCTAACGACATCACACAACACCCAGTCATCACGAGGCAGAGAAAATCCCTGACCCCGCCGGGAATCGAACCCGGGAACCCGGGCTTTCGCTAGTGTAATTTGTTTCAGCGTCACAGATTTAATTGGGTTACACACGAAGAAATTTGGAAGTTTCTGGTAAGGTCTTATGGAACCAAAGTGCTGAGGTCATCGGTCTCTAAGCTTACACACTATTCAATATAAGTTAAACTAACTTACGTTAAGGACGACACACACACACATGCCCGAGGGAGGACTCGAACCTGCGACAGGGGGACCGCCGCGCGGACCGTGACAAGACGCCACAGACGACGCGGCTCACGCGAAGAAGGAGCAATTGCAGCTGTTGATTAGTATTTAGCAGCATTTCCAGCGGACCGCTACTCAGATGGGGGAATGTCAAAGGAATATGGTTGGATAGTGAGTATTCAACTGAAAGGAGATAATATTGTTGAATAAAAGGTTTTTTAAATTTATAATCTCGTTTAACTGCCATGGCGAGAACTTTCCTAGGACTGAGGGTACCAGAACCGCTGCTCTCGACGGCGTGACTTGACGTGGAGTGCTGGGCAGCAAGCGCGGGCGGCCGCCAGACGCCGGGTCGGCGCACAGCACGCGACGCCGCGCTCCCACGCCGTGGCGTGCGTCCCGGCAGTGCTTCGGCCTTCTGTCTGCCTCACGTGTCGGGCCCGCAATGCGGACACAGATTCGCCCTTTCTCGTTGCGTTTTCTCTCCTTTGTACGGCGTTCCCTTTCCCGGCGTGTCAAGTGTGCGGTACTGTACGGTAACGTGAAGCCCAGCTTGCCTACTTCGGGTGAAATAATGGGCAGAGAGGTGCGTACCGACGCTTGCTTATTGCGGAATCTTTAGTTTAATGTTCTGTCGCTTTGTGTGTCTCCGTGGCGTAATTACCGAGTGAAACTGGAGGATCAAACGAGATTTCCACTCTTCGTAGGAAAACAATTGAAAAGTCGTCGCGGTTGGCTGGCGCGTCTGATGGCCGGATTTTACTGGGGTCAGTTCATCTTTCTCCGTTCCACTCTCCAGAATCATTTCAAACGGCATTTGTAACTAATTAAAATCGTGTCTGCGGCAAATTGAATGCATTCTGGTCTCTCGTAGCTGTGGACATCACGCAAGAACATAAGGGGTCGTTCAAAAGGTCCATTTTACAGAGAAAAATAAAGTGAAAAACACATTTAGCAAAAAAAAAAAAAAAGAACTATTCGATGGGTAAGATCTAGTTTAAAAGGAAATCTATCAGTAATTTTTAAAACATTATTCAGTGTAGCTGACCTTAGACGTTTCTAAACTCTGTTATCAGAGGGCTCCCAGAACTTGATTCTAGTATTCCGACAGAAGTTCACATTGCTGGCTTTAACTATTTTTCCGAAGTACGAAGGTCATTCGCGCCGGCCGGTGTGGCCGAGCGATTCTAGGCGCTTCACCATGGAACCGCGCGACTGCTGCGGTCGCAGGTTCGAATCCACGCTCGGGCATGGATGCTTGTGATAACCTTAGGTTAGTTAGGTTTAAGTAGTTCTAACCAGGGGACTGATGACCTCAGATGTTAAGTCCCACAATACTCACAGCCATTTGAACCATTTTTGAAGGTCATTCCATAAGGCTTGGCAGCTATACACTTTGAACGGTATGGCGGTGTGTATCTGAATGCTAACTTAGTATATGTTTCCAGTACAGGAGGTCACGGTAAAGATTGAAATAGAACATTAGCTTTGGAACTTTGTGTACATTCAATAGTACAAATGGAACAAAAAAGAATCCAAATCCACCACAGTGCTTCAAAATAGTGGCCCAGTGCATACAGATAACGTTGCCAACGATGGGGAAGGTGTTAAATGCCATTGATATTTTCACCAGTGTGTGCCACCTGTCGCCGTAAGGCACTCGTCCTATTTGCAAAGCACCTCCCATTCGGTGGTTTCCTCAGTTGTGGAATGAGGTTGAAGTCGAGTGGACTGAGGTCTGTGAGTAGTATGGGTGGGCACGGCCAACCTAACACTGAATGTTTCGGCTGAAATGGCTCTCAGCGCTATGGGACTTAACATGTGAGGTCATCAGTCCCCTACAACTTAGTACTACTTAAACCTAACTACATATCCATACCCGAGGCAGGATTCGAATCTGCGACCGTAGCAGTCGTGCGGTTCCGGACTGAAGCGCCTAGAACCGCTCGGCGCCGGTATCTTTGTCCTCGCAGTTTTAGTGTCGTCCAGCCCATCCCCCTTTTATCATATTCGGCGATTTTTCCTGGACTTCATTTATATCTACCAGTCTTTACCACTGACACGTTTGTTTGAGACGAAAACCGTTTGCAAACGGATACAACAGTAACGCCTGACCAGCCCCATCGAAATCAAGTACCCCCAGTATTTGTGACGGCACATATGGAAAGCGGTCCACTCCCGCTTTCTCGAATCCGGCGCCCAATCAGCGTGGTACATCACAGTGAATGGCGAACAAGTTAACCGACATGGACTGCATCGCATCTGTCTAACCGGACTCGTCCCTCAGCACCCACCATGAAGTGGACGACGGTTCGGCTGTGATCCAGCGTCCGATGTCCAGGCACTTGTGCGGCGTATTTTGGCGTTTCTTACACGCCAAACATCCATTCAGGTCGACATCCACACACTTTTATTCCCGAGGGCGGGGGGGGGGGGGGGGGGGGGGGCTTTTTTCGCCACCAGCAAAAATCACTCTGTGCTCTAGATCGGTGGCCACACGATCCGTCATCTTTTTAGTTCTGGCCGTAAGTCAGTGCTAGTATATTGGAATTGTCTCAGCTGCGTTCTGACGCGCAACCCACGCTATCAGTAATACTTCTCCAATGTCTTGGAGAGCACTTTTAATGATCCGCCTCGAAGCTGGAACGTCCAAGCCATCTGTGGCTGAAAACTGATCTGAACCTAACCGAACAGAACAGAACCTATAACGGTATCTACACCCGCTCAACGAGAAGACACGTTTGGCCGTGCTGGCCGACCCAGAACACGCTACTGAAGGCGCTCATACAAAAAACAAAAATAAATTTTTTTTGCAAAAATAAAATAAAATAAAACTAATTATAACAATTAATTATGTTTAATATCCACGGCTCCCCTCGATTTCGTTCCCTTTATCCTTCCTCGCCCCTCATAAGTGTAGGTTAGTCGTACTGGGAGTAGGATTCAGGACCCGCTACTCAAGGCGCTCGTGTATAAAAAAAATATTCAAAAAAAAGAAAAGAAAGCAAATTAAAAAAACTGATTATGTTTAATTTTCATGGCTCCCCTGTGGTTTTCTTCCCTTTATCCTTCCTCGCCCCTTCATACCTCTGGGCTAGTCGTGCTGGGAGTAAGATTATATAGATGCCAACGCCCGAAGTGGTGTTTTTATTTTATTTTATTTTATTTGGGGCAAAAGTGGCGGTGGCACTTTCCTTTCCTCGTTTCCTTCCTTTCTTTCTTTTAGGTAGAAACGTATAATAACACTTGATTGTGCGCAAGTGCTTTATTAGCAGCCGGAAGGAAGTGGGTTTCGAATGGGAACCGCAAACGTTTGATGACAAGGCGACAAGTCAGCGGAATCCTCCATCGGAAAACCTGTCTGGTGCGTCACACGCGGCATTAGTGGCAATACGTGTGTCGTATGATAGGAATCTAATTTGTATCACTCGTAAATGAGTGAGATATGCGTTCTTGCCCAATATACGTATTTGTATGGATTTGAATGTGATCACTCCGAAGGAAATAATGAAAACATAATAGTTCATCACATAAGCTGCAACAAATGAACGCAGCAGGTTCACACTAACAGCGTTTCTCTGCGCTCTGTCAAAACATACGTTTTTAATGTTTTTGAAGCTGAGTTCCGTTTCGGAAGGCCTGATTCTTGAATTCCTTTGTTGAAACATAGTTCATGCCCGTTTATTTGTTGTTTTCATTTCTGTGAGACGTCGATTTGGTATCTCACCTGGTCTCACTATTCTTCACGTTTACATGCGACGGTGAGGTATTCTTACAACATGACTCTTATTCTATAACCAATGTATAGTATGGAACTGCCAACACTACAGGAGTAGAACAGATGTTTCAGTGACCGGACGGACAGTTCATTACTCACTGCTCGCGAAGGCAGGGGTTCATGCATCCACGAGTGAAACTTCCCTAATTGAGCGATGAAATGAAAAGTGCGTGTGGCTGGCTAGGGCCTCACGTCCGCTAGACCGGTCTCCAGGTGCGAGTCTTTCTAGTTCACGCCATTTGGGCGGCTTGTAAGCCGCTGGGAAGGAAATGATGACGAAGACAACACAACACTCAGTCCCCGAGCGGAGGAAATCTCCGACACGGTCAGGAATCGATTCCGAGCCCCTCGCATGGTAGTAAGCCGTGCTACCACCCAATTATGCATAGCTGTTGTTGTTGTTGTTGTTGTTGTTGTGGTCTTCAGTGTTGAGTCTGGTTTGATGCAGCTCTCTATGCTACTCTATCCTGTGCAAGCTTCTTCATTTCCCAGTACCTACTGCAACCTACATCCTTCTGAATCTGCTTAGTGTAGTCATCTCTTGGTCTCCCTCTACGATTTTTACCCTCCACACTGCCCTCCAATGCTAAATTGGTGATCCCTTGATGCCTCAGAACATGTCCTACCAACCGATCCTTCTTCTAGTCAAGTTGTGCCACAAACTCCTCTTCTCAATTCTATTCAATACCTCCTCATTAGTTATGTGATCTACCCATCTAATCTTCAGCATTCTTCTTTAGCACCACATTTCGAAAGCTTCTATTCTCTTCTTGCCCAAACTATTTATCGTCTATGTTTCACTTCCATACATGGCTACACTCCATACAAATACTTTCAGAAACGACCTCCTGAACTTAAATCTATACTCGATGTTAACAAATTTCTCTTTTTCAGAAACGCTTTCCTTGCCATTGCTAGTCTAAATTTTGTATTCTCTCTACTTCGACCATCATCAGTTATTTTGCTGCCCAAATAGCAAAACTCCTTTACTACCTGAAGTGTCTCATTTCCTAATGTAATTCCCTCAGCACCGCCGGACTTAATGCGACTACATTCCATTATCCTCATTTTGCTTTTGTTGATGTTCATCTTATATCTTACATTCAGGACACTGTCCATTCCATTGAACTGTTGTTCCAAGTCCTTTGCTGTCTCTGGCAGAATTACAATGTCATCGGCGAACCTCAAACTTTTTATTTCTTCTCCATGGATTTTAATACCTACTCCGAATTTTTCTTTGGGATTGGAATTCTTATATTTTCTTCTTGAAGTCTCGTACCACTTGCTCACCAGATGGTAGAGTTGTGTCAGGACTGGCTCTCCCAAGGCTGCCAGTAGCTGCTAAGGGACGTTAAAATGGGCGGGAAATGTAAAACGAATCTTGTCGTTCATCGAGTGGCACGTAGGTTGGGAAGGTGAAGTTATTCAAACGCCTGCCCATGGAGAATTTACGTTTCGAATTACACGGGTATTCGAGCCGGTGCAGTGGGGCTCTCCTGCGCGCGCTTAGGTTAACAGCAATTATGGGCGGGCGACGGCAAAGCCAAGTTCCGTAACTGATTCGGGGGCCGGGGCCGCGCTCTGGCGAGCTTGCGCTCTTGTTACGAATGAATGGCTCGAGTTGGCAACTCAAACCGCCCCCGGCCGGGGGCAGCTTCCGCTCGAGCACGCCGCGCTGCCCCTGCAGCCGTGCACCCTGACGAGCTGTGCGGCTGGGCGCCGCACCGCGCAAAACTCAACCCACCAGTCCCGACTCCTGAACGTTTAAAACACTTGCTTGCCACTAGGACATTTAATCCGCCTTCGTATCGGAAGTACGGTGACATTTATGGCATTGGAAGGAACTGTCATAACCAGTATATAGTCAATTCTGGCTTGAGAGGTGGTGGCTGCCGTACATTTCCTGAACACCACACAGTGCAGCGAATTCCCTGGACTCATTATTCGTTGTCTGTTAATCCCACCCCGGCAGCCGAGATTGATAACGCATGCCTGTATGTAAGGATTCGCCTCGGAGTTAGCAGACTTGAATCTTGGTATTTTTTCACCTCAATTATTTGGTTGACTAGGGGAAAAGAGGTGCTGACGTAAAATTCCTGATCACAGATATAGCGACAAAGGACGCTATTAAATACCAAGCCCCTCCACTCTCCACGTAGAATGAGCGCGTGTAGTATAGTTGATGATCCGTCCTTCAGCCGTGAACCTAATGCCAAGTAGGAAACCCTTTGACTCCACACGACACGCACATTCATCGCTGCCACCTTCAACTGATACACTTAACACACAACTCTCAGTCACCACGTGCAAAGGGAACATTGTGCGCGGGAGAAGAAAATTCCTTCCTATTTGACGGATGAACTCGGCGGTGTCTCAGCCCATTGAGAGGCGTGCTGTTTAAGTAAGTACCGTTTTGAAATTAAACAAAGACGTGCTATCTAAATAATTCTATTTTTACATGAAAGCCTGTATCTTAATCTACTTTTCTACATAATTTCCGTCAATATTGAGGCACTTGTCATAACGTTGTACCAGTTTTTGAATACCCTCCTCATAGAAGTCTGCCGCCTGACTTGTTAACCACTGCAACACCACTGTTTTGACTTCGTCATCGTCCTGAAGACGCTGACCGCCCAGGTGTTTCTTCAAGTGCAGGAACATGTGTTAGTCACTGGGCGCAAAATCGAGGCTGTACGGTGGATGATCTAGAGTTTTTCATCGAAAAGATGTGATGCGATCTTTGTCTGATTCGCTACATGCGGACTGGCATTGTCTTGCAGCAAATCGATGCCCTTGCTCAGCTTCCATTGACTCTTGCTTTGCACGTTTCATCGCCCGTAACAATTTGGCTTAAGAAATCATCAGCGTCGTTGTGGTACCGCTCAAGGAAAGTCAATGCACTGTCTAAACGTTTGGTTTTGTGCACATCCGTCAACATTTTCGGTACCCAACGTGCGCACAACTTTCGGTCAAGTGCTCGGTCACAATGCCATACAAAATACTACGAGAAACATTAGGAAAGCCATCCCACAAGGAGGAAATTGTAAAGCGTCTGCTTTCGCTCGCATTATTGTCCACTTCCTGCACCAAACTTTCATTAATGACCGAAAGACTCCCACTCCGTTGTTCATCATGCACATTTGTGCTGCCATCTTTAAGTGCTCTCACTCACTTTCTTACCATTCCATCACTCATAATGTTTTCTCCGTAAACGGCACAGATCTCACGATAATTGTCGATCGCTTTTAGGCCTTTAGCACTAAGAAATATTATAGCAGCCCGTACTTCACAGTCGGCGGGACTCGCGATTATCGGAGGCATCTTAAACACTCTGTACACAACGTAAACAAGGAAGAATCAGACTGTAATGGCGTCAGTGCGTAGATTAAGGTACAGGCTTTTTTTAGTTTCAAAACTGTACTTACTTAAAAAACACACATGATATAACATACAACACTTTCCTTCTTTCGCTATTCTTTTTTTAGTCTGATGCAACTCGTTCGCATTCTGCCGATGGAACAAAGTATCTTTGTCGTTATATGGCGCAAATTTGCCCTCAGATTGCACGGAGTGGTCCGAGGTACTTTCCACAAATTTCCACGATTTGGCGTGGCCAGATACTGACGCACTGTCACCTCAGTACAGCGGTTTTCCGTGACTCTTGTTGAACCCAATTATCTGATGCCAGCCTGTTGATCAATACGAGGCCATAATCATAACGTCGGACTGCTGGTCTACAGCCTTACTTCTAAAGCCTTTTTGACAGCCTCGACTACGATTTGCGAAGATAATTGTACCAGCCTATACTCCTACTGAGTCGGCCAAAGATCCTTGACAACGCCAGCGCTGTTGCCACCTCTCAACTGCGAAGCCCGAACGTTCAAAGGTGAAAACAGTAGTCGTCTATTAAATTGCGACAACATTGAGTCGAATACCATAGAGGCGTATACAAAATCGCGTTACGTGATTGGCTGATGTAGACACGCGGAACAGTTGCGTCAGGCTCACTGAAGCTTTCAGGGAAGATGCAAACCATAGAGTTCCCGTGGACCGACAAAGCACCCGTCGAAGACCTCTTCACTACCAGGAAAGAAGGAGAGAGTGAAATAAAATAAATACAGAAAATGTGGTTACAGATTCATAAATCCGAGGAGATGACAAGTGTATTGCTAACGAGCTCGGAACTATTTATTGCTCACTAATTAAATCAGTCAATTTGCGTATAAAATTTTTGTCAGGCCAACAAACTCCACCGACGTCACACCGCCATGGTGGTCTATTGGCTGGTATGGGCTAAACATGAAACTTCCTGGCAGATCAAAACTTTGTGCCGGTCCGAGACTCGGACTCAGGACCTTTGCCTTTCGCGGGCAAGTGCTCTCCCGTCTGAGCCACCCACGCATGACTCACGATCCGTCTTCACAGCTTCAATTCTGCCAATGCCGCGTCTCCTCCCTTCCAAACTTCACAGAAGCTCTTCTGCGAACCTTGCAAAACTAGCACTCCTGGAAGAACGTTTGGAAGGTAGGAGACGCGGTACTGGCAGAATTGAAGCTGTGAGGACGGGTCGTGAGTCGTGCTTGGGTAACTCAGACGGTAGAGCACTTGCCCGGGAAAGGCAAAGGTCCCGAGCTCGAGTCTCGGTCGGGCACACAGTTTTAATCTGCCAGGAAGTTTCACATCAGCGCACACTCCGCTGCAGAGTGAAAATCTCATTATGGGCTAAACATGTTTTCCATTCCTATTTAATTAATATTAAAATCGTTGCAGATTATGAGGCTTTTCTTTTTTTAGGCTGCTATAAGCGGAGAGATACCGGTGGCGCCACTCGTAACGACAAGAGTTGCGCCAGAGGGTTTGGTGCCTTGTGTCTTAATGGGCAGTGGCGGGAACCTGTTAGCCGATGGCAACTATTGGCGCCAGTGATCCACTAGCTGACGGACCCGGCGACAGCTCTGTCCACTTGCGTCACGGGGCGTTGCGGTATGTGGAGCCTTTAGGCCGCGGGGGGTTAGTCGGTACACTATTCGCCCGAGGGACCTGCGCGTGTAAACGATACGTCACTCGAGCAACGTGCAGTCCTCCTGTATCCTGTTACAATACAGTAAACAAAGCGTTACAACATAGTGATTTTTTTAATAACTAAATAAATGTGAAAGAACCAAATACAGTAGACCGATAAGTGAGGAAAGTAAGTAAAGTTTTCGAAAGTGGAAATCTGCAATCTGGGATGATGCGACAAAGCATACTCTGATAAAACAGAGGAATTGGGTTCTTGGTACAACATTGTAAATAATTTCATTCCGAATTCGAGGAGAAATCTGTGGGCCAGAAGAACGTTTTATAGGTGAGTTTTATACTAATTTCACTACCTCAGTGTAGAAATAGCCCTCATCTGCTGGAAAACACTTGTTTAGTTCTGTGGTGATTCCAGTTATATCTTCTTTTATGATCCAAGCAGCTCATAAAACAAAAGATTTCGACATTGATAACTGGAAGATATACTGTCGTCCGCGCTTACTGTCGTCCGCGCTTAGATCGTCAAATAGCGTCTAATACGAAACTTCCAGGCAGATTAAAACTGTGTGCCCGACCGAGACTCGAACTCGGGACATTTGCAAAGGACCCGAGTTCGAGTCTCGGTCGGGCACACAGTTTTAATCTGCCTGGAAGCTTCATATCAGCGCACACTCCGCTGCAGAGTGAAAATCTCATTCTGGAAACATCCCCGAGGCTGTGGCTAAGCCATGTCTCCGCAATATCCTTTCTTTCAGGAGTGCTAGTTCTGCAAGATTCGCAGAAGAGCTTCTGTAAAGTTTGGAACGTAGGAGACGAGGTACTGGCAGAAGTAAAGCTGTGAGTACCGGCCGTGAGTCGTGCTTCGGTAGCTCAGTTGGTAGAGCACTTGCCCGCGTAAGGCAAAGGTCCCGAGTTCGAGTCTCGGTCGGGCACACAGTTTTAATCTGCCAGGAAGTTTCATATCAGCGCACACTCCGCTGCAGACTGAAAATCTCATTCTGGAAGCGTGTAATACGTTTCGTCGCTCGAGTAGTATACATTGGTTGTGCTCTCGTTGTTCGTATCAATTCGTAGTCGGCCTTTGGCTGTGGAGCGGTGCGGTACGTCCCGGCCGCTCCGTGTCGCGTTTCCGGGTGTGTTGTTGTTTACCGCGCCGGCGCGCCAGTGTTACGTATTGCCGTCACGTTCCTGACACACGATGGCTCTTTCGTATCGGAAAGCCACGATCAAGCTGCAGTTCGACACTACGTACTCTAGACCCAAGGCCCACGAAGTAGAGCGTTTTTTACGCGATGTGGTACATGTTGATCCTAACGAGCTGATCGGTATCCACTTATCTATTGTCTCCAGCGTCGTATATCTTAAGTTCACTGACGACGAAGCATGTGACAAACTTCTCAGACGCTCGACGGCAGGTTATCGGTTCTGCCACTCAGACGGAAACGTGGGTGTGGTGACGCTTGAACGTGCTGGATTGGGAATCCAAAATGTGCGCGTGTTTGAGCTCCCTTTTGAAGTTCCAGCGGATTTGGTCACCCTTGCTCTTCGACCCTATGGAACAATTCTCGGCCACACGGCCGAAAAATGGAAGACCTTCGACACCTACCCTGTCCTTAACGGGGTGCGACAAGTCCGTATTGACCTGCATCGCCATATTCCTTCGTATCTCACGATCGCTGGTTGCAGGGCAATAATTATTTACGACGGTCAGCCGAGAACCTGCTCCGGTTGTGGCCAGACGGGACACATGCGTACCGAATGCCTGCAACGCCGTCTCGCGCAGACACCCTCGACCGACCAGATTCGTCCGTCGACACCGACCTCTCTGCCGATTACGTATGTTGCGGCGGCGAGACGGGAGACGCCAGCTGTATATCACGACCCCACTGTATTGGTGCGAGCTTTGGAGGACCCTGCAGTAGCTTCCACGGAGCCCCAAGCGTCTTTCAGTGCTGATGCTACTGATGTCCTTTTGTCGGACCCCGGCGCACCGTCACAACGGCTCGCCGACGGTGCGATGGAAGTTGAAGCACAGGATGCAGCGTCCTCCCCTTGCCCTACGTCGGAAACAGAGGCGCGGCAGCGTAAGCAGAAATCACCCAAGCGTCATAAGAAGCGGCGCAAGACAACCGACGACGTAGAACAGCCCGAGGCGACACCGCTGGATGACGAGGTGCCTCAACCGCTCCACCGCGCCGACACAGGCGACCCTACCGTCTCACACGGTTCGACGTCTTCTCCCACTACCGCTGGGTCTGGACCACATGGCGATGCGGGAGATCACCGCAGCTCCGACACCGGGCATGCACCCTTGCCTCCGTCTGCCTCTCGAGATCCAGTGGTGTCAACGTCCCTGGGCGACTGGGCGCAGGAGATGGAGTTGCAGGATGCGTTTCAGAACCAAGACGATGCACCGATGCCGATGGCAGCGTCTACGCGGCCGGCGACAGACGCCTAGGACGGCATGAGCACCTCTCGTCGCTGCCTAGCACTTCGCAAGACCGGCGCTCCACGTCACGACTACTGCCCTCCTGTCATACCATGGTCACCTTCTGATACTTGATGGACCAGGCATACCGCCTCGCCACGATCAACGTCAATGGCATTACATCTGATGTCAAGACCCGTATGCTGAAGGATACGTTACGCGCTGCGGATCTGGACGTTGTTTTCCTTCAAGAAGTCCGATCAGGACTCTGTCTCGATGCCTACGGATATGACGCCTACACTATGCCTGCAGATGTGGGCGGCGGAGGTACGGCGATTCTACTGCGGGAAGGGATAATGGCCACTGATGTCTCCTATTTACCGTCGGCCCGGGGGGTCGCACTCACGATTGGTACAGTACGTCTGGTGAACTTATATGCTCCTTCAGGCACCGGCAAAAGGAGAGAACGGCGCACCTTTTTTGCCGAAGATATAGCCCCGCTCTTCCAGGGCAATACCGACCACTTGGTAGTAGGCGGCGATTTTAATTGTGTGCTCCGCCCATCCGACCAGGAGCCACACTATACCACCTGCCCGGCACTCCAGGCACTTGTACAGGACTTGTTCTTGTTGGACACCTGGATCATCCAACACGGCGACCGTCGAGCACACACCTACTTTACTAGTCACTCCGCGAGCCGTTTGGATCGAGTCTACGTCACCCGCGGCCTACGATCGGCCGTTGTCGACGCTGAGATGTGGCCGGCAGCGTTCACGGATCACCTCGCATATGTGTGTACTCTCACCCTTCCCCGTCAGCGCGTCCGCCGAAGTAGGGGTCCGTGGCGCCTCAATGTGGCCCTTCTTGATGAGATAAATTGCAGACGCGCAGTCGAGTCCACATGGAGCACTTGCCACCGGCGTTTACCCGCCTACCGTTCTGTACTTCAATGGTGGTTACGGTGTGCAAAACCCGCACTGTGCCGAACATTAGTCAGCTATGGACGCGACCGAGCGCGCTGGTATACTGCGACTACTGATTTTTACTATACTGCGCTCCGCGAACTGGCTGTACAACCGCCGTCGCTAGAGCGACAATCAGCAGTACAACGCGTCAAGGCACAATTGCTTCGTATCAACGCCGTACGTCTTGCGGGTGCGAGCGAGGACGACTGATGATGTTCGTGGTGAACGACCTTCCCTCCACCATATCATTCAAGAACGCCGAAGACGCAAGAGGCAGCTCATTACCGAGGTTGAGACGGAGGACGGGCGACGCGTTGATGCACAAATGGATATCGTCCGAGCGTTCACACAGTCATATAAACTTCTTTACGAGAGGGAGTCCCACATGAATGTAGGGGTCAGGGAAGTCCTATCTGACCTACCAGTCTCTCGGAACCTACAAGATGATGCTACGCTCTTGTCGGCGGTGACTTTGGAAGAACTGCGAGATGCTCTGTTGCGTGGCTCTCCCAACAAAACGCCTGGCCCTGACGGCCTCCCTCTTGAATTTTACAAGCGGTTCTTTGATCTCATGGGCCCAATGTGGGTCAGGATGTACAGTGAACTCCTGGACGCCGATTTTCAGGTACCATCTGACTTTACTGAGGGTCTCTTGATCCCTGTGCCCAAACCCGGCGGAGGCCGTCGCCCTCTTGATTTTCGCCCCTTGACAATGCTAAACACTGACTATAAGCTGTTGACACGCATGCTCCGTGAGAGGCTCAAACCTACGGTAATGGCGGCCATTCACACTGATCAAACCTGCCTCGGGGGCGACACTAATGTGTTTACGACTTTAAGCACCTATAGAGACGTGGTGGCGCTCATGCAAACTTGCCGCCTCCAAGGCGCTCTTGTTGCGCTGGACTTCGACCATGCTTTCGACCGCGTTAACCATGGTTTCCTGCGTGCTGTTATGGAACACATCGGTGTCCCGCGTCTGACGACGTCTGTTGTGCTTCGATTGATCCATGGGGCTGTCACGAGGATTATGATCAACGGCTGTCGGTCCGCCCCCGTCCGTGTCAACAGGTCCGTCCGGCAGGGTTGTCCTCTTTCTGCCATGCTCTTCGCCGTTGCCCTCGAACCAGCTCTTCACGGACTACGGCGACGCTTAGAAGGACTTACCCTCCGTTCCGTAACCTTTCGATGTGGTGCATACGCCGACGATGTGATGTTCTTAGTACGGTCTGGTGACGAAATACACACGGCGTTTTCCTGGCTCCACCAGTATGGGGCGGTGGCAGGCAGTGTGCTCAACCTTCGGAAATCACGCTACATGGATTTAGGACGAGGAATGCCTGCAGGTCTGGCCGTACCTCTGACAAAGGTCCCGATGCTCAAGTGTTTAGGGATATCACTCCATCGACAAATACAACGCACGGCGGCCTTTACGTATCGTATGGTCTTACGAAGACTCCGTTTAGAGGCTCGTCTCAATAAATTCAGATCATTGAACATTTTGCAACGCGCCCAATACGTTAATGTGTACATGGCTTCTCACCTTAACCATTACGCCCATGTACTGCCGATAACGGACACGATGGCTTCCAGGATACAGGCAGTGTTTGGACACGTGGTGAACGATGGTGCTGTTTTCAAGATCCGTTTTGTTACGCTTACTTTACCCTTCGACAAAGGCGGTGTTGGACTCACTCACGTCAAGCACAGAGCGCTGGCACTGTATCTCCGTTCCATGAGGCGACTCTGGCTTTCACCAACAGCCAGTCTCCCAGGCCTACTGATTGAAGAAGTGGCCCCACGTACGCTGTACCCACCGGTACCAGTTGGACATTTATCGCCCTCGCTGTCACACATTAGAACGTTTTTCGTAGAGCATAGCTATGTGTTGCGGGTTATATCGGAGGCACGGAATCCGACAGCGAAGACTTATTATAGTGCTCTCCAGCACTGGACTCCGGATAACGACATTGTACGGCGCCACCCTACGGTCGACTGGCCACGAGTATGGCGAGCCATCCACGCGCCGTTCCTGTCTACTTTCGTGCGGTCGACGTGGTATGTGGTCGTTAACGAGAAACTTCCAACCCGACAACGGCTGCATGCCATTCACCTAATTGACGACCCTGTGTGCCCCCGTTGCACGACGTTAGACACGGACGAACATAGACTGAACTGTGGCCCCGCGCGTGAGTGCTGGAAACTGATCCGCCAGATCCTGGCTTTCCTGCTCCGCCGCCCCTACGTTTCGATTTTACCCCAAGAACTCTTTCATCCCGACGCTGTCTATTTCCCTATGACCCGGATGAATGCGGTTAATTGGGTACGAGGAATGGCGATACACTACATATACCGCGATGGAGACAAAGACGTCCTCGATTTATGGTACTATATGATCGACGAGTTTCTGGTCTTAACGAACAGACAGGATTACCGGAACCTTTTTGCGAACTATTTGGGTTCGTCATTCATGGACCCACCACCCAGCTGGGGTGTGCCGGGTGTGAGAAGACATTAACTTGTAGATGTGATCTTTCCACGATTCCCCTATGGTAACAGAAACAGTCTCTGACTGTGTGCAGCGGCCCCGGGCGCTCCAACGATTGGTGGCTGGTGATGTCCAATGCAATGACGACCGCCCGTTCCTGGCCGCCCGCCTAGCAATGTGACCGCGGCGAGCAAGATGGCCCTTTTTAGTTCACTTTATTGGCAACCTTTTGCGCATGGCTGCCTTGTTTTTTTTTATGCATTCTCAAAAAAAAAAAAAATGTAGTTAGTAGTTTGTGAAATAAACATTGTAGGCTGTGATTATATTTTTGTTGAGCTTAATAATTAGTGTGTGTAGAAACACCATTTTCTTTAAGTATTCATTGACATATTTCTGTACATGTTATTTGCATAAGTGCCTTAGTACAACTTCAGTTTTGTGGCTTTGTCATCGCATTTCCATGAAAGTAACCAAAAAGATGGGAGGTTATTTTATGCACAGACTGATTTTTTTCTTTTCTTTTTTTGTAATATTTTTATTTTCCATTTGAAGTGTAAAATTTGAGCTTAATTGTTATGTTCTGCACCACAAAGGTGAAGCTTTGTAAGACTTTTCCCAATAAGCTGTTTTCTTGTGTACTATTTTGTAATTGAATCTCATTTGTATTAAAAAATAAATTTTGTACTATGAAGAAAAAAAAAAGGGTAGCGTAATAAAAAAAAGGGGGGTAGCGTCTTCCATTCAGAATCAAAACGTCTTCGGTCAAAAAAAAAAAAAAATAAATAAATAAATAAAAAAGTGGCTAGCATACTTGCTTAGTAAGCAGGAGACCAGGGTTCGATCCCCGGCCTTGGTAAACATTTTCGACGTTTAGTAGCTTGGTGTACCTTTTGTGTTAGAGCAATCCACGTAGGCAAGATTATCTTTCTTTAAAAAAAAAAAAAAAAAAAAAAAAAAAAAAAAAAAAAAAAGTTGGTAGAGCACTTGCCCGCGTAAGGCAAAGGTCCCGAGTTCGAGTCTCGGTCGGGCACACAGTTTTAATCTGCCAGGAAGTTTCATATCAGCGCACACTCCGCTGCAGACTGAAAATCTCATTCTGGAAGCGTGTAATACGTTTCGTCGCTCGAGTAGTATACATTGGTTGTGCTCTCGTTGTTCGTATCCATTCGACCTTTGTTTTTTAATGAAAGAGTGAGGAGAAGTAGTTCTTCTTTCAACTGACCATTTCCTGATGAGAAGTGAACTGCTACTAAAAAGTGGCGCCACAAGTTGCTTGGTTCATAAAACGTCTGGCAGCTAGCGGTGCCACTCATGACGTCACGAGTGGCGCCATTACCTCCCAACCTGGCCGGAGGGCGCGCCGACGCGTAAGGATACCAATTGTCCGCGAGTTCGCAGAATTGGCGCTCAAACAGGCCCGCTAGCCTTAACATCAAACGGCCGAGCCGTTTCGCTGGTGTGGGGCCATATTAACCGTTAGCGCCTCCACCCACGAAGTAACAAAAGCTTGGAGGACCGACTTGCCTGCGCTCAGTTCTGTGCAGTCGTTTGAAGATGTGTGACGTGTCTCTCGATGAGTAGCTGCAATATGGAAGTTACTGCCATCTTTTAACACGACTGTCTCGTCATCTCCTTGGAAGCAGCAGCGTGTATGCAGCAGGTAGCAGCGATTATAGTTGGAGTCACGAACGATGGCAGTCGAGTTTAGGCTTGTTCTGCGCATCTACGTCACGCATTCTCCGACAGCCAATGAGCCTTCAGTAGTGTTCTGAGCGCTTTGCTCTGAATGCTGTAGGTAGTGCGAGCATTAAACATGACCATAGCCTGTTATTTAGTTAACTTTTATTCCATGTGTTGCGAGTTGTCATGATACAGTCCGCATAAGCAAGCGAGAGGCATAATTTGCAAAATGCTTGCTTACTTCTAGCGGAAAGCGTCAACAATGCAATCTTCGTCCGTGCCTCGACATGCGCAAACCGTGCGTGGATCGGACTATAACATGATAGGCGGGAACTAGTATTAACAACAGTGATACTAGCATTTGGCTCCACGAGTCCGTCAGCAATAGTGTAGTAAGCTTCAACGTGCCGCCCCAGTTTCTGCTAACGTATCTAGTTTCCCCTTGCTTGCAGTTTTCATTTTCGAGTTTCAGCTTTCGACATTATCTATCTCTCTCTCTCTCTCTCTCTAGGCACAGGTTTTCGATTTTCTTGTTCTATTGGACTTACAATGTGTTATCAAGGGTCTTCAGCAGGAAGGCAGCTCGCCAAGTCGTTGGTAAATGTCTGTAGACAAGTATAATTGTGTGACAGAGCTACCTTAATTTGTTTCTTTTGGGTTTATAGTGTACTTTCATGTCAAATTTAATTGAATGTCTTCCATGGATTGTTGCTTTCCCTATCCTCGATTGGACAACCAACCCCTGAAATTAGGTGACGGAGACAACAAGAAACACGTGTTAGACCATCCTTCATTTATTTTTTTAAGTATGTCTTCCGCCGACTATGTTATAGCTCGGTTGCCTTGTCCATTATTGTACCTGCGTAACTCACAAGGCGATAAAGCTTTTCGCTAAGTGATATTTTCATCCAAATGAAAACAGAACATCACATGTTACACTTTATGGCTTGCGCTGTTGACCTCGGAACCCCAAACTATTGTGTAATGTCCTGTACGATATTTGACACGTGTGTTGCACCGATTATCATCTACATCTACATCCAAATTCCGCAGGCCACCTGACGGTGTGTGACGGAGGGTACCTTGAGTACCTCTATCGGTTCTCCCTTCTATTCCAGTCTCGTATTGTTCGTGGAAAGAAGGATTGTCGGTATGCCTCTGTGTGGGCTGTAATCTCTCTGATTTTATCCTCATGGTCTCTTCGCGAGATATACGTAGGAGGGAGCAATATACTGCTTGACTCTTCGGTGACCCCTCGATATACCACAGAATCATCTGCAAAAAGCCTCAGTGAACTTTCGATGTCATCCACAAGGTCATTTATGTATATTGTGAATAGCAACGGTCCTATGACATTCCCCTGCGGAACACCTGAAATCACTCCTATTTCGGAAGACTTCTCTCCATTGAGAATGACATGCTGCGTTCTGTTATCTAGGAACTCTTCAATCCAATCCCACAATTAGTCCAATAGTTCATATGCTCTTACTTTGTTCATTAAACGACTGTGGGGAACCGTATCGAACGCCTTGTGGAAGTCAAGAAACACGGCATCTACATGTGAACCCGTGTCTATGGCCCTCTGAGTCTCGTGGACGAATAGCGCGAGCTGGATTTCACACAATCGTCTTTTTCGAAACCCATGCTGATTCCTACAATTTCTAGTCTCCAGAAAAGTCATTATACTCGAACATAATACGTGTTCCAAAATTCTACAATCCAACGTTCAGAGTTGATTAACTCGCGAGGGTATGACAAGCTCACTAGACACTTGCCTATAACAGTCCGCGGACTGCTCAGATATCGTGTACACGCTCCCGCCAGAAGCAGTATATAGCCGAAACCTTCAAACAGGTGACATTTTATATAAGGGGGGGGGGGGGGGGGGACAACCTTTCTCTTGCCGCCGGCCGAGGTGGCCGAGCGGTTCTAGGCGCGCAGTCCGGAACCACGCGACCGCTACGGTCGCAGGTTCGAATCCTGCCTCCGGCATGGATGTGTGTGATGTCCTTAGGTTAGTTACGTTTAAGTAGTTCTAAGTTCTAGGGGACTGATGACCTCAGATGTTAAGTCCCGTAGTGTTCGGAGCTATTTGAACCTTCCCCTTGCCTTTGGTGGAAGAATGAGCGGATAGCTTACGAGTGACTTTAACTTCAGGTTGTTCATCGAGAACAAAAGGTACCGTCACAAGTGGCCAAGGGAATTGTGTTAAAATCACTCTTGCTTTCTACAGGGCTGTTTGGAAAGTAAGGAGCGATCGGTCGTGAAATGGAAACCACAGTGACAATCAAAACTGTTTTGCAACAGTTAGCTGTACCTTCCAGCAACTTCTCTACAAAGTCGCCGCTCCGACTTTGTAGCTTGTTGTACAAACTTTCATAATAGAAGACAGTCCCCAACGCTTTCCGACAATTTTCAATGCAGCTCGTTGTCTGTGCCAAAATATCGTCTTCATAACCAAGTGGTTCGTATGAGCAGAGAAGAAAACCAGAGGCAGCCACGGCCCATAGGAAACGCTGCAGGAGCGCCGTCATCGCCCTGCAGTGTGCGGCCGAGAACTGTCACGAGGAAGGAATGCATGACAGTGGCATTATGTGGTGTTGCACGAAAGCGGACGAAATCTCTCGGCAGGCACCCACCCTTGGCGAGAGGCGCCATTTTCTAGGCATCTTTACTTGCTCACTGTGCGTTCGGAACTGAGAAGAGCGACGTAACGCTCTCTACGGGCATACTAGAGACACTGTCCAACACTCTGTTCAAAGCTTTATCTGATTTTGACTATGGTTTTCGTTTCGCCACCGATCGTTCCTTATTTTCCGAATAGTCCTCGTGTACACATAGACATTCTGACGGATAGTGTGATCATCAGTCTGCGACTGTTTGCTGATGACGCTGTAGATTACAGGAAAGTAACGTCTTTGAGTGGCTGTAGGAGGGTTCAGAATAACAAAATTTCTCTTTGATGTGATGAATGGCATTTTGCTTTAAATGTATAAAATGTAAGCTAATTCAGATGGGTAGGAAAAACAATCACGTAATGTTCGAATACAGTATTAGAGATGTGCTTATTGACACAGTCACGTTGATTAAATACCTTGGCGTGACGCGTTGCGAAGTGAAATGAAAAGAGCCCTTAAGATAGGTTCTAGGGAAGGGGAGTGGCCGACTTCAGTTTATTAGAAGGTTCTAGGAAAGTGTAGCTCTTTTATAAAAATGGTCGCGTATGTAATATACTTGTACGACCCATTCTTGAGTACTACTTGAATATGCGATCCTTTCCAGGTCGGATTAACGGAAGACATCGAAATAATCCTGAGTTGTGGTGCTAGAGTTATTAGCGGTAGGGTTGATCAGCATTCTAGTGCTCCGGAGATTTTCCGTGAGCAAATAAGAATTAGTCTGCCCCAATAACTGAGTAATGCCGGCACGGTAACTCAGCGTGTTCGGTCAGAGGGTTAGCTGCCCTCTGCAATAAAGAAACTGAGTTAAATGGATCAACGACGAGCTGAACAGGGTGTCTTGCGACGTCCGCATCTAGCATATAAAACGAACAAAATGAGATTTAAAAAAAAATATAGTGGTCAGCGCGGCGGTCTGTCACGCCGAGGGGCCCGGGTTCGATTCCCGGCTGGGTCGGAGATTTTCTCTGCTCAGGGACTGAGTGTTGCGTTGTCCTCATCATTTTATCGCCATCAGTGGAAAGCAACGGGAAACCACCTATAGAATCACTTCCCTAGACGCTCATGCGGTGGACCTCTCTGACGAGGATTCCCCCATGACAAGACTTGCTGTAAGGCAGAACACACTATTGTTTTTTTTTAATTTTTTTTTAATAGGAATTCCCGGAAGGAAGAAGACATGGGAGGGAAGAATACTGTTGAGCACGTTTAGAGAACCAGAATTTGCTATAGACTGCAAAACGATCGTACTGCCACAACGTAAATACCACTTAATGGCCGGCAAGAGAAATTAAGAGAAATCAGGGCTCATTTCGAGGCATGTGGGCAATCGTTTCTTCCTCGCTCCATTTACGAGTGGAACAGGAAAGTTAATAACTAGCAGTAGTACAAGTGTCCCTCCGCCATGCACCGTATGGTGGGGCTTGCGGAATGTGTATGTGGATGTAGAACTGGAACTTGAGATCAGGCCTCGTTGCCGCCTACTACAATTTTTTGTGTAACAGGACTTTCACTTGCAAATTTGTTGGGGAGTTATAATACAGACCAGCCCGTTCGCTGCGTACTTCCGGCTCGAGAACGTGCATGGCAGTGGCTGTGAATACGTGGACGTGGTGCGCATGGGCGTCGCGTGTGGGCAGAGCAGGCGGCGTGTGAGGCTGGTTAGCTGGCAGCGCCAATTGCCGCCGCCCACGGCGTCTCGGCCACCGCCACCGCCGCCGCTGTGCGCCACGCGCCCGCACGGGGTCGTCGACTCGTGGCGGTCGTGGTCGATTCCAGGCTTCCACAGCGTTGCGGCGGGGCCTCGCCTCTAACAAAATGAAGCAAAGTAGTCAGCTGCTGACGTATTCAAGGAGTAACTTAAAAAACTAGAAACCACGCTGCTCAGTACCCACTCCCAGTCCTACGGAGACAGAACTACACACTCAGTCGATACAAATTGTATCATTAAAAAAAAAAAAAGATGACCGCTGATAATTCTTACTAGCGCTATTGATCCTTAACTTTGTATTCTGCCTTACGGCAGGTCTTGTCACGGGGGAAGCCTCGGCAGTGGTCCACAGTACAAGCGTCTAGCGAAGTGATTTCAGCGGTGGTTTCCCGTTGCCTTCAACTGATGACGATGAAGTAATAATAACGTCGTGTGGCTCGGGTCTCCCGTCGGGAAGACCGTTCGCCTAGTGCAGTTCTTTCGAGTTGACGCCACTTCGGCGACTTGCGCGTCGATGGCGATGAAATGATGATGATGATTAGGACAACACAACACCCAGTCCCTGAGCGGAGAAAATCTCCGACCCAGCCGGGAATCGAACCCGGGCGCTTAGGATTGACATTCCGTCACGCTGACCGCTCTGCTACCGGGGGCGGACGTGATGACGAAATGATAATGAAGACAACACAACACCCAGTCCCTGGGCGGAGAAAATCTCCGACCCAGCCGGGAATCTAATCCGGGCCTCTCGGCGGGACGGACCGCCGTGCTGACCACTCAGCTATCGGGGCGGACATTGATCCATAAACGATATCCAAAAATGGTTGGAGAAGAAACAATTTAGTCTTTAATGTTCTGACCTATATATTCCGAAATACAAACTGTCAGATGAAATCTGTTGGTGCTTTCTAATGTCGGCGCAGCACACTTGACAGCATTTCCATGAACCCTGTGCTCTCACTGCTCCTCATTTCCCAAACCGGCGTGGGAATGTACGAGACATGCAATATGTTTCTGAGTTGCTCTGGTAGTCGTAAAAAGATTGTGGGCAAGGGCAGTAATACGAGAGAACCTGGCAGTTCCAACAGTTCTTCTCATTTACAGCTCTCTCACAGTTGATTTCAAATTGGCTGTTGATTTTTTTTTTGAGATCTTCCTTCCGGTTCGTTTATGTGTGTTCTTTGTCACAGTTCACACTTTCGTTTATTTTCTCTGTTAAGACATCAGAATGTAGTTTTCTCGGACCTATTGCGAAAACTCTCGACTTTACAGTGTGCGACAACACTGATAACAAAATTTGGCCGCGCGCTGTTAGCTAAGCGGTCTAGGCGCTGCAGTCATGGACTGTGCGGCTGATCCCAGCGGAGGTTCGAATTCTCCCACGGGCATTGGTGTGTGCGTTTGTTATTAGGATAATTTAGGTTAAGTAGTGTGTAAGCTTAGGGACTGATGACCTTAGCAGTCAAGTCCCATAAGATTTCACATACATTTGAACATTTTTGAACAAAATTCGTGTTCTATTCCTAGACGGAGTCATTCCGAAGTACTTCTTGCTTTGTAATTGCTTATACTAGCGCTATCTCAAAATAAAAATGCTAGTGACACGACTCACTCTGTGTGTTTCTGACGTATATCGAATATATAGATGTAGCCTTACTTGGATCAGTAAAAGCAGAGACAAAGAACGACAGTGACGACGTGTGGATATCTACATCTACATCCACATTTACATCTACCTGACGGTGTGTGGCGGAGGGTACTCTGAGTACCTATATCGGTTCTCCATTCTATTCCAGTCCCATATTGTTCGTGGAAAGGATTGTCGGTATGCTTCTGTGTGGGCTCTAATCTCTCTGATTTTATCCTCATCGTCTCTTCGCGAGATATACGTAGGAAGGAGCAATATACTGCTTGGCTCTTCGGTGAAGGTATGTTGTCGAAACTTTAACAAAAGCCCGTACTGAGCTACTGAGCGATTTGTTAAAGATTCTACATCAATTGTTGCTGTAGCGTTTTAAGTGCTGTCCATTTTTAGAACATGCAGCTTTGGCAATTTTCAATATAGATCATCGAAGCAGATTTTGAAACGATTCCTCTAAATAAATATAAGAAGTTAGTATTTTGAAAATAACTTTGGGGTTTCTACGATCTTATGACAGGTTGGTCCGCAGCTCGTGGTCTCGCGGTAGCGTTCTCGCTTCCCGAGCACGGGGTCCCGGGTTCGATTCCCGGCGGGGTCAGGGATTTTCACCTGCCTCGTGAGGACTGGGTGTTTGTGTCGTCTTCATCATCATCATCAATCATCCCCATTACGGTCGGAGGAAGGCAATGGCAAACCACCTCCACTAGGACCTTGCCTAGTATGGCGGCGCGGGTCTCCCGCGTCGCTCCCCTACGCTCGGTAAACGGAGTATGGGACTCATCATCATCATCATGACAGGTTGATGGCAAGAGTTACGGGGGGAACAGTAGCGGTCATGGACAAAAATGGAAGAACCACTCGTCGGTCACATAACGCAGTTTCAGATGACCAGACTTGAATCCCGCTCTTACCGTTTGTTGAGTGTGGCAGAGATCTCTATGATGCCCTAGTCTATGGTCTGCTACCACGACTGCCTCAGTCTGCTCGATCACGTGGCAGGACTTATTCCTCTTCTATTTCTCTCTCTCTCTCTCTCTCTCTCTCTCTCTCTCTCTCTCTCTCCCTCCCTCCCTCTCCCCTTCCCCCCTCTCCTTCCTCTCTCTCCAAAATCGCAGTATCACAGTGATGTGCTGACGAGGAACCAGTACTTACCCTGTATAATTCCCAGAGAACATTGAACGAAAAAGCGTCGCTCCGTATTTGGCTCAGTTTTTTATACTGGAATGAACTCTGAACCGTTCCGTAACATCAGATCTACCGAATACGCAAATATACTGTTGTTCCTCGTCTTGGGAAACAGCAGAACCACAGAATTTGCAGACCACAGCGGCCCGTCCGTTGCGGTCTTCAAATTTGATGGTTCTGGTGTTTTCCAAGAGGAGCAGGCTGTGTGTCAGTACAGGACTCCACCTTATCCTGTCTGCTAACCCCATGTCCGCCAACACTTGCGATACGTCTTTCTTTAGTTATCTAGACTCAATATTACTGTACAAAAGGTGGCAAACCGTACAAATTAAGAAAACCTGGGGCATCTAGACTAACCTTACGTCTTTTGGCCAAGTAGAGCACAAAGAGTTTCATTTTCTTTAGTTTCCTCTTTGTGAATTCATAAATAGGTTGTGATAAACTTCGTAATTCCTGTAAGTATTACTCCTCATGTGAAAAATGAGTGTTCATTGAAGACATTGTTTCGGCTGAGCCAAGTCATGGTTTTACACTCGGCATGGTGCATTTAAGGCGGAGTCCCTGAATGCAGTTAACATTAATCGCGGACAGGTCACAGTTCAAGACAAACTGCATTGCTGCGGATTTATTAAGTTAGAAAATTGCTACGTCGCTACATGTGCTGCAATCTGCTACACACTTACCAACTACTGCAAAAGATAGCACAGACGAAGATTCATATAAAAACCAGAGGTTTTACTTCGCTGTTGAGCTCAAGGAAACTTGGAAATCAGTTGCGTAAGCTAGTTTTCTAATGCTCATGGAATGTTAGGTCATATCCGCTTCGTAAACAAAAAACAGCCGCCAGCCATTACTTTAATGTTTCTTGATAGCACCAGTGCTCGTTAGACGGACTTGAGCAATGCAGAGTCTGCGATAATAAGCCCACGTCTCGTCCCTGCGTGGGGTTGCGAAGTAGTATCCTGTTATCGAGCGGACAAGCGATAGAAAAATTAACGCACGTGCGACAAAATGGCGAAGTTCAGTGTCTGACGATTCTTTGATGAGACGAAGACGCGCTCCCTGTTTTCTTGTATGTGCAGGAGGCTCAATATCGCTGACGATTGTTGGAGTTCTCTGAATTTTTTTATAATTTCGCTGAATATGAACGATCCGCTTGAAAGTTTAGAAAATCATCTGGTAAGTGACGAGTGGCGGTGATTTCCAAGAATGATTGCCTAAAGAAGTCACTGGGTCCAAACGATACATATCGAACGTGCGATCGGAAATCGATCATGCAACTCTGGTGGCGGGCGTTATGAGCATGTTTACGTTGGTCATTACAGCAAGACAAGGTGAAAAAAAAGTACGAATTGTAAGAAGTGGAACTAAATTGAATAAAGAAAAAAAGGGAAACTTTTGTAGTTCAAATCAAATGGCTTTGAGCACTATGGGACTTAACATCTGAGGTCATCAGTCATCTAAAACTTAGAACTACTTAAGCCTAACTAACCTAAGGGTATCACACACATCCATGCCCGAGGCAGGATTCTAACCTGCGACCTCAGCAGTCGCGCGCTTCCGGACTGAAGCGCCTAGAACCGCTCGGCCAAACTTTTGCAGTGGTTGGATAAGTTTCTCTTCTGGAAATTAAAGTAGTGAACGGCAGAAACCGATATAGTGTGTCAGATTTGCTACAATGAGATTGCGAGATCTGTCTAGAATACTCAAACCGCAGTTATAAGCGCGAAGGTGTGAGATTATTCCAGGACGCACAAAAAAATCAGCTCCAAACGAATTTTTGGTTTGTGTAGTGTGATGTGCCAGTGTTCTTTAAACTTGACACATGATAATTTAATTTCATTGACGATGAAATGGTATTGAACAAATACTACTGATTTCCATCGTGGCTATAATAATTTCGTGTGGCTTTACGGTCTGCTGCAAGCCTTTCAATTGGTAGCCAGTTCAGCGAACCTAATCCATCCCAGTAATTCCTCCGGGGAAAGGGCCCCTACAGTTTAACGCGGAATCCCAACGACAAGTCTTTCTGGCGAATCTTCACATTGTTGAGAGGTGAAGTCTACGTTAAAGGCAGACTGAAAAATTTGCACTGTTTGACCAAGATTTGCTGCTGCGACCGCTCTGTTTCCAGGCGCGCGCTGTATCACAGGATCACCGGGTCCAATTTATCGCGTTTGTGAATAAGTACAAGAGAAATTGAGGAAAGAGAAGTTTTGGGAGAATCAGGTCAGCTGTATCGAATCCAATTACAGATGGTTGTGTTTAATCCAAGAATTTGTATACATTCTGATTACTATTGAAAGCGATTTACAGATAATTTTTCCCCTGTAGTATTTAGTACCATGTTTTGATTGTATGTGTACGTGTCTGTACTGCTTGCGTTTATCACCTCGATATTGCGTTTCTAATCAACTTGATGTGGTCGAAAAAATGGGAGGAATCGAAAAAACAGTTGTTGTGCCAGTATAATCAGCACGGAAATTCTCATGGAAGTTGATCAGAAGTTAGGTGAGGGCTTCACGACGTATGCCGGGGCTTCATTAATACGACGTATACCGCCAATGTTTTCTGATAATTCTGTTGTGACGTTGCCTATCTCTTTTGCTTGGGAAAGCAATATAGGTCGTTTGTTGTGTTTTCTAAATAGGAAGTAACATGGAGGACTCTGGGGTCAATTCGGAAATTCGCCTTGCAGGCAGGGGAAATTTCTTAAAACTACGTACTAAACCAATCGTACGTTTTTAGGGGTAAGTTTCTTATAGACTCGAAAATCTTATTCCTGTCTCAGTGATTATTTCTTTTTCTGATCGTAAGGATGAGGAAGACAAGCAGCACGTTTCGGATCCTTTTTCCATCGCCACATGCGCGAATGTAAGCGCGGAAGTGCGGACTAGTAAGTAATGAAGAACTACCTGCCGTGCGCTGCACAGCTACTTACGTAATAGAGAAATGTATGAGAATGAGCTGTTTCTCGAATTGGGTGAGGAACGGATATGGGGATCTTGGTGTAGTTCAGGGAGAGTATTGCAAATAAAAACCATAATGGTGTTCACACAAACCGGATCAGACCATTCAAAATAAAAGTGCAGCGTATTATCTCTGCTCTATGTCGTTGAGATTTTGTGACCACTGTCCTAGCGGCCTCTTAAGACTAAGAAATATGTATAAAGCCTATACTACACCCAAGGAAATAATATACGTGTGCTGAAACACGGAAGATTTAGCTTGAGCAACACCCTTCTGAAACCCTGTACTTTTTACACTCGTCTGGTACCACTTTGATGGTGTTATGCTTGCTTTTTAGCTCTTGATTACGCTTTCAAGTGAAAGCACTTAACTGACGCACCGAACGTCGGGAGATATGTCTGGCATTACATCGTGTCTAAGAGGTTCTCTCAAAGTCCTCCGTATGGGATACGTTGATGGGACCGGTACTTCAAGGCTCGCAGGCTTTTGGGTACTTATGACTCGCTTGGATTCAAGGCGACATTAAAGAATGAAGTGGTGTCGTAGAAGACAAATTAGTACTGCTATCCCCAGGATCAAGATGTATGAGACAGGCGAAAAACCCTCAGACTCAAGATGTACGAGACAGGCGAAATACCCTCAGACTTCAAGAAGAATATAACAATTCCAATACCAAAGAAAGCAGGTGTTGACATGTGAAAATTACCGAACAATCAGTTTAATAAGTCACGGCTGCAAAATACTAACGCGAATTCTTTACAGACGAATGGAAAAACTAGTAGAAGCCGACCTCGGGGAAGATCAGTTTGGATTCCGTAGAAATGTTGGAACACGTGAGGCAATACTGACCTTACGACTTATCTTAGAAGAAAGATTAAGGAAAGGCAAACCTACGTTTCTAGCATTTGTAGACTTAGAGAAAGCTTTTGACAATGTTGACTGGAATACTCTCTTTCAAATTCTGAAGGTGGCAGGGGTAAAATACAGGGAGCGAAAGGCTATTTACAATTTTTACAGAAACCAGATGGCAGTTATAAGACTCGAGGGGTATGAAAGGGAAGCGGTGGTTGCGAAGGGAGTGAGACACAGGGTTGTAGTCTCTCCACGATGTTATTCAATCTGTATATTGAGCAAGTAGTGAAGGAAACAAAAGAAAAATTCGGAGTAAGCATTAACATCCATGGAGAAGAAATAAAAAGTTTGAGGTTCGCCGATGACATCGTAATTCTGTCAGAGACAGCAAAGGACTTGGAAGATCAGTTGAATGGAATGGGTAGTGTCTTGAAAGGAGGATATAAGATGAACATCAACAAAAGCAAAACGAGGATAATGGAATGTAGTCGAATTAAGTCCGGCGATGCTGAGGGATTAGATTAGGAAATGAGACATTTAAAGTAGTAAAGGAGTTTTGGTATTTGGGGAGCAAAAATAACTGATGATGGTCGAAGTAGAGAGGAGATAAAATGTAGATTGGCAATAGCAAGTAAAGCGTTTGTGAAGAAGAGAAATTTGTTAACATCGAGTATAGATATAAGTGTCAGGAAGTCATTTCTGAAAGTATTTGTATGGAGTGTAGCCATGTATGGAAGTGAAACATGGACGATAAATAGTTTGGACAAGAAGAGAATAGAAGCTTTTGAAATGTGGTGGTACAGAAGAATGCTGAAGATTAGATGGGTAGATCACATAACTAATGAGGAAGTATTGAATAGGATTGGGGAGAAGAGATGTTTGTGGCACAACTTGACCAGAAGAAGGGATCGGTTGGTAGGACATGTTCTGAGGCATCAAGGGATCACCAGTTTAGTATTGGAGCGCAGTGTGGAGGGTAAAAATCGTAGAGGGAGACCAAGAGATGACTACACTAAGCAGATTCAGAAGGATGTAGGTTGCAGTAGGTACTGGGAAATGAAGAAGCTTGCACAGGATAGAGTAGCATAGAGAGCTACATCAAACCAGACTCAACACTGAAGACCACAACAACAACATCCCAGGATTACTAAATGTCGATGGCATGGGCGCCCTTTGTGTGCTCCCAAGGACGAACGCTTTACCTACGACGATCAGGAATGACGTTGCGTCGGAATTTGCACCATTGGCGACTTTTAGTTCCATTGGTCTCAGATACTGGTGATGCTGAGAGCACAACAACGTAAGCTGGCAAGCACAATGTGATGCGAGATGATTTAGTTTACTGCTTTCTCCGAAAGTGCTTCATTCTCCATTGACAAATAGGGTCTGTCATTTACCAGTCAGCCAGAATACCACTTCCACCCCGTATTCCATCGACCACTGATCACAAATGTGTCTGATGACTTGCCCTCGTAATAATATGGCTTAATCTCAGCAAATTATCCCAGTGAAGGAGTTGACGCATTGGTTAACTGAACTTGGAATCAGAATTATTCAGTCTGATCTGCTAGTTGAGAAATTAGTTTTGTCACCGTACCTACACTAGAACCACCAAGAGGGAGCATACAACAAGCCCGCGTCTAGTTCCTTTCTACATCCTCACTGATTTAACACTCCATCAAATAACCTACAGAGCTTTAAATACTATAAAAGAAAAAATATCCATGTTGCGACCAAATGGACTTCATCATAGTGTCTGGGTGGATAAGGCTCTAGTGTGACCTGGAAGATCATTCGTATATCAAACTTAATTAGTGAAGAGCCAGCAAGCGTAGTGGAAACATGAAAGGAGATGCCAATATGCACCGTCGACGTCAGGTGTCATCATGCGAATGAGTTGGAAAATACATATTGATTGGTCTCCGAAAAATTGCTTTTATTATACCATGACATTGCCTTGTTGCTGCGGGAGTGAGGCGTGTACGGAACACTGCGTTACACATCCGTTTTGTCCTCGTCTGCAATGTCCATATGAAAGAGTGACAGTAGCTCACGGAGATGCTGTTAAGCCTTAAAAATATAAGCGATTAGATATCGTGATAGCGATTTTCACTCCAAACTGCAGTTGCGGTAGTGGTACAGAATGCGGACTATCGATAGAAGAAGAGATACCATGCGTTTCGTTTGTCCCTTGGCATGGGCATTATTACCACATTAGTTGATTGCAAATTGCATAATTATCAAGGTAGCAGTGAACGATTATTGCTGTTTCATTCAGAAAACCCATGGTAATTGAAAGCAGTATTTTATGCGTTTTGCTTATCAAGAAAACACTACTTTTCTGGTTACGAATTCCTATTCAGAATAACGCCTATTCCTCTCGCAGTAAAAGTCCATAACGTGTGGGAATTTACAAGTAACTTGTGTGTACTGCTTTAACTGCATAAACATAGCCGGCCGGTGTGGCCGAGCGGTTCTAGGCGCTTCAGTCTGGAACCGCGCGACTGCTACGGTCGCAGGTTCGAATCCTGCCTCGGCCATGGATGTGTGTGATTTCCTTAGGTTAGTTAGGTTTAAGCAGTTGTAAGCTCTAGGGGACTGATAACCTCAGATGTTAGGTCCCATAGTGGTTAGAGTCATTTGAACCATTTTTGCGTAAACACAGAAAAGTAGTAACGGCGAATTGAATAATAAAGAAACATCACTTTATTCCAAGGGAATAGCTTTGCTTGTCCTAATTACCACGTAGGTGGTCATCGTAAGTAAACGTCGTATCCCAGCTTTGCCATACAGGGAATCTGTGCTGCGTAATTACAGATCCTCATCGGTGTAGCCGGCCGTGGTGGCCGAGGGGTTCTAGGAACTGCAGTCCGGAGCCGCGCGACTGCTACGGTCGCAGGTTCGAATCCTACCTCGGGTATGGATGTGTGTGATGTCCTTAGGTTAGTTAGGTTTAATTAGTTCTCTAAGTTCTAGGGGACTGATGACCTCAGATGTTGAGTCCCATAGTGCTCAGAGCCTCATCGTTGTAGTCCCGGAGTCGGTCGAGAAAGCTGGCGCTGAGACATCCGATGCCTGACAAGAGCACCTACGTTATACATTTACAAACCACGAACTACATATGCCTGTGCATGTGGGCATATTTTTGTAAAATATAGGTTGATAAGAATCGTTAAAGTAATGATCATAGGGTGTCACATGGCAATTAGCAAAGCTTTTCATCCACTCTATTGCCGCTCCCCGGGTCGTCGCTGCTGTTGTGTTGGTACAATAAGACAGGCGTTGCTGGAGGCGTCATCATAATTGCTGTGCAGATTCGTTACTTGCTTTGGAGCCGGCCTCGGGCCGGAATGTAGAGCGGGTTGCGGTTCGAGGAGAACTCGCAACAGTTTGGTTCAAAAATGGTTCTAAGCACTAAGGGAGTTAACATCTGAGGTCATCAGTCCCCTTGACTTAGAACTACTTAAACCTAACTAACCTAAGGACAGCACACACATCCATCCCGGAAGCAGGATTTGTACCTGCGACCGTAGTAGCCGCGTGGTTCCAGACTGAAGAGCCTAGAACTGCTCGACCACCCCGGCCGGTCCGCAACAGTTTGTAGGCAAGTCATCTGGCGCCGTCGCTACTGCCTCAACTACCAACAGTGCATCACCTATCACATTACCAACGAGGCGGCGGTTGTTTGGTGTTTGCCGCTAGCACTTAGTTACTCGTGTTCCGTATGCGCATAGGACTCTTTCCTCTTACCGCGCTCCTCGTCCTTCGGTTATCAGACATCTCGTTGTACTATCGTAGTGTGGCAAGAGTGCCGCTAGCCAGATGTTGCTGTTGCTGTGGGGCGTGTGGCTGGGGCAGCGACGGCGAGAGTCGCACCCAGTCACCGTAACGGGACGACAAGGCGCGGGCCGCGAAAGTGGCCGCCGCCACATCTCTGAAAGCGAGAGCACCGCGTCCGGCTGTCCGGCTCACCAGCAATGGCTCCCTGTGCCACTGGAAGGTGACCAGACGGAAGGAGCCTGTACGTCGCTCTAGCACCAGCGACAGTCGTCGCTCAGCCCTGTGAACACGCTTCTTTAGTGGTACACCCAAACATCTAAAATGAACAAGTGCTCCACAGTAACAAAAAGTGTGGGAACCCCCGATCTAGTGTTATTCCATGTGAAAGTGTGAGAACGTTTTCAAAGTGTTTGCGAAATCCTGTAACTTATGTAGGACCTGGGTACTAGCCCAGTATTCACATAGTTGGATGTGGAAAACCGCCTGAAAACCACGTACATGGTGGCCAGCACACAGGTCTTCGTCGTTAATCCACCGGATGCCTTGGAACCGAGGTAGACATGGCTTCTACATCTACATCCATATTCCGCAAGCCACCTGAGGGTGTGTGGCGCAGGTTACCTTGAGTACCTCTGTCTGTTCTCCCTTCTATTGCAGTCTCGTAGTGTTCGTGGAAAGAAGGATTGTCGGTATGCCTCTGTGTGGGCTCTAATCTCTCTGATTTTATCCTCATGGTCTCTTCGCGAGACGTAGGAGGGAGCAATATACTGCTTGACTCCTCGGTGACGGTATGTTCTCGAAACTTCAACAAAAGCCCGTACCGAGCTACTGAGCGTCTCTCCTGCAGGGTCTTTCACTGGAGTTTATCTTTCGCCATTACTAAATGATCCTGTAACGAAGCGCGCTGCTCTCCGTTGGATCTTCTCTATCTCTTCTATCAACCCTATCTGGTACGAATCCCACACTGCTGAGCAGTATTCAAGCAGTGGGCGAACAAGCGTCCTGTAACCTACTTCCTTTGTTTTCGGATTGCATTTCCTTAGGATTCTTCCAATGAATCTCAGTCTGGCATCTGCTTTACTGACAATCAACTTTATAAGATCATTCCATTTTAAATCACTCCTAATGTGTACTCCCATATAATTTATGGAATTAACTGCTTCCAGTTGCTGACCTGCTATATTGTAGTTAAATGATTAGGGATCTTTCTTTCTATGTATTCACAGCACATTACAGTTGTCTACATTGAGATTCAATTGCCATTCCCTGCACCATGCGTCAATTCGCTGCAGATCCTCCTGTATTTCAGTACAATTTTCCATTGTTACAACCTCTCGATATACCACAGCATCATCCGCAAAAAGCCTCAGTGAACTTCCGATGTCATCCACAAGGTCATTTATGTATATTGAATACGGTCCTACGACACTTCCCTGCGGCCGGCCGTTGTGGCCGTGCGGTTCTAGGCGCTACAGTCTGGAGCCGAGCGCAGGTTCGAATCCTGCCTCTGGCATGGATGTGTGTGGTGTCCTAAGGTTAGTTAGGTTTAACTAGTTCTAAGTTCTAGGTGACTGATGACCCTGAAGTTAAATCGCATAGTGCTCAGAGCCATTTGAACCATTTTGAACTTCCCTGAAATCACTCTTACTTCGGAAGACTTCTCTCCATTAAGAATGGCATGCTGCGTTCTCGTATCTAGCAACTCTTCAATCCAATCACACAATTGGTCTGATAGTCCATATGCTCTTACTTCGTCATTAAACGACTGTGGGGAACTGTATCGAACGCCTTGCGGAAGTCAAGAAACACGGCATCTACCTGGGAACCCATGTCTATGGCCCTCTGAGTCTCGTGGAGGAATAGCGCGAGCTGGGTTTCACACGATCGTCTTTTTCGAAACCCATGCTGATTCCTACAGAGTAGATTTCTAGTCTCCAGAAAAGTCATTACACTCGAACATAATACGTGTTGCAAAATTCTACAACTGATTGGCGTTAGACCTGTATACGCGCACGGTTTTCGGGGCAGGTCATGTATGTTGGTACATTATGAATGTGCGAAGTAAAAAACAGAGCGAGTGAAACTGGCTTTTGCACTGAGCGGGAAGCTCTACAGATGTTGACTGTGAGTCATTATTTTTTCCTTTGTCTTGTTAGTTTATCCGATTCCGGGCTGGACGGCCTAGAGGCACTGCTGGTCTTGTAAGTGTACACGGAGAGCATTTTGTAAGTTTGTTAAATGCGTGTGAATAAGTAGGTCTTAGCAGGGAACGCAGCAGACGCAACAGAGAGAGGCGGCCGCCTTTGTAGGCGCTGAAGAGGCGGGCTTAGCCCAGATCCGGCTAAGCCGGCGCCCCGCTGGCACTCGGTCGCGTTTCGCGCGGCGGCGACGCGCGGGCGTTTCGCCGTATCGGCACCTCCAGGGCGCGCTGCCTGGCTGTTTCACGCGCCAGCGCGCCCTCGGATTGTTATCTCGGCAGGTTGCCTGCCTGCTCGCTCACTCGCCGTCACGCTTCGCCTTGCCTGTCGAACGAGCATCTCGGCTGCCTGCAGCGCCTCCAGCCGTGGGAGCTCGACATTCCGCGCCGGCGGGCAGCGTATGCTCTGACGCCGCGGCGCCTGTCCCAGCTGCTGACAGCTCCGCTAGTCTTCCGTGATGCGTTATCGGACTACGCCTCTCCCTCCGACAGCTTTCTCGCAACGCACCTTAGACCCCATCGTGTGAACATAGTACCAAAGATAAACCAACAGGGTGTTACAAAAATGTACGGCCGAACTTTCAGGAAACATTCCTCACACACAAATAAAGAAAAGATGTTATGTGGACATGTGTCCGGAAACGCTTAATTTTCATGTTAGAGCTCATTTTAGTTTCGTCAGTATGTGATCAAATTGTAATTTTTCACAATCAACATGTGTGGGCTGACGAGAATCCGCACGGAGCTGTGCAATCACGTCATCAACATAGATTTTCTATGAACGTTTGGGCAGGCATTGTTGGTGATGCCTTGATTGGGCCCCATGTTCTTCCACTTAGCTCAATGGAGCACGTTATCATGATTTCATACGGGGTACTCTACCTGTGCTGCTAGAAAATGTGCCTTTACAAGTACGACACAACATGTGGTACATGCACGATGGAGCTCCTGCACATTTCAGAAAAAGTGTTCGTACGCTTGTCAACAGCAGATTCGGTGACCGATGGATTGGTAGAGGCGGACCAATTCCATGGCCTCCAAGTTCTCCTGACCTCAACCCTCTTGACTTTCATTTATGGGGGCATTTGAAAACTCTTGTCTACGCAACCACGGTACCAAATGTAGAGACTCTTCGTGCTCGTATTGTCGACGGCTGTGATACAATACGCCATTCTCCAGGGCTGCATCAGCGCATCAGGGATTCCATGCGACGGAGGGTGGATGCATGTATCCTCGCTAACGGAGGACATTTTGAATATTTCCTGTAACAAAGTGTTTGAAGTCACGCTGGTACGTTCTGTTGCTGTGTGTTTCCATTCCATGATTAATGTGATTTGAAGAGAAGTAATAAAATGAGCTCTAACATGGAAAGTAAGAGTTTCCGGACACATGTCCACGTAACATATTTTCTTTATTTGTGTGTGAGGAATGCTTCCTGAAAGTTTGGCCGTACCTTTTTGTAACACCCTGTATAGTGCAACAGTCGCTTGTTACTAGTATTTTATTAGCACGACGCATTTGGGCAGCATGCTGCCATCATCAGGTGCATTTACAGTTACTTTTACCCTTCAGTTAATATGAAGTGAGGTTCGTTTTCTTCGCTGTGTGTGCCATTGAGATTATGTCGAAAAAGACACCTCTTCAGGAAGATAAATATGTTACAGTGTGTACATTATGTGATAAAAATGATTACTCATTTTGTTAGTGCATTTACTCTTTGGATTGAAGTAAACAAATGACAGTGTAAGTCGTGATGTGTCTGTTACTGTGGTCTGCGTGCCAGACAACGAAGTTACGAACAAAAATGAAGTAAATGCACGAACAAAGTAACTAATCACATTATGTACGCACTGTAATCTGCGTATTTATCTTCCTGTATAGGAGTCTGTTTCGGCACATAACCATACTGGCAGACACAGCGAAGCAAATTAACCTCAGTTAATATAAGTTACAATGTAAAAGTAACTGTAAATTCACCTCGTGATGGCAGCATGGTGCAACGCGTTATACTAATAAGATGTTAGTTGCAAGTGACTGTTACAGTATATATTTCGTTCATAAAAATCTTACAGTGCAGTCGCAGTTCTCAAATTACATCCATATGATATGGACAAACTTAAGAAAATGCCACTGTTTCTTAAGGAGATACATTGATACGAGTTATTAAGAAGACCTACAGACGATCGAAGATTGGCGCAAGAAATCTCAGTTGACCCTGAACGCAAATACATGTAACGTGTTGCGCATAAATAAAAAATACACTAATGGTCTATTACACTATTGGCGAAAAGACGTTGGAAACAGTAGCTACCGTATAAATACCTAGGAGTAACATCCGCAGGGATGTCAAATGGTACGACCGTATAGAACGAATTGCATGAAAAGGAGATGCCAGGCAGAGATTCATTGGGAGAACATTAAGTAATTCAAAGAAGCAGCATGCAAATCACTTGGTCTTCTGATGATTGCGTATTGTTCATAAGTCTGGAACCGTTACGTGTTTGGCTTAACAAAGGAGACAGAGAAGATCCAAGGGAGAACTTCGTCAAAAATTTCACTTCTTTAGGGTCAGCAACATGATATATGCAAGAGAATGACACCATTATTAGAAAGATGCACCAGAACAGCTGTAGTAATTAATCTTTATTATTGACCGACTGCTTTGGCAATTATCGCCACTGTCCAGTACCTGCGAATACAATTTTGGTGTGACTGTGTATTACTGCGAATGTCATTTGTATTAAAGAAACTCTATTCAACACACGTCTAGAACGATGTGACGTTCATATTAAGTCGTAAGTGAACTGTCTTATAGCTGTCATGTTTTGATTACATAGTAAATGACGTAAAAATATTGAAAATAATACGAATACATCAGTTATGGTTTGACAGTTCTACTCTTACCACGTTATATGTTCACAAAGATTATACGGATGAACAGCTATAGTATTTTATTAACTAAATTTTGTCACGATCATCTTTTGTTTTTACATATGTTATTTCTGATTTATCCTTTTTCGCATTGTAAAAGAGTAGAACTGACAAACTATTATCAAACCATAACCGACGTACTATTTTCAATGTATTTACCAAAAACATTGACGGTTATAAGACAGTTCTCTAACGACGTAATACAGGTGTCACATCATTGTAGACGTGAGTACAACATAGTTACTTTAATATAAATGACATTCACATTTATATACGGTACTTGATGATGGCGAAAAATATCGAAACAGTCTTTCGTTAATAAAGATTAGTTATTAGAAGCATCTATATGATGCATCCTTCTAGAAACGAAGAACGGCGTGTTTCGTCCCGGTCCGAGTATGTTACGGAGATTTTCCGAAAACTCCTCTGGCAGACGCTACAAGAGAGGCGTTGTGAGTTACGGAGAGAAACGGATAACAACGAGAAAGTCTGAGAAATTAGATTTTGTACGGAATTTTACGTTAAAGTTTTCTGAGTATCGTACTGCGTCACAACGTAAAAAAACTACACTGGAAAAACGCACGTTTTGACCAGGGTTACGGACACAGAGCTAGAAGAAGGCCAAGATTACAGTGGTCGAAGAGTTGGTTTCTCTGGTATAGTGTTTTTTTTTTTTTTTTTTTTTTTTTTTTTTTTTTTTTTAAGATTATGATGCGGTTATGATACTCAGAAAGCTTATATGTCAACTGAACCTGGCGGCGGAAGCCTACACAATTGTATCGTACGGGAGTTGCCCACGCGCCATTCGCGAATGGAACGGGGATGCGGGGAAAAGATAGTACCCTCTATCACACATCGTAAGGTAGCTTCCGGTCTGTACAGTGTGTAGATGTATGAGAGAGAGAAAGACAAGGTGAGAGTCCCTTCGCCGTTACAAACACAGTGAGAAGTTAAAAGCCGTGCCGTATCGGGAGTAGAGACGGACTTTCGTGGGCAGTGCCCTCTTTTCAATCGACGAACTGGAGAAAGCCGATGATATCGGAGCTTTGAAGTTTTTCCACTCGGGTGGCCCATTGGAAGAGCCCGGATCACAATTTTAAATCTTTTCATAATACTGGACAAGCCACGCTACACGAACATCTCTGTTCTCATGTGCCCGCAGATTTATAAATGTTACAAGATCTATTTTTTCCGGTGCATATCATAACGGTAGTGTATTATCTTCATTTGGTGTTTTATTTCAGTCTTAAGAACGACATGTGCACATGGAAAGTGGCACCTTGGTTCGCGGTCGGCGGCCTTCCGGCGATATTGGTGTCTTGTGTGGAGCTGCCGATGGAGCATTGTAGGCAAGCGGCGTTGTCAGAGGTCACTGTGGCACGCAGGGATGCCTTGGACTACCGTGAGAATGTAACTTTTTGTATTCGCGCTATTTTAAATACTTTTTATATGTTTCTCAGGCTTGATGTTTGTGAAAATTATGCTGCATCAGCAAGTCATCGACAGGTACATTCGTGGTAAAACAGCAACTACTAAATTTAGTCGAGTGTGTGTGAGGCATGATGTATGATCTCTTTCAACGTTGTGTCAAAACTTGTTTCTTAGATCTTTCGTCTCAATAATTTACAGTGTGTTGATTTGCACAGTACTCTGTTTGCCAGTGTTAACACATTTACGCAAGTATTCGTGTTTGAAATATTGTTATTCATTATCTACCATCTGTAGTTTTAGGAATAACTCGATTTTTAAATTACTGGCATTGACCTTTAATAATAGTGGACGATAATTGTGATTCTATGTAGCTAAAAATAAACTGCTCCATTATGGAAAACTATCTGAGGAAAGATTGCCTGTGGGTAATTGTCCTGAAATTATATATGTATATGTGTAATCCAGAAGAATTCAAATTAAGGTTTAGCTTATCGACCAGCATTGTTCTACTTTAAGCCAGGCTTACTACGCGTAGCTTTTGCGTTACATCCACAATGATAATAAAGGCAAAAAGAGTTCCCTGTTCATTAGCTTCCCCCTTAAGGTAGAAGAAGTAGATACTTAATAAATTATTTCCTAAGAATTCGGCGAGCATACGGATTTTGGATGGTCTTCCAACTTTGCCCCATGTTCGGTTTCAACATCCTCTATCGAGAACCAATAATCTCATTGATACGTTATGAGACTATGCTCAGTAGCACAGTATCAGGAAATCTGGCTAAGGATTGACAGCTTTCACTAAAAACTTATTTGAACACAATGAAGGAGATAGCGCAAAGATAAATAACATCACACACAAATCACAAATGGCTCTGAGCACATGGACTTAACGTCTGAGGTCATCAGTCCCCTAGAACTTAGAACTACTTAAACCTAACTAACCTAAGGACATCACACACACAAATTACATAATTAATTATAGAATTCCACAAATTTACAGGAAACACCTGGGGCGCTTAACCAAAAAGTGCTTCGAACATCTGCCCCGGAACTATGTTTCTCTGTAGCAGCATATTCTGCGCCAGTTGGGCAAAACACTGCCCATACCAAACGTTTTGATATAGCTTTGAACGAGACTTGACGCATTCTGACACGCTGCTACGACCAACTCTTGCGGAAGTTATAGGCGCTCAACGACGGGATTATCAGCGCGTACCTAGGAAACTGTACCAAATTATAGGTATAACACCAACAGGTATATGCAAGAAAGCAGCTTCAGAAGTGAATAAGGAGAAACAGGAAACTCTTTCCAGACAGCCCTTGATTGGACAAGAGCCTCAACGACACGACTCAGACCAAGAAAGAGACAACTACAGCATGTCCTTCATCCCTTGGAACTCGTCGAGATTCATTGCCTGTGGCACACCGAACCAACGTCAAAGAGGAGCCAGCCAGATGTCCACGCCTGCCATATGTGACATGGAATACGCCGATCAGATTGAGGACTGGGGTGTCACGATGCAAAGCCAACCTCAGGAAATGGGGCTTCGGCAGAGATGATGAAATTTGCCGGTATGTTTACCTACAGGATCAACAACAGGTGCTAGTTTGCAACCGAGCGAGGTGACGCAATGGTTAGCACACTGGACTCGTTTTGGACAGGACGGCGGTTCAATCCACGTCCGGCCATCCAGATTTAGGTTTTCTGTGATTTATCTTAATCGATCCAGGCAAATGCAAGGGTGGTTCCTCTGAAAGTACACGGCCGATTTCGTTGCCCAACCTTGATTTTTTTTATTTTTTTTATTTTTTGTCATCAGTCTACTGACTGGTTGGATGCGGCCCGCCACGAATTCCTTTCCTGTGCTAACTTCTTCATCTCAGAGTAGCACTTGCAACCTACGTCCTCAATTATTTGCTTGACGTATTCCAATCTCTGTCTTCCTCTACAGTTTTTGCCCTCTACAGCTCCCTCTAGTACCATGGAAGTCATTCCCTCATGTCTTAGCAGATGTCCTATCATCCTGTCCCTTCTCCTTATCAGTGTTTTCCACATATTCCTTTCCTCTCCGATTCTGCATAGAACCTCCTGATTCCTTACCTTATCAGTCCACCTTATTTTCAACATTCGTCTATAGCACCACATCTCAAATGCTTCGATTCTCTTCTGTTCCGGTTTTCCCACAGTCCATGTTTCACTACCATACAATGCTGTACTCCAGACGTACATCCTCAGAAATTTCTTCCTCAAATTAAGGCCGATATTTGATATTAGTAGACTTCTCTTGGCCAGAAATGCCTTTTTTGCCATAGCGAGTCTGCTTTTGATGTCCTTGCTCCGTCCGTGATTGGTTATTTTACTGCCTAGGTAGCAGAATTCATTAACTTCATTGACTTCGTGACCATCAATCCTGATGTTAAGTTTCTCGCTGTTCTCATTTCTACTACTTCTCATTACCTTCGTCTTTCTCCGATTTACTCTCAAACCATACTGTGTACTCATTAGACTGTTCATTCCGTTCAGCAGATCATTTAATTCTTCTTCACTTTCACTCAGGATAGCAATGTCATCAGCGAATCGTATCATTGATATCCTTTCACCTTGTATTTTAATTCCACTCCTGAACCTTTCTTTTATTTCTATCATTGCTTCCTCGATGTACAGATTGAAGAGTAGGGGCGAAAGGCTACAGCCTTGTCTTACACCCTTCTTAATACAAGTACTTCGTTCTTGATCGTCCACTCTTATTATTCCCTCTTGGTTGTTGTACATATTGTATATGACCTGTCTCTCCCTATAGCTTACCCCTACTTTTTTCAGAATCTCGAACAGCTTGCACCATTTTATATTGTCGAACGCTTTTTCTAGGTCGACAAATCCTATGAACGTGTCTTGATTTTTCTTTAGCCTTGCTTCCATTATTAGCCGTAACGTCAGAATTGCCTCTCTCGTGCCTTTACTTTTCCTAAAGCCAAACTGGTCGTCACCTAGCGCATTATCAATTTTTTTCCATCCTTCTGTATATTATTCTCGTAAGCAGCTTCGATGCATGACTGTTAAGCTGATTGTGCGATAATTCTCGCACTTGTCAGCTCTTGCCGTTTTCGGAATTGTGTGGATGATGCTTTTCCGAAAGTCAGATAGTATGTCGCCAGACTCATATATTCTACACACCAACGTGAATAGTCGTTTTGTTGCCACTTCCCCTAATGATTTTAGAAATTCTGATGCAATGTTATCTATTCCTTCTGCCTTATTTGACCGTAAGTCCTCCAAAGCTCTTTTAAATTCCGATTCTAATACTGGATCCCCAATCTCTTCTAAATCCACTCCTGTTTCTTCTTCTATCACATCAGACAAATCTTCACCCTCATAGAGGCTTTCAATGTATTCTTTCCACCTATCTGCTCTCTCCTCTGCATTTAACAGTGGAATTCCTGTTGCACTCTTAATGTTACCACCGTTGCTTTTAATGTCACCAAACGTTGTTTTGACTTTCCTGTATGCTGAGTCTGCCCTTCCGACAATCATATCTTTTTCGATGTCTTCACATTTTTCCTGCAGCCATTTCGTCTTAGCTTCCCCGCACTTCCTATTTATTTCATTCCTCAGCGACTTGTATTTTTGTATTCCTGATTTTGCCGGAACATGTTTGTACTTCCTCCTTTCATCAATCAACTGAAGTATTTCTTCTGTTACCCATGGTTTCTTCGCAGCTACCTTCTTTGTACCTATGTTTTCTTTCCCAACTTCTGCGATGGCCCTTTTTAGAGATGTCCATTCCTCTTCAACTGTGCTGCCTACTGCGCTATTCCTTACTGCTGTATCTACTGCGTTAGAGAACTTCAAACGTATCTCGTCATTCCTTAGAACTTCCGTATCCCACTTCTTTGCGTATTGATTCTTCCTGACTACTGTCTTGAACTTCAGTCTACTCTTCATCACTACTATATTGTGATCTGAGTCTATATCTGCTCCTGGGTACGCCTTACAATCCAGTATCTGATTTCGGAATCTCTGTCTGACCATGATGTAATCTAATTGAAATCTTCCCGTATCTCCCGGCCTTTTCCAAGTATACCTCCTCCTCTTGTGATTCTTGAACAGGGTATTCGCTATTACCAGCTGAAACTTGTTACAGAACTCAATTAGTCTTTCTCCTCTTTCATTCCTTGTCCCAAGCCCATATTCTCCTGTAACCTTTTCTTCTACTCCTTCCCCTACAACTACATTCCAGTCGCCCATGACTATTAGATTTTCGTCCCCCTTTACATACTGTATTACCCTTTCAATGTCCTCATACACTTTCTCTATCTGTTCATCTTCAGCTTGCGACGTCGGCATGTATACCTGAACTATCGTTGTCGGTGTTGGTCTGCTGTCGATTCTGATTAGAACAACCCGATTACTGAACTGTTCACAGTAACACACCCTCTGCCCTACCTTCCTATTCATAACGAATCCTACACCTGTTATACCATTTTCTGCTGCTGTTGATATTACCCGATACTCATCTGACCAGAAATCCTTGTCTTCCTTCCACTTCACTTCACTGACCCCTACTATATCTACATTGAGCCTTTGCATTTCCCTTTTCAGATTTTCTACCTTCCCTACCACGTTCAAGCTGTTGACATTCTACATCTACATCTACATGACTACTCTGCAATTCACATTTAAGTGCTTGGCAGAGGGTTCATCGAACCACAATCATACTATCTCTCTACTATTCCACTCCCGAACAGCGAGCGGGAAAAACGAACACCTAAACCTTTCTGTTCGAGCTCTGATTTCTCTTATTTTATTTTGATGATCATTCCTACCTATGTAGGTTGGGCTCAACAAAATATTTTCGCATTCGGAAGAGAAAGTTGGTGACTGAAATTTCGTAAAAAGGTCTCGCCGCGACGAAAAACGTCTATGCTGTAATGACTTCCATCCCAACTCGTGTATCATATCTGCCACACTCTCTCCCCTATAACGCGATAATACAAAACGAGCTGCCCTTCTTTGCACCCTCTCGATGTCCTCCGTCAATCCCACCTGGTAAGGATCCCACACCGCGCAGCAATATTCTAACAGAGGACGAACGAGTGTAGTGTAAGCTGTCTCTTTAGTGGACTTGTTGCATCTTCTAAGTGTCCTGCCAATGAAACGCAACCTTTGGCTCGCCTTCCCGACAATATTATCTATGTGGTCCTTCCAACTGAAGTTGTTTGTAATTTTAACACCCAGGTACTTAGTTGAATTGACAGCCTTGAGAATTGTACTATTTATCGAGTAATCGAATTCCAACGGATTTCTTTTGGAACTCATGTGGATCATCTCACACTTTTCGTTATTTAGCGTCAACTGCCACTTGACACACCATACAGCAATCTTTTCTAAATCGCTTTGCAGCTGATACTGGTCTTCGGATGACCTTACTAGACGGTAAATTACAGCATCATCTGCGAACAACCTAAGAGAACTGCTCAGATTGTCACCCAGGTCATTTATATAGATCAGGAACAGTAGAGGTCCCAGGACGCTTCCCTGGGGAACACCTGATATCACTTCAGTTTTACTCGATGATTTGCCGTCTATTACTACGAACTGCGACCTTCCTGACAGGAAATCACGAATCCAGTCGCACATCTGAGACGATACCCCATAGCTCCGCAGCTTGATTAGAAGTCGCTTGTGAGGAACGGTGTCAAAAGCTTTCCGGAAATCTAGAAATACGGAATCAACTTGAGATCCCCTGTCGATAGCGGCCATTACTTCGTGCGAATAAAGAGCTAGCTGCGTTGCACAAGAGCGATGTTTTCTGAAGCCATGCTGATTACGTGTCAATAGATCGTTCCCTTCGAGGTGATTCATAATGTTTGAATACAGTATATGCTCCAAAACCCTACTGCAAACCGACGTCAATGATATAGGTCTGTAGTTAAATGGATTACTCCTACTACCCTTCTTGAACACTGGTGCGACCTGCGCAATTTTCCAATCTGTAGGTACAGATCTATCGGTGAGCGAGCGGTTGTATATGAGTGCTAAGTAGGGAGCTATAGTATCAGCGTAATCTGAAAGGAACCTAATCGGTATACAATCTGGACCTGAAGACTTGCCCGTATCAAGCGATTTGAGTTGCTTCGCAACCCCTAAGGTATCTACTTCTAAGAAACTCATGCTAGCAGATGTTCGTGTTTCAAATTCTGGAATATTCCATTCGTCTTCCCTGGTGAAGGAATTTCGGAAAACTGCGTTCAATAACTCCGCTTTAGCGGCGCAGTCGTCGATAACAGTACCATCGGCACTGCGCAGCGAAGGTATTGACTGCGTCTTGCCGCTTGTGTACTTTACATACGACCAGAATTTCTTCGGATTTTCTACCAAATTTCGAGACAATGTTTCGTTGTGGAACCTATTAAAGGCATCTCGCATCGAAGTACGTGCCAAATTTCGCGCGTCTGTAAATTTTAGCCCATCTTCGGGATTTCGCGTTCTTCTGAACTTCGCATGCTTTTTCCGTTGCCTCTGCAACAGCGTTCGGACCTTTTTTGTGTACCACGGGGGATCCGTTCCATCTCTTACCAATTTATGAGGTATGAATATCTCAATTGCTGTTGCTACTATATCTTTGAATTTGAGCCACATCTCGTCTACATTCGCATAGTCAGTTCGGAAGGAATGGAAATTGTCTTTTAGGAAGGCTTCTAGTGGCACTTTATCCGCTTTTTTAAATAAAATTATTTTGCGTTTGTTTCTGATGGATTTGGAAGAAATGGTATTGAGCCTAGCTACAATGACCTTGTGATCACTAATCCCTGTATCAGTCATGATGCTCTCTATCAGCTCTGGATTGTTTGTGGCCAAGAGGTCAAGTGTGTTTTCGCAACCATTTACAATTCGCGTGGGTTCGTGGACTAACTGCTCTAGATAATTTTCGGAGAATGCATTTAGGACAATCTCGGAAGACGTTTTGTGCCTACCACCGGTTTTGAACAAGTATTTTTGCCAACATACCGAGGGTAGGTTGAAGTCCCCACCAACTATAACCGTATGAGTGGGGTATTTATTTGTTCCGAGACTCAAACTTTCTCTGAACTGTTCCGCAACTGTATCATCGGAGTCTGGGGGTCGGTAGAAGGAGCCAATTATTAACTTAATTCGGCTGTTAAGTATAACCTCCACCCAAACCAATTCGCACAGAGTATCTACTTCGACTTCACTACAAGATAAACCACTACTGACAGACACCAACACTCCACCACCAATTCTGCCTAATCTATCTTTCCTGAACACCGTCTGAGACTTCGTAAAAATTTCTGCAGAACTTATTTCAGGCTTTAGCCAGCTTTCTGTACCTATAACGATATCAGCTTCTGTGCTTTCTATTAGCGCTTGAAGCTCAGGGACTTTTCCAGCGCAACTACAACAGTTTACAACTATAATTCCGACTGTTCCTTGATCCAAGCACGTCCTGTAATTGCCAAGCACCACATTCCACGCCCCGACTCGTAGAACATTATCCTTTCGTTGATTATTCCATCTTTTTCTCATGGTAACCTCCCCCTTGGCATTCCCCTTCCGGAGATCCGAATGGAGGACTATTCCGGAATCTTTTGCCAGTGGAGAGATCATCATGACACTTCTTCAACTACAGGCCACATGTCCTGTGGATACACGTAACGTGTCTTTAATGCAGTGGTTCCATTGCCTTCTGCATCCTCATGTCGTTGATCATTGCTGATTCTTCCGCCTTTAGGGGCAATTTCCCACCCCCAGGACAAGCGAGTGCCCTGAACCTCTATCCGCTCCTCCGCCCTCTTTGAAAAGGCCGTTGGCAGAATGTGGCTAACCTTGACATAAGCCGAGATAATGCTCCGTCTCTAATGACTTCGATGTCGACGGTACGTTAAATGCAATCTTCCTTCCTTGCTAGTGTGCAGTTACCAGCCGGATACAAGTACGAGTAATGATCTTGTTGCTGCTAATGAAACGGTAGTCAAAAACCGCTAGTACTGCGCTCTCCACAGAATAAGAGGAGAATTATCTCACTGATGTTTTTTTTATTTTTTTTATTTATTTTTATTTTTTAATTATGTATTCTTGTCTGTGTTTTAGAAATTCTTGCGGGACACATTAATCTACGTATTCTTTATTGTTACTATTTTCTGATTTTAATTGGTGCCATTTGCAACTGACACTGACATTCGTACTGTACTGTAAGAATTGTGTCCTGGACACGTAAAGTAAATAAATAACTATTCTACTTCCACAAATATACTCCGCAAGTCGCTGTACTGTGAGCGGCGAAGGTTACGCTTCAAAGGGTACTTGGTGCCAATATAGAGATTTTCTGTTCTGTTCCATTTGCATATTGAGCCGGGGAAAACCGACATTTTCTCATAATCCCTACGTGAGATATACAATGGTGACAGCATTCTGGTCTCACTCACTTTTTCAGATACAGGTTTTCTAAATTTTGCCCGACAGGGTTTCGAAAGCCAGATGTCCACCTTTCTTTCAAATATTCGTATTTAACTTGTCTTATCGCCACTGCTCTATTTTCTTGTTGGATCGACCCGTTACGATCCTGACAGAGCGTTTCTAAATTCTTACGATGTTTAGTTTAGTGCCTACCTGGTACGGACTGCACATACTGGACCAGTGTTCGACAACTGATCGCATAATCGCCTTTTATGCGATTTTCTTTGCAAATGCACCGCACTGTTCGAGAATCTTCCCAACAAATCGAAGCCGTCATTCACCTTCCATAAACTCAGATTTTGTTCTTTTATTTTCTCATATCGGTTATTATATAAAAAAACACTAAATATCAGCTCGATGTGATGTGCTGGAGCCGTTCAACTGCAATCTTCTTAATCGGGTGCTTTCGGGTTCTTTCTCTTTGTTACAGGCATTATCCAAAGCACTGGGAATAATAAAAAGTAGCTGCCCCTCGAGTGTTCCGCAACTACTTACGGCATATATTTTACTACATGTCTTAGCAGCGTTTAAAACCAGTGAGAAATGTTTTTAGAGGGTGCTATATTTTAATCTTAATGAGTGGCTGTGTATTTCTTCCCAAAGTGTTGGACTATTCGAGCGTGAATCGTAAGTCTTGCGTAGCCAGTGTTCCGCGCAGAAAACTTTGCAGACCAACTTGCCCTCGACGTTAATAGAACTTCGTGTTCCTCTTCTCAAGAATTCATGAATACCTCCTCAGAAAGAGCTTTCAGTGTGGCACACAGCTCGTCTTGCGTAGTCTCGGTATTTCGATAGGAACAGTATGTACAGACGTTACAGTTTTTAATATGTACAAACTTTTTAGCGAACAACCTGTTAGTATACATGGTGCATAACAATATGCAGTTGCCGTGTTGTTTAAAGATTGAACGCCAATGACGTACTACGGGACTATGGTTTCAGCTTATGTTCATGTCACAGTTGTTGCCTTGTGGATTGCTTTAATGTAATTAAGGTCTTTTGAAACGCAACAGATAAAATTGTGTAAACGCCAAATATTTTTTATAGACTTCGTTAACACTGTGATTGTCCGTTATTGATGTTAAGCAGCCTTGAAAGGCTGTACTTTACTTTATATAATAAAATGCACCGGCAGCTGATTAGGCCACAGGGATTGTCTGACGGTTTGGTTTTGTAACAACCCAAATCACTCGCATCAGCAATTCATTAGGCCACAGGGATTATCTGGGGCAAGGTATTCCTTCTCAGATAGAATACGTAATATGCTTGCGGTTGGTAGAATGCTTGTTGAGTTTCCTGCATTAGATGTAAAAAATATTGGAAACTCACGAGCTGAGCTGCTTTGCCGGTTGATTATGGCACCAATGGCTCCTATCACGTTCTGGGACATTGCCGGTAGACTTTCAGTGGAGTTGCGATTGGTATCTGCAGTAAATTTCTTCCAGCACTTCTACAATATGGGGAACTGTTCTCTAGCCCCTTGGGCGTTATGAGTGAAGTGTCGGAGACGTTGAGCCGGTTGAAGATCAAAGTTGTAGAAAAATAATTATATTTCATTTATTCGCTTTTTATGGAATTTCTGAAATTTCCCAGGCATTTCTTCTTGTAATAATTTTCGAGTGTGCAGCCGGATCAAGTCGACATTCTGCCCTGTGCCCTATAAACGTCCGGCCATCTTCAGCTGGATAGACAACTCAGGTGAGTAGACAACTACTCAAGAGCTCAGGTGCATTCACGGTATTTATGGCGGAACTCGCGCATAAGAAATGTGCTGGCACATGCGCGTAACGGTCGATTTGTGTGTTCTTCCCTCGGTGATCGGAGATGATCTAATCATGGAGTATCGAATGACTCCCTCTATTCCGGGGTGACTGGCCAATTTTAATTATAGGATTCCAGTTTTTATGCGGTTGAAAGCCACTATCATGATTTGTAAGATTATCGACAACACGTATTCCCATCGATTCTTTGATTACTGAATCCAGAAACCGGAAAGTTGAGCTAAAATTTTTGAATGCATCTGGACCCTTCAATAGTTTTCTGCTCACCTGAAGATGGCTGGGCTTCTCTGAGCCTAAATATCACGGCAGACTGTCAAATGATCCGCCTGCACACCTGTAAACGACCGTAAAAACGCATCCCTTTATGTGAATTGACATTTTTATATAAAAAATGCGATGATTCGGTTTTAGATCGCTGGTACTGTGTGGTTAGCAAAAAATTCGCAAGTACACACTTTGCATTTATAATTAGCGGAGATAAAACTGATAGACCAATGCCAGCCCATGGAAACAAGTCCATTCTATAAGACTGCTGTGGTCAAAACTCATTGTGGACGAAGTTCCCATGATTAGCAGAGTTCATCCATCCAACACATCGCTGACTACCACACATGGTTCGAAACTTCATACTGTGTCCTTGTATTGCCCTTCAATCCGCGGCCACTATAATCAATTTCTCTTCAAGAAATGCTGTTGATCCTTGATTTGCATGTTGTAGCCCATTTCTGAAAACCAGGCATGATAAATGTTCGGGAAATCTGTGGCAAACCAAATGTTTAAACTAAAAATAACAATAACTGAGTATGGTTGTACTCTCTAATGAAACTTATGAGTATGAGAAACCGTGACTCCTAATCACATCTTTGTCTGCCGTACTTCAAGTCTGTTGCGCTTATTTGGGCCACTGTAACTAGCCAACATTTACACTGAGTGGGCATTTGGACATATCAAGAGGTTAGGGATAGACAATGATGTAATAAGTTGTCGTACCAACTAGACAGTTCTTGTCACAACAATACAACCAATACAAACTGAACGTAGTCAGCGTTAATACACGGAGGTCATATGTTACTTATTGCTACTGATACTTCTTTGTACTTCAGTGTAAAGGACTGAACTTATTTGTTCCTGCCACTCAGGCTGTACAAGAGTAGACATTTAAATATAAACCAGAGATTTATGCGTTTTATCGCGCCTTTCAGTAGATGCAGAGGCGTGGCCGCATATCGATAAAAATGTTACGCTAGTATGTCGTAAATGATCTCTTAGCGTCACCCAGTGTTTGCGATTAGGGATATCTTATATGATAATTGTACAAGGCGAAAGCAGGTTAATACCGAAAAAGACTGCGTAATCCATTGCCCTTCGAAAATTTCCGCGCGGCGGTGGGGTATGGCGCAACGAACGAACATGTGGAACCAAGATTTTCCGCTGAAAGCCCCTGGTTTTGATAGGCCTTCCGTGTCGAGTATAGAGTTCAGATTGCCGTTGACCTGAACACAGTTTACACGTCACTTGTTAATGTAGCTACACTGTTGATAGCTTGCCAAAGAACTTGTTTAAAAATATTTCATTCTAGTGACATATCTGCAAATAAAGTTACTAAAAAGGGATTCGCTCTACTACTGGAGTAAAACGACGTAACTGTAATCGCCAGTGCCATCGACAGTCACAGTGGAGTATTATTTCATTCACTGACTTATCGGCCTGTGTAATGACACATGCACGATCTCTCTGTTTTTATAAGTTTTACGTGCAACGAACAAAGACGGAGCGCTTATCGTAATACGTCGAACGACAATAATTTCTCGATAATGTATGAATGCTACTGTAGCAATCTACAATGAGGAGATATAATCTCTTGGAAGGGTATGCTCGGAGAAGGCTGCTTCAGCTCACAGAGAAGGTGGTAGTTTTTCTTTGTACAGTTGTCCTTATTTACTCTTTACCTTTAGGTATACGTTATGTACGACAGCGGCAAGGTGATCATACTTTATTTATGGTGGAGGCGAGATGGTCATGAGGTTAAAGAGGACATATGCACAATTTAGATTGTGCTGACACAGCAGGAAAAAAAAGAGTGTAAGACATGTTCAAGAGATTCGTAATTCTTTGCGCGGAAGGCAAAAATTTAAGGACTGACGATAGCTAATGGCCATCGTTTCTCACACATCGAACAAAATTGAATATAGATTGAAAATCGGCATAGTGTTGACATCGAAGATTTTAGAAACAGTGGTGTCTTAGTCTGATGAAGGTGGGGGAGAAAATAATTTATAATATTTTCTGGAGATGCATTTCAACGTGCTTTTCCAGGTTACAGTGCCTTGTTATTTCTCGGTCCATAGTACGGCTTTTGTGTTTTAGTTGCGCACCACATGGATTCTAAGTGAATGTTTCCTGTAGCCGTTTTGTAACTTTAATTCGTATTGTGGGTTATGAACTGAGCGGACTGAAGTAGAAACAATTTTTAGTGCTGCCTCTAACTACCGAAGATTGCAGATCATTTGGTTTTCCTGTACAACATGCTTTCACAGTAGTGGCGTTCCAGTATCCACAATTCGTGGGACGTTGCGGTAGGTATTTGTCTTACGACATTCGATAATGTTGCCATTAGAAAGTGCAAGCCATCGACCTTTTCTATTCTTTTGAAGTATTCTCGTGATGCATTATGTTCGAGTATAATGACTTTTCTGGAGACTAGAAATCTACTCTGTAGGAATCAGCATGGGTTTCGAAAAAGACGATAGTGTGAAACCCAGCTCGCGCAATTCGTCCACGAGACTCAGAGGGCCATAGACACGGGTTCACAGGTAGACGCCGTGTTTCTTGACTTCCGCAAGGCGTTCGATACAGTTCCCCACAGTCCTTTAATGAACAAAGTAAGAACATATGGACTATCAGATCAATTGTGTGATTGGATTGAAGAGTTCCTAGATAACAGAACGCAGCATGTCATTCTCAATGGAGAGAAGTCTTCCGAAATAGGAGTGATTTCAGGTGTTCCGCAGGGGAATGTCATAGGACCGTTGCTATTCACAATATACATAAATGACCTTGTGGATGACATCGAAAGTTCACTGAGGCTTTTTGCAGATGATGCTGTGGTATATCGAGGGGTCACCGAAGAGTCAAGCAGTATATTGCTCCTTCCTACGTATATCTCGCGAAGAAAGCATGAGGATAAAATCAGAGAGATTAGAGCCCACACAGTGGCATGCCGACAATCCTTCTTTCCACGAACAATACGAGACTGGAATAGAAGGGAGAACCGATATAGGTATTCAAGGTACCCTCGGCCACACACCGTCTGGTGGCATGCGGAGTATGGATGTAGATGCAGTCATTTTTCTGTTCGGCCAAGTTCCAACGGAGCGGTAAAGCGAATCCGTAGTTTGTCGGAATATCGGCCAGAGAAGCATATTATTATGAGTAGATAAGAATACATTGTTGTTCGTGAAAAATGCATTTCACAAGTGTCCCCCTGAGCACGCAACATCGGTGCAGTGAAAAAAGTATAGCGCACACGTTTCTTCGAAATACTCGGACGGATGGCCGCGCACGTTAGTACGCCACTTGTGAATTCGAGAAGGCGCGCCGGCCCCGGATAGAATGTGCCCGGCGAATGAGCAAAGAGGGCTGGTGTGCCGGCCAGCCACGATGTGGTTTTTAGGCGGTTTACCTCACACGACTTGTTGAATTGTGGGTTGGTACTCTAAGACTCGCCTAAGGCACACGATTCACAGACAGTCGGTTGATGTTCGCACACTTTCTCGTGGAATAACACTAGACGCTGACAGCTGTGATATACTAATTCTGTCCCGGGGGGGGGGGGGGGGGGGGGGGATGAAGCAACAGGCATCCTCCACCACTAACGTGAGCATGTACGAAAATTAACAAGCGTACAACTTGAAGATACGGGGTTAATGTTAGGAAAAGGAATGAGGCGAAAAATGTTGCTGCGAATTCATTCGCCGTTAACAACAAAATCAGTTTTTTTTTCCCTACATAGATTATTCGCGTAGATGGGAATGGCCGCTTGGGTAGCTTTACGACATACGGCCAGTTTTTCCCCACCAGCGCTGAAGCTAAAACTGTTTAACGAAACCTACAGAACCGATGGACTTGCTTTTCTTATAAGTTAAACCCAAACGGCAGAAATATTAGTCGTTTCACCGAAAGCACGAATGCTGCCTTCCTGTGATAAAGAAGGTGCCTCGTATTCGTGACATGGCTGCAGCTACGTGTATGGTTTCCCTGCGAAGCCGTACTGCGTGGAAGAGGTCGCTAGATAGAGCCAGGTAGACTCCCATCTCGTGTGGGACCCGGCGCGACCTGCGCCGTTACGTAATACTTGTGCAGCGGCAGGCAGCGAAGACGCGGCCTCCCGGGTGTCCGGGCTGAGCCGCGGGTGCTGGTGCAGCGAAAGCCGCTGGCAGCGCGGCCGAAGCTGTGTGCCGGCACAGCCGCCGACTCGTCTCGCTTTCTCCGGCCGCGCCGCGCGTTGCGTCACCAACGCCCTCGCCCTTTTACCAATCACAGCTGCACAACTTACGTATCCGCACTGCCTTAATTTCTTCTTTCTGTCGGGACTAACTGGTTTGCTGTCCCTGCCACACTTAATGGTGGGTAGCGAAACGAGATTGGGTTCAGATGCTCAGCTGGTGCGCTTGCTGACTGTTTCGCGATCACAGCTCTTGCGGTTGAGCCTTCTGTGCGCGTCTCTTATACCTCCGCAACGCAAAGCTGCAACCTACAGTTTGCTTGTGCTCTTTCCTGTACTCCGCAATCCCTAACCTGTTAATCTAGTATTAGCAGTTGAAGAAGGATACAACCGGTATAATAACTTAAAGATACCCATCGATTGTTTGCAGAATGAACGTCGTGGAAATTTGAAACTCCGTGCAGGAACTGCATTGTACCCTGAACTTCCATCAGTTGGTGAATAGATCCAGAACTATTCCGTTACACTATTAGTGAAAAATCATTGGAAACCGCAACGACGGTAAAATACCGAAGTGAAGCAGTCCAGCACTTTTAAAGGAATGTCCACATAAAGCAGATGCCAGGCTGAGAGCGATTGGAATAATCTGAAGGAGTGTTGAATCATACACGAAAGAAGTGGCTTACAAAATCCGTGCTCGATCGATTCTTAAATGTTGTTGGGCATACTTGCCAAGTAGGATTAACAGAAGAAAAGAGAAAATTCAGTGAAGAAAACATTTCTCACGTGACTATTTAGTAAGTGCGAGAGCATTCCGGTGATTATCAAGAAACTCCAGTGGCAGATGCTACAAAAGAGGCGTTAGGCGTTGTGCGTGCAAAGAGATTCACTATTGAAATTCCGATGGCATAATCTCGATAAAGGGTCGGGCAAGCTGATATTTCCTCCTGCAAGTGTCTCGCGAAATCACCACAACGATAAAATCTGATAAATTATAGCGCATGCGGAAATTTATCGACAGTTAATTCTTACCATGAGCTATTCGTAAATGCAACAGGGAAGGGCGAAAATATTCGTGGTACCAAACGTACCCTGGAGTGAGTTGGATTATGGAGTATAGATGTAGATACGTGGACCGTGATTTGAAGCCGAAACTGGGTCTGCCGCCGTAGTTTTGTCGTGCTCAACCAAGTGACAAAGCAAGCTTATCTGCGACTTCATTCAGTGATTGACCTTGCGCTAACCACCTGGCTCTTTGCGAAAGACAGTCAGTGTGGTACTACTTGGTGCCACCGAGTCGTAAGTGTGTTTCTTGTTTCTTACGTCTGGAAACAACAACAATGTGCTTAAACAATCCTCATGAAGTTCATCTTGCACAGCTTAAATGCCGCGAGAGTCAACTCACTGTTGCACATCTTAAATACCACGAGAGTCAAATCAGAAATGATCCGTCCGTCGGGTGATGACGTTTAACCCTGTGGTTTCCTTCTTATTAGGATATCTGAGGGCGGTAGGCTATGTGCTATTTGGGTTTATCCCCACTTTGGTTAATTTCTATATTCATCCAATATAAGAAACACCATAAAGCACACTCTCAGACATGTCAGCTACACACTTGTCACGGAAAGGGTGGGGACCCTACCTCAGCATTTCAGAGTGTCCTGTGAGTACCGAACATTTCATCATTCGACCAGCCCACTGCTTTAAAGAACCAACCCACTGTTTTTATAAAGGGAGAACGGAAGCGAAATATCGAGACGTTATATTGCAGCTGATCGCAGCAATAAGCAGAAGCTGGATGCTCGTTGATTTCTCTCTGTGCAATGTTCATAACATTGAACATTCGTGGCTATGGTCTTTTTATTCCCCTTTTAGGCGGTGAAATATATCGAATTTAGAGCAGTGTGCCTTAAAATCGTTAATTCTTAATCCTAGCAATACGAACGCATTTTCCATAACGTTACATATCTAGAACCGAGCGGGTTACTTTGTACCAACCACAAAAAAGTCTCGTTAAATATGTTTATCTTTTATCAACATACTTTTTAAATAGGTGTTGATGTATAAGTGGGGTGCAGAACCTAAAAATATCTGTTAGCACTATCTTTTATAACACCAACACATTTTCCGTGATGTTTACGTTGTGACCACCACAAAAAATTTTACATTTGTTTGAAAAGTCACATTTACTACTAAGGTGTAAATTTTTGGGGGAAGTTTTATTGAAAGATTTGTAACAGTTACGAAATCTAAGAAGTAATTAAAAACAATAAATATTTTTTCTGTATTTTAAAATACGGACCAGTCTACATTACAATACTTTCAAAACGTGGGCACAAACTAACCTCTCCCCACCCCCCGACACCGCCCCCCCCTCTCTCTCTTTCTCTCCCTCCCTCTCTCTCTCTCTCTCTCTCTCTCTCTCTCTCTCTCTCTCTCTCTCTCTCTCTCTCTCTTGGGTAATACGGTTTTATCGTTGATTTTGTCAGTCGTTTGATTTGAGCTATTCAATGAAGTTACTTTGGACTTCTTTGAAGCCATCTCACCCAGGTCTGCATTCCTATTTGGCGACCGTCGACCATCTGGCTTGCTTTTACATTGTGACGTCCCGTGCCCACCAACCTATTGAACCATCCTTCCTCGACAGTGTGCTATTTTGTGTGTTCAATAATTACATGCCGCAATATTTCACCACTCTGGAAACGAAATACTATCAAAACTTTTTTTGTGCCATACAGTGACCTAAACTGAAGGTGTCACATACTGCTATCGCCGCTGTAAGTGTCGATTGATGCTGAAATGCACAGAACGGAATTGGAGGTTAATGGATGTCTGGGCGTGCATCCTGCCGTCGGAGCTTGGGAACTGCCACTAGACGTCGTTCACTGTGGGTGTGCTATTGAGTGAAATGGCAGCTCCGCGCGAATCTCGGGTCGTTTCCTTCCTCTGGTGCAGGTGGTACTGCTGTTCGGATGCGGCGGCATCGGCGATGCGTGACGGCTGACAGATGCTGCAGGAAACCAGAGCCGCGGCGGAGAATTGTCCGGTGGTTCAGTGGACGTTGAATGATTTATGAGCCAGGTCAGACACAAAAACACCACAGCAGGTGTGTACTTGGACACTGAGGGTGTGTTCAGCAGCTAAGCGGTCCCCGCTGAATCGCCACATTCATTTCCGATGTTGTTACACATTTCAGTATTGACATATTTCTTGTACAAAGCATGATAATTATGTCGCTTCTGTAAAATACTCTACAGTATTTCAGTGAATTATTTAAAACTAAAAAGATAATAGAATTAGGGTTATTTCGAATTGATGCTAACGATGACTATTACTGTCTTTAGTACCTGACATGTCAAAGAACCCGGGTCGTCTCGTAACAGTCTTTTTTTTGGTAATATATAGTTCCCTGTTGGCGATAGGTGTCAGACGACGCGTCACGTGTATGACTTGTAAGTTCGCCTGGATCACGCAAGGCAATCCACATAGCTCCTTTCACGCGCGCACACACGCACGCGTGCACACACACACACACACACACACACACACACAGAGCTGGCCGCAGTGGCCGAGCGGTTCTAGGCGCTTGTCTGGAACCGCGAGACCGCTACGGTGACTCGGTATGGATGTGTGTGATGTCCTTAGGTTAGTTAGGTTTAAGTAGTTCTAAGTTCTAGGGGACTGTGACCTCCGCTGTTAGTCCCATAGTTCTCAGAGCCATTTGAACACACACACACACACACACACACACATATATATATATATATATATATATATATATATATATATATATATATATATATATATATATGAGTTTGAGAGAGACAGAGAAGACAAAGGGATAGACTGGGAAGGCGGAAGGTACTGGAAAGAAAGAATAAAGTTCATAATATCTTATTAAAAGAGGTTTGTCTCTTTGTTGCGTGCGATACGAAGAAAAATAATGAGATGTTGTTGCCAGCAACAAATTCTCAACTTAATTATAAGAATCATGATCCATTCTTAATTCTAAGATTACAGTTATTACAGACACAAAGCATGCTTAGGCTAGTGTAAATCTCCTTGCCGGTTGTTGACTGTTGAGTGCAAGCTCCAAAGTCGAAACATTATTTTGAGTAATTAAAAGGTACTTCGCTAAAGAAGGATTTAAGCCCCTTAACGAGTAGCCGTTAATTCCAGTTGGTCCAGGCACGACGTCAAAGAGCTTCCAGAATCGTTGGACGCTTTGATCATTTTAAAACGAGGCTAACGAAGCATTTAATTTTTTATTCTATCCTTACTGCTACATTACGTTCAAAAATCAAGTTTTAAATGTGCTACTCCTCTAAGCTGCGCCATGTTGTCGCTTGTCTGCTTACCTAGAATAATGAACACTTCGTTCATTTTGTGTCCTGTCGTGTAACTTTCAAAGAAAATCGCACTTGTCATGAAACTAGTTGTATGGAACCCTCCTTGTGAAGTGCATAGTGCTTCATCTATTGCTTTGTCAACTGTTAAAATGATGAGGTATACCACAACTTACATCTGGCAACACTTGTGTTCTTTACTCTATAAACGCTAGTGAGTGATTACATATGAATGATTCGGATTAAGGTAAGTGACTTCATATTATATATTAATCCATCTCAAAGGGTGAGCGACTTCATGGTGCATCACACAGTACCGAGTAATTCATACCAAAACGTCTTTCCTTGCTCCAAAATTTGGCACAGCGCATCACTCACTCGGCAGTACCATGTGTCGTGTTACTAAGCTACCGCCACCCACATGATCGTCATAAGCGCCTATACTTATAGGACAGTTCATTGCTTTTACAGTGAAATGTGTACGGTCTGGTTGATACACACGCCGTTTAAACGTCGACTGGGATGGATGACTGCAGGTACTGCGTTTCTTCTGTGTATGTTAAAGTTGTGATGCAGTAGAAGAAAACTGTATGTAGGCATGACATGCAGCCTGTCGCTTTTCGAGTTTAATACGATTTATTTTGCCGTCAATTAATTTGAAAGCCACTGCAAGCTCATCGTCAGATGGAAGTGTTACTAGAACATTATTTTCTGGACCATGTGCGAGCTAGATACTAAGGTCGTGGTCCTAGTGAAAATAATGGAAATTTAGGCATAAGTCAACGAAATGGGCGCGAAAAGAAAATATTGTTATGTTTTGGGGCACTAACATTGCATGACATCGTGGTATCCGTGATAAACTGATTTCGGTAGTCTGAATTTTACCCAGCTTTCACTCACACACACACAAATTATGGTATTTACAGATAACAAACACTAAAAATACAAAGTAACACAACCCTTCGTCACACCGCGATATTTGACGATAGCTGCATTAAAGGAGGGGTGTACAGACTTAAGAACCGCAGCCGCAAGCCCATCACTGCGACTACGTAAGGGCCGGGAAGAAAAGAGGCTGTGTTGTGTCTCCTTTTGCAGACAGGGCAGTGATGTTATTCAGCGATTACACAAAAGGATATTTTCGGTCCAGCTACCCTGTAATTTCTCGTCCTGTAATTTGCCGTTCGTATTTGGTCCTGGTTTATCGGTTGTAGGTATAATTGTAGATCTCCTCCGCGTGGGACAGTGAATCTTCGCAGTAACGCCTAAGAAGAGAAGAACGAAAATGTATGTAGGCAAAAAATGATTACCATGTAAAATTGTCTTATATTCTATGACCGAAGATCATGAAGTAAATGCTTACAGGTTCACGGAAATAAACAGAGTAAGTTATTACTCGGAATTGGAATTCGTGTGCCCCATTGCCAGCTACACCGGAGTGGCTCAAAAGAACTTCAATTCTACAAGGATCCACCCTGTCGTTTCCAGGAGGAAGGGGGGGGGGGGGGAGGAACGACAAAAGAAAGAACGGTGAGAGATGGGCCACCATCAGATCAATGGGGTCGCAGTCTGTCCATCCTTGAATTAAAGCGACTGGGTACCTGTCATATCGACGTAAACAGCCAGCTTAAATGACATTTGCATCGACAATGAATACTCCGTTTGTCATAAATGTTCCAGGACAAGTTGTGTTTTATTTCTGAGTTTGCCAGACCAAAAAGGAACAAATATTGTTTTATGTAACCTGGTATGTATACATCCTTGAAATGACATTGACCATGTTTCTATACAAACTAAGTAGGGTAGCAGGGCTGTGCTTAACAACACAGTTTGGGTTCCTGGTACATTAGGTACGGGGGCACAAAGGATGCTGACTGTCAGCAAAGAGGAAACATTAAGTTCTGCGTTGTGCTCGGGAAAACCCCTTGTGAAACGTGGACAATGATTCAGCAAGCATACGCAGGCGAGGCACTTTCAGTAAGTCGTGTTTTCGAGCGGCACAAAAGGTTTCGTGAAGGCAGAGATTCAGTAAAGGACGATCCCAGAGCTGGTTGCCCGTCTACAGCACATACCGATGCAAACACGCATCGTGTGATATCAGGAGAACTTAATTTGAATCGTGTTGTGTGTCATTAAAATTTTTCGCAAAGTTTTAGGGAAACAGATACTTAATGCACGGCCTTTACACACTAACAGAGGAACAGAAAGAACAAAGACGAATAATTTCTGCTGGACTGCTGGATGGAGCCAGACGTGATCGCTCATTTCTGTCAAAGTTTATTGCTGAGGATGAACGTTGGTGCTGCTAGAATGACCCTCACACGAAGCGCCAAAGTCCTGAATGGCGGAGTCATGGATCACACCAGCTTTGGAAAAAGTCAAACGACAACCTTCAAGAACAAAGAAAATGTTGATCGCTTTCTTTGATAGTAAAGGATTAGTTCATAATGAGTATGTCCTCCCTGGGTCAAACAGTGAACCAAACTTTTTACATCGAAGTCTTGAAACATGTGCGATAAGCAATTCTACGTCGCCGTCGTGATTTGTGGCATTCTCAGGAATGGTTCTTACTGCATGGCAATGCAAGACCCCATACTGCTGTATCTGTTACCGAGTATCTGGCCGACCTCTTGCATTGCGATTTTTTCTCGCTTCACCAAGTGAAAAGAAGACTGAAAGGAAAGCTTCTTCAGGATATCGCAGACATCCAACGAGTTGTGGCAAATGAGCTTACGAACAAGGTAGTTGAAAATTTTCCTGCTTGCTTCCAAGACCTCCAGGAATCCTGGCAACTCTGTATAGATACCCAAGGGGACTACTTCGATAGGATCTAGAATCATTGCTAGATAAGTGCAATTTCCTGTTTAATAAAACTGTCCTGGAACTTTTCTGACAAAGGGAATACAATGAAAAAAAAAAAACGATATTTTCAACGGTAGGAGTTCGCTGACATGTGGAATAGAGCTTCCGCTTTATTCTCGCCTGAGCTGCAAGTTGTAAGCGCTGGTTACGCAACGAACTCGTAAGCCGTGCCCGTCACCAAGGTCAGCTACCGCATCTTTTCTTTTCTGGTTTTAACATCGGAACGGCCCTGCTCTAAATTGCTATACGGCGTATCAACGCATATTTTTATCTTTATGTCGATGTGAACTTCTAGTGTAACGCATTCTATCTTGAAGTTTGCTTTATTGTTATTTAGCACCGTGCCACCATACTGAATAATGAGGATACCCACGAAAGGAAGGAAAACAAAGCATGTTGCCGACCGTTGCATTTTTGACGTGAGTGGAGCGTTTCTAGGGCATGTAATGGCAAGGTAAAAGTGTGCAAAAATGTTAAGTTATGCACTTCACAAACCGAAAAATGTCGTATCTAAGACTGCAGTAGGCTATCAGTGATTCATAGTTTGAAACGGTCAGCTCATACAAGTACCTGGGCGTAGCTGTTTGTTAGGGATATGAAATGGAACGATCACATAGCCGCCATTGTTCTTTGGCAGATACTGGAAAACCCACTCAGTCTACTTATGGGAAAACGCACTCATTCTACTAGGGAGATTTCTTGCGAATGAGTTGAGTGTGCCATCTTACAATATTGCTGCAGTGTGTGGTTCCAACATAAGATCGGACTAACAGGGGAAACTGAACGTGTAGAAATAAGGCTGGCACGAATGGTCATAGCCGTCATAGGTTTGTTTGATTCACAGGAGAGTGTCACGGAATGAAGAAAAGTCTGAATTGAAAGACTCTTGAAAATGAATATCAGTTCTCATGCGACAGCCTTATAAAATTTGAAGAACGCCGGCCGCGGTGGTCTCGCGGTTCTAGGTGCGCAATCCGGAACCGTGCTACTGCTACGGTCGCAGGTTCGAATCCTGCCTCGGGCATGGATGCGTGTGATGTCCTTAGGTTAGTTAGGTTTAAGTAGTTCTAAGTTCTAGGGGACTAATGACCACAGCAGTTGAGTCGCATAGTGCTCAGAGCCATTTTTTTGAAGAACAGTTGTTATGAGAGGAAATTAAGAAACATTCTACATCATGCAGTGAGACATTTAAGTAACTTTCCGGCACTCAGTACGCGATTGGAAGGAGAATAAACGCGTACAAATAGTACCATGCTAAGTAATTTCTGCTACATACTTCACAATGGTATGCAAAGTGTATATGTAGATGTAGATGCTTGTAACGAAGGTTGGCTTGAGCTCCAGTGTTTCATTGGGCATGGTCCTATAGGAAGCGAAATGTCCTTGATTTTCTTCTATTCTTTGAACAGACTTGCCCATCCACAATCGAACTCGCAGTTCATTGTTGACTTTAAATCATTGTGCAACATGATTTTTTTACATTAACCAAACATTACCAGAAGTGAAAGAAGCGATAAATCAAGGAAAAAATATTAGAACATTGAATGGCGATTGAATTTTGAAGATGAAAAGTTGCCGTAGTCGTACTATTATTGTGCGCCATCCTCGAGTGTTGAAACCCAAATGACTCCGAATTTTTGCATGGAGTAATAGAATATGACGCTGTAGTTTCCTGGCTGTGTGCCGACAGGGACTGGAAACTGTGAATGAAGATTTAAGGATGAGCCAAGAGGCGTGCCTGAATGGTTCACTCGGTAGGGCGATTTTCCATCTAAAAGCAAGCTTCAAGGTTGGAGGCCTTGTCTGACACAGTTTTAATTTGTCAGGAATCTTCAAAACCGCGATCACTCTGCGGTGGAGTGGAAGATTTATGACATCCGACACTATTAACGGATATCAGCCCGTCATATGGCGACATTAAAATTGTGTGGCGACATTTGGATACCGTTCTCTAACTTCACCCCCAAAAACTAGTCAACAGTATACACTAATAGCATTAGTAACAGTTGTCTTCATTAAACGTATACCCCTGAGATATAAGTCACCCGGTGCGGAGAAAAAGTCGATGTGAATTGATAGTAAAAGAATAAGGAAAGCCAAACAATTGCGGTAGGTTTCCACCTAGGAACGTCAAACGTTACGCGTACGCACCGACGTGAGGTTTTGCGTTCCTACTAGGAAGCAGGTTCCAACCTGAGCCGTGAATTCATAACTGGTCGTCATACTAGGAGAGCAAAGGCGGCATCCTCTTCCTTTTTCACCGTCTCCGTGCGCGCTCTTGTCCAGTTATACAGGTTGAACCCGAACAGCACCAGAAAAATTTCAGAGGTTGTTCAGGGATATTATCTGAGTATCTTCGTGTGAGGGACTCTTGGTCCCCGATGGCGTGTTATACAATTGTAATGTAATAATGATTTTCTTGACGTATTACCCTAAATAGCTGGACAACAGTGAAAAAGCCTGTAATATGCAATGTCCAAAACCTATCCACACAGCACTATTACGTTACCACTAGCAGTCGGAAAAACAAACCCAAGGGAGAACCAAGCAGTAGTGAATGCAAGTTTGAGGGCACAGAGGTGGGCATAACTGCTGTCAACATAGGATTGCCACAGGTTCTGGAAATTTCGGGGAATCTCAAATGTATCAGGAAAGGAGGGAAATTTGAAAAAAAAAAAAACACTGGAAAAATCTCATTTTGTCTCAGTAGATGAAATTGTTTGTTTATTGAGATGTCATGCTTCGTCGCTGGCCGGGTGCGCCGCTTTCGTACGGCTTCATCCTTACTGTCTTTCCATGCCTACCACTCTCCTCAGCTTGCAGTCAGTGCTACCACCACTTCTTGCGGTGGGGTTGTTGGGGTCTGATTCTAAGAGACCGTTGATGCAGCGGCCGCAGACGGCAGTCATGTGGGCATCAGTTATGTCTGGGTTCAAAAACGGCTCTAAGCACTATCGGAGGTCATCACTCCCCTAGACTTAGACCTACTTAAACCTCACTAACCTAAGGACATCACACACATTCATGCCCGATGCAGGATTCGAACCTGCGACCGTACCAGCAGCGCGGTTCCGGACTGAAGCGCCTAGAACCGGTCAGCCACAGTGGCCAGCAAAGTCTGAGTGATTGTGTGAATGTGTGTGTGTGCTGTCGTTTTGTGACAAAGGCTATAGGCCAAAAATTTAGTTGAGAGAGTGTGATTGCCTTTTCTACGTGCCTGTCTTCGGCTCAGCGATCGTCTTTACGGTGAGGTGCTATCTAACGTTGTTAGCGTTGGTTCTCAGAGTATTCGCACAAGTTATTTGTTGCAGGGATTGATCACCGCGGCCTCATTTCATCAACATGGTGTGTGTGACATGCAAATAGCTGGCCACAACCACGGGCCACCTCTAACGGATCGGCCTTGCCGATCTGAAGCCTGTTCAGGCCCTGACCGTCGGACCTAGTCCCACCGATCTTCCCGCAGGCCACGTCTTTTTGTGTGTGACGTAATGCGGCGCATTTTCGTGGTTTATCCGTGGAGCCAGGACTGCAGTGCTCCTCGGCAGGCCAGAGGCCACAAATGTTAGTACGTTTTGGCCCTTCCAAAGTAGTACGGACAATAAGAAGAAAACTGTGGCAGTCGCCGCTATGTGCTCACGTATTGCTTCAAATAAAAATCACACAGTACCTGTAAAATAATAGACACAACACAGGGGATAATAACCAACAATAACGAACATAGTAGAACCAACATTTTACTGGCACTCACCTATAGTGTTGGTTTACACAATTCTTCCATGCCTTTTATACTTCTTTCAAGCAGTCTACATATTCCTGAAATCAGTGAAGATATTTTAAATCTGTCTAGCGGCCCAAATGAAATGGGTATTTTAGTGTGAAATAAAATAACATCACTGGTCTTAATGAAACATTATCCATTTGGCTTCCTTTCTCCATCTAAAATCAGTTCATTACAAAAAAATGTTGATGAAGGAAGTTTCCGTGGGTTTTGCTGCAGTTTCTTAGAGGTTTGTTTACTGTTAGGCCGAGGCTGCGCTTGGGAGCGTACTACGGCCACGTCGGCCGGCGGGGACACGCCGCACGCTTCGTCAACAGCGCACAGAGGTTGTACGTCCCCGACATCACCCCATGCCTCTATTTGCGCTGCAGCGGCGCGAGAAATTTCAAAAGACTGAGCGATGGATAGGACTTCATCTAGAGTCGGATTTGCCAGCTGAAGCGCACGGTGCCAAACTTTTTTTTTTTTTCGCACATGCTTCGAAAAACTGAAGTCCTTACACCGAGCGAGGTGGCGCAGTTTAGCACACTGTACTCGCATTCGAGAGGACGACGGTTCTAACCCGCGTCAGGCCATCCTGATTTAAGTTTTCCGTGATTTTCCTAAATCATTTCAGGCAAATGCCGCGATTGTTCCTTTGAAAGGACACCTTCCCAATCCTTCCCTAATGCGAGCTTGTGCTCCGTTTCTAATGACCTCGTTGTCGACGGTACGTTAAACAATAATCTCCTCCTCCTCCTCCTGAAGTCCTTACTTTGTCTTTACTTAGCCCTGAGATCTCAAAATTTATCAGGGAAAAATGCTAAAACTTGTCTCGGAATCTGGGAATTCCACTTGGTGAAACTTGTGACAACCTTGCAACAGCAAGTACTGTGAGTAAATAGAACAAGTTTGTCTCAAAACAAGACACATAGCAAACAAGGCGTGTCCAAAAAGTCATGAAATATATTTTTTTTACCCCGGTGCTAGAGGTCGCAGCGCGCTCGGACCGGTTGCGGGGGAGGGGGGGGGGGAGGACACCCCAGCTTTACAGCGCACCAAAACTCACTCTGCAGCATAGATGAACCAGTACACATCTGTTTCGCGACCTCGTCACGAGGAGCGTTGGTTGATTCAGTCGAACAGCGATGGACGATCATGTTTTGCAAAAGGTCTATGAAAACCCTTCCGACGCTCACGAAATGTTAGATCAACCCTATGGGGAGTCTACGATGAGCTACGTGCAAGTTACGAGGTGGATGAAGAAGTTCAAGGGCGCCTAGGAAGGGGGTGAACCACGACCCTCTAGAAGACCATCAACAAGCAGAAACGAAGAGAACGTGAGTCGTGTTCGTGAATTGTTAATTTCTGACCGCCAATTATTTGGTTTTGAGCTGATACTCTGAACTTTCGAAACAGTTCCGTGTTCAACATTGTTACGGAGGAGTTGCACATGAGAAGAGTGTGCGCCAAGCTGGTACGGAAAATTATGTCTGGCGAACAAAAGGCCAGGCGAGTGTTGATCGCGAGTAGACTTCTGGTACGTGTGGACACTGAACCGGATTATCTGGTCAACGTTATTATTGGTGACGAGACATGGGCTTTCGCGTACGACCTGGAAACGAAGCGCCAGGGTTCGCAGTGGCCTGCCTCAGCGTCCCTAGAACCCAAGAAGGCGAGGATGGGCAAGTCCAAGGTGAAAACGATGCTGATTGTCTTCTGCGACAGCAAGGATGTGGTGCACAAAGAGTTTGTACCCCAAGGACAGACCGTTAATTCTCTTGTCGATGTCCTCGAAAAATTAAGAGGAAGAGTCGTCTGAGTGCGGTAAGACGTCGCTGCACCTGGCTACTGCATTACGACAGCAAGCACAGCCTCACGTTTGCGCGTCCTCGAGTTCCTGGTCAACCACAACTTGGTAATGCTACTGCAGCCACCCTGCAGTCCTACCTAGCCTCTCTCCGGCGTAGTTGTTCCTGTTCCCCAGGATTAAAACCGCTCTAGGCGCTACAGTCTGGAACCGCGCGACCGCTGCGGTCGCAGGTTCGAATCCTGCCTCGGGCATGGGTGTTTGTGACGTCTTTAGGTTAGTTAGGTTTAAGTAGTTCTAAGTTCTAGGGGACCGATGACCACAGCAGTTAAGTCCCATAGCGCTCAGAGCCATTTGAACCATTTTTTATTAAAACCGCGCTCAAAAGACGCCGTTTTGAGAGCATTGAGTAGACCTAAAAGGCTATGACAACGCCCTTACTCGCGGTTCCGGTCGATACCTTCCAGGGGGCTTGCCAATCATGGGTGACGCGCTGGCATAAATTCATAGATGATAACGGTAACAACCCTGAAGAATTTTAAAATTTTGTACCTATGTTGCCAATAAATATTTATATATTTCATGGCTTTTGGACACACCTTGCACTGATGTGCAGAAAGTTTCAGTGCAGTATAGATGCAGAGATCAATCGGGGTAAAAAATCAAAAATGTTCAAATGTGTGTGGAATCTTACTGAACTTAACTGCTAAGGTCACCAGTCCCTAAGCTTACACAGTAATTAACCTAAATTATCCTAAGGACAAACACACACACACCCATGCCCGAGGGAGGACTCGAACCTCCGCAGGGACCAGCCGCACAGTCCATGACTGCAGCGCCTAAGACCGCTCGGCTAATCGCGCGCGGCTAAAAAATCAAATGAAACTCAATTATTCTCCAGCGAGCCACTGGACAACGATATGCCACAGTACTGAGAAAGTAACCCTGAACAACCTTCGAAATTTTGTCATTGTACTTCGAGTTTACCGTGCCTCGTAAGGTACAGCTGACGTCGCAAAAAGCACCGTCTCACCTGCAGCGATAAGGGAGAAACATAAAGGTACAGGAGGGGGATTTTATTTTTAGGTTCGTATATTTTATGAAACTAGAAAACATCGAATTATTATGATTGCAGCGGAATCAGATCCGTGAATACTTCTGGGCGAATGCAGCGTTTTGTTGCCATGAAACACTACGATGTGAGTTAGAGGTAGTTTAATGACATAAGATACTGCGATTTTTGTCAGTAGTGTCGAAGCACAAGCGGTAAGTCCTTGCTGCCGGCAGGCACTTTGCTAGATGTCCAGGAGCCTAGATTTGCCTCGGTCCAGCCTGTGAAGCACCAGTTTTCTTACCGAGCCCTGGCCGAGCTCTCGTCAGCGGGCGCCCGTGAAGTCAAGAAAACTGGTGGGAATGAGGCCCGCAGGCTGAGTTAATATACCCGAGGCGGGAGGAGCGGGCGGCGGCAAACAAATCTGCTGCCAGCAAGTGATGTGTTGGCCTGCCCCTTGTCAGCCGTAATTGGACGAGCGACACCGACGACCCCGCTGGCGTTCAATATTAATCAGCGAGGGCGACCACGAATCGTCTGCTTATGACTTCGTCTGCTCTCGAGTCTTAGGAAAATAAAATCTCCACACTAAATCCTGGATATGCCTACGAAGGGAATTTTAGGGCTTCTAATAATACTCATTTCCCCAATGGCCAGATTACAACTGTAGTCTGAAGTACACCGAAGAAATCAATGCACGTGGTCTTCGTGATGGGATGAGTACGACTGAGATAGGTATTTACTTTGGGACTACGTTTCGTTTCATGGTCAACCATGGTCATTTGCCTGATGTTTTCGAGTTTGCCACATCCATCAAAACAGACGCCGTCATTGGCGCTTCAACACGTACGTGTAAAGCTCGTTTAGCTCTTAAGTCAAAAGAAGAAAGACAAGTTCCCAGCCGGCCAGCGTGGCCGAGCGTTTCTAGGCGCTACAGTCCGGAACTGCACGACCGCTACGGTCGCAGGTCCGAATCCTGCCTCGGGCATGGATGTGTGTGATGTCTTTAGGTTAGTTAGGTTAAAGTAGTTCCAAGTTCTAGGGGACTAATAAACTCAGAAGTTAAGTCCCATAGTGCTCAGAGCCATTTGAACAAGTTCCCAGTGTCGTCTTCTTTGAGTATAATCTCGCTCATTCAAGAACAAGCAGACTGCTGTGGCTCAAGGACTCGTGTTGTTGTTGTTGTTGTTGTTGTTGTTGTTGTTGTGCTCTTCGGTCCTGAGACTGGTTAGATGCAGCTCTCCATGCCCATGCTACTCTATCCTGTGCAAGCTTCTTCATCTCCCAGTACCTACTGCAACCTACATCCTTCTGAATCTGCTTAGTGTATTCATCTCTTGGTCTCCCTCTACGATTTTTACCCTCCACACTGCCCTCCAATGCTAAATTGGTGATCCCTTGATGCCTCAGAACATGTCCTACCAACCGATCCCTTCTTCTGGTCAAGTTGTGCCACAAGCTCCTCTTCTCCCCAATCCTATTCAATACATTAGTTATGTGATCTACCCATCTAATCTTCAGCATTCTTCTGTAGCACCACATTTCGAAAGCTTCTATTCTCTTCTTGTCCAAACTATTTATCGTCCATGTTTCACTTCCATACATGGCTATACTCCAAATACTTTCAGAAATGACTTCCTGACACTTAAATCTATACTCGATGTTAACAAATTTCTCTTCTTCAGAAACGCTTTCCTTCCCATTGCCAGTCTACATTTTATATCCTCTCTACTTCGACCATCATCAGTTATTTTGCTCCCCAAATAGCAAAACTCCTTTACTACTTTAACTGTCTCATTTCCTAATCTAATTCCCTCAGCATAGCCGGACTTAATTCGACTACATTCCATTATCCTCGTTTTGCTTTTGTTGATGTTCATCTTATATCCTCCTTTCAGGACACTGTCCATTCCATTCAACTGCTCTTCCAAGTCCTTTGCTGTCTCTGACAAAATTACAATGTCATCGGCTTATCTCAAAGTTTTTATTTCTTCTCCATGGACTTTGATACCTACTCCGAAATTTTCTTTTGTTTCCTTTACTGCTTGCTCAATATACAGATTGAATAACATCGGGGAGAGGTTACAACCCTGTCTTACTCCCTTCCCAACCACTGCTTCCCTTTCATGCCCCTCGACTCTTATAACTGCCATCTGTTTTCTGTACAAATTGTAAATAGCCTTTCGCTCCCTGTATTTTACCCCTGCCACCTTTAGAATTTGAAAGAGAGTATTCCAGTCAACATTGTCAAAAACTTTCTCTAAGTCTACAAGTGCTAGAAACGTAGGTTTGCCTTAATCTTTCTTCTAAGATAAGTCGTAGGGACAGTATTGCCTCACGTGTTCCAGTGTTTTTACGGAATCCAAACTGACCTTCCCCGAGGTCGGCTTCTAACGTGCATAAAACGTTCCACCAACATACAAGCGTTTAGATGTATTTTTTTTCAGTTATGCATATTTGCTGATACCTCCGATAGAAAAGCAGCTTTCACAACAGACTTTATTGCCCCTCTACAATGTCTTAGTTTACCGATACCTCTCTCCTTTCTATTCTACAACGTCGTGTTTGTGAGGATGTACCGTGCAGACGACTGCCATGAGTGCTTGTGGCGTTATGTTTGTGCTGTTAACAGCTGAGCATAGAATAAATAATTATTGATAATTATTTATGTAAAATACATATGTAAATAACACTTTTTAAATCGGACTGAAAAGTAAAAAAAAAATTTCTCCTAAGTCCAAGTCAATACCTAACCCGATACAGACAGTCCAGAACTTTTGTGCTTCCGAATTTTTAATAACAACGACAAACTTGCAAGATTTGCAACGAAAAATATGTAATTGATGCATTATTAGTTCATCTATAACTATTATATGCACCCCACGTTTTTCGCTATAAATCCTACCAGTATTGTCATAGCCATGAAAAATTCACAAGCACAAATTTTCTTGTCTATTTGTATGGGGTTAGGACTCTGTAGGGGGCTTGAGGAATTATTTTACACTTTTTAGCCCAGTTTAAATACGTGCTATATTATAAATGTATTTTTATTTAAATTATTATTTTCTGGTTATTAGTCTTGTGCGAGTGAAATTTCTCTATGAATTAAACATTTTGATGATGTTATATTTATTATTTAAATAATTATTTGTATATACAAAGTGAGGTGGGAGGAAAGTTACAGGCTTCGAGGGGAGATAGTGTTAGTGATTCTAAACAAATATTCCCTATTCTCAATGGTTTCCGAGATGGAACACATTTAATGTAGATTGTTATTTTTTTTTATTAATCAGACATTGTTTATAATGTACCACAGTAATGAAAAGTAAAATAAGACGAACAATGTGATACAGGATATTTTTGGTTCACCAAGTGTAGAAGCACCCTCACATTAGCCTACAAAAACTACCTAAGCTACAACGCATTCATTTTTATACAAAATTTAATGTAATTTAATTTTGTACAGCGACATGTTTTTGCTGGATGATGCGGTTTTCGAGCTATTCGACAAAAACCTACAAAACTGATGTTAAACCATTCTGAATAGTGAACATGTCCATATGGAGTTTTTTGTTCAGAATCACTATCATCCCTCCAAGCAAGTAGCTTTCCTCCTGACTCACACTATATACCAGCTTCTTACGCACACGCATCTCGTCCTCCCATCCTCTACAGCCACCTCCTCTTCACCCCCCCCCCCCCCCCCCCCCTCTCTACCCAGTTGTACCCTCCGCTCGCATACCGCCAGGAACGCATTCCGATACGACGCGCACAGCATGCCTGTCCCGCTGGCCAGCTGCGATGCGAGGGAGGCGTTTCCAACCTTTTTCATCCCCACACCCACCGAACAGACCGACAGCAAAGCAAGTTAATATTGCATAGTCATCCGGTTCTCGGTTCTGAGCTACATTTAAAATTTCGTCTCTAACTCAACGACAAGTCAGTTTAAAATGAATTGCAAAATTTGCACCGAGCAGACAATCAAAAAAGCGACCTAGCAAAAACGTATTTAAATGAAAAGAAACCATCTTAATTCTGGCAAATAGCTGTTTTTCTCGAATACCATCATTACATCCTCATCCAACGAGCGATCATTGTCAACAATGAGACCCTGTGGAGTGGTTTGGAATTTAACTTAGGACGCTGTTACGGAGTCTAGTGATTAGAAAGTGTACGCCAACGCCTCACCTTCTCTTGATGAGCGAATACTCTTAACAAATATTTTTTATACCTCCGTAATTCGCATTTGTCGTCGAGGTAGCTAATGGACACCTGTGTGGTGGGGCTCGAGTCGGTGATAAAAATTTTCACCGTCGATATTCAGGAGGCAAGGAGAGAATAGGGGGTGGCGTAAAGTTGTTGACCACCAGACTTTCGCCTATATTATGGATTAAATATCGAGTATTTCCACAGTATCTTATAACATTAAAGCGTGTGGTTGATTCTGTTCTGTTTTTTGGAAGGGGAAATAAAAGCTCTGTGGACCCCTTGGTGCTATTCGGGAGTAGACCATATGCGGACACTGAGTTTCAATCTCTCCTTTCTCTCGCCATCGTAAGAAACAAGACACTGTACACACCCATTAGAATCACCTACACTCGAGAGATAATCTTAAGAAGTAACTATCACACAGGGGCCGGCCGGAGTGGCCGAGCGGTTCTAGGCGCAACAGTCTGGAAACGCGCGACCGCTACGGTCGCAGGTTCGAATTCTGCCTCAGGCATGGATGTGTGTGATGTCCTTTGGTTAGATAGGTTTAAGTAGTTCTAAGTTCTAGGGGACTGATGACCTCAGAAGTTAAGGCTCATAGTGCTCAGAGCCTTTTGAACCACATCATACATGAACGGGGCCATTGTGTGCAGAGGAAAAAAAAATCATTTTCCGGTTGGGCACCCGACCCTTTCCTCGCTGCACCCAATCCACAATCCGGTACGACATTTTGTTTCTTCCTATCAGCATTATTAGAAACTGCGCCACCAAAGTAGCGTCGTTAGTGATTTGGACGAGAGAGCCAGCCTTTCTTAGGTATATCTACATCTACATACATACACACCAAGCCAGAGCAAGGTGCCAGAGGGTAGCCTGTACTGCTACTAATCGTTCCGTTTTCTTACTTTTGAATATATTGTGGGAGTTAACAGTGATCAATGTTGTAGCAAATATTTACTATCAAAGACAGTCCTGATCACAAATCACTGCTGATTTACCACCAGAAGGAGGTTCTTACTCATTGGTCTGAAGATGACCACAGTTGTGGTCGCGCTACGGTCGCAGGTTCGAATCCTACCTCGGGCATGGATGTGTTTGATGTCCTCATGTTAGTTAGGTTTAAGTAGTTCTAAGGTCTAGGAGACTGATGACCTCAGAAGTCCCATAGTGCTCAGAGCCATTTGAACCAACAGGAAAACGACCGTCTATATGCCTTAATTTTTCGTACCTTATCTCCTTGGACCTTACGCGAAATGTATGTTGGCGGCAGTAGGATCACTCTGCACCCAGTTCCAACTGCTGTTTCTCTAAATTTTCTGAACAGTGTTCCTTGAAAAGAATGTCGTCTTCCCTTCAGGGATTCCGATTAGGGTTCCTACAGTATCTCCGCAACACTTGCATGTAGTACGAACCTACTGGTAATAAACCTAGCAGCCCGCCTCTGAATTGCTTCGATGTCTTTCTTAAACCCACCGACCTGGTGCGGATCCCAAACGCTCGACCTGTAGTCAAGAATAGGTCGCACCAGCGTCCTATTATATGCGGACTCCTTTACAGATGAAACACACTTTGCCAGCCGGAGTGGCCGAGCGGTTCTAGGCGCTCCAGTCTGGAACCGCGCGACCGCTACGGTCGCAGGTTCGAATGCTGCCTCGGGGATGGGTGCGTGTGATGTCCTTAGTTTCAAATGGCTCTGAGCACTATGGTATTTAACTTCTGAGGTCATCAGTCCCCTGGAACTGAGAACTACTTAAACCAACTAACCTAAAGACATAATACACATTCATGCTCGAGGCAGGATTCGAAGCTGCAACCGTAGCGGTCGCGCGGTTCCCGACTGTAGCGCCACCCCGGCCGGCGATGTCCTTGGCTTAGTTATGTTTAGTAGTTGTAAGTTCTAGGGGACTGATGACCTCAGAAGTTAAGTCCCATAGTGCTCAGAGCCATTTGAACCACACTTTCCTAAAATTCTCCCAATAAACCGAAGTCGGCCAGTCGCTTTCACAACCACAATACTGACATTCTTGTTCCATTTTCAACGTTACGCCCAGATATTTAAACGACGTGACTGTGTCGAGCATGACACTACTATTGCTATATCCCAAATTACGGGTTTGTTTCTCCTACTCACCGCTCAGCTGCGAACAAGAACAGATTATCCACGCTCGGAAAGCGACTGCGACTTACTGAGGGAGAGTATTGTTCAGTGATGTGATTGGAGACAGCTCGGGAAACGCAACAAGGGCGTTAATTAGCCACTATAAAAATGCAGAGCGCGGCTTGGGCGTGCGAGAGTCGGGGCTTTCGGTATTGTTCGCGCGTAATTGCCGACGCTTCCCACAGTCATTACCGGACTGAGTCGCGTCGCGCAATTAATTATTCGCCGCCGACCGCTTAATGCTGCTGCCGGAAGGCGGCGATGCGATCCTAACGGCCCGGGCCCGTGCCCGATGCGCTAATGAGATGTAAGTGGCCCGCGGAGGTAAATAGCTGCGCGGAACCCGCAGGACAATTGAACCGCACGGCCACTTGAGGACGCGGGCTAATTGGCCGAAGCCGCCGGACGCGCCGCGCAGCGCCGTCCATTAGCTGTTCCGCCAGGCGCCGAGGAGCCGCCGCCGCACTGCGGCCAGATCCCACCCAGCTTCCGCCAACAGTCTACGGAAACACGTCCGCAAGCAGCTTTACGGTTTGTTGCGGAAGATAGTTCTGGTACCGCTATCACTTCAAATTAAAATAAAAATGGTTCAGATGGCTCTGAGCACTATGGGATTTAACTTCTGAGGTCATCAGTCCCCTAGAACTTAGAACTACTTAAACCTAACTAACCTAAGGACATCACACACATCCATGCCCGAGACAGGATTCGAACCTGCGACCGTAGTAGCAGCGCGTTTCCAGACTGTAGCGTCTAGAACCGCTCTTCCACAGCGGCCGGCGCTATCACTTCCCCCTTCCCTGTTTATGATCTCTAGTTTCTCTCATTTTCTCTTCGTGATGATTTCGTGAGGCATAGACACATACACTGAGGTCGTTAAATTCATGGGATAGCGATATGCACATATGGAGATTGTAATGGTTATCTATTTACGTGACCATTACGGCATTCCAACCCCAGTTCTCGATACCAGTAATATCGTACTACTTTTCTGCGAAGCAGCAGACGTATTTTGTGACAATATCCTCATTTGGTTTTATTAATGTATAGGTACTCCTATTTATCGATATATTACAGTGATATAGTTCTTGTGTGTATTCGTTTCTGTGAGACTGTCAAATCTTTGACTTACTTGTAATCGTTTTGGCGTGAATGCGCATAGAGCAGTCTTTTTTTCACTTTGGCATAAGTTAAGTTGATATTTCGCTTTGTAAAAGAACAGTCAAGTCTTGTGTTAGGTTAAAGTGAAAATTAAATAGATGAAGATTGATACAAAATTGTTTTCTTGATGATGTGACAATTAAGAAGAAGTATATGTGAATTTACAAGAAGTTTAATAAAAATGTGGCCGGCCGCGGTGGCCGTGCGCTTCTAGGCGCTGCAGTCCGGAACCGCGGGACTGCTACGGTCGCGGGTTCGAGTCCTGCCTCGGGCATGGGTGTGTGTGATGTCCTTAGGTTAGTTAGGTTTAAGTAGTTCTAAGTTCTAGGGGACTGATGACCTCAGATGTTAAGTCCCATAGTGCTCAGAGCCATTTGAAACATTTAATAAAAATGTGGATCGTGAACAACAAGTCAAAAATTACTTCTACCATACCATTGTTCTGATCTGAGATTGTTTGATAATTAAGAATTTACTTAAAAACCCATTTGTTAGGTCTTCAAATATTGCTAAAATACAGATCTGGACCTTCTAGCAGTGAAAGTGGAATCACCGTAGGATCAACAAGGTGAGCCATAACAACTTCGACAAAATCTACGTGGGAATCCATTGAAGATAAGTGCCAAATTAATGACTTTTACAATGACCTCATTACATCCATTCTGACGATACCATCCACAGTCAAGAACTTTGTTGATGCCCGATAAAGCGAACATATGTTGCGTGAGCATCATTATTAATCTGATTTCTAACCTACTTTGCAAGTGGTGGTATTGTTAGAAGATGGCGGTAGTACAGCGTGCATGAGGTATGAAAGGGCAGAGAATATGCGGAGCTGTCGGCGCTGTCATTTGTACTCAGGCGATTCATGTGAAAAGGTTCCCTTCGTGATTATGGCTGCACGAAGGGAATTGACAAACTTTGAACGCGAAATGGTATTTGGAGCCAGACGCATGTGACGTTCCGTTTCGGAATGTGTTAGAGAATTCAACATTTCGAAATCCAATGCGTCAAGAGTTAGTCGAGAATAACAAATTTCACGTGTTACTTCTCGCCATGGATAACGCAGTGGCCGGCGAACTTTACTTAACGAGCGGGCCGCTGTGACCGAGCTGTTCTAGGCGCTTCAGCCCGGAACCGCGCGACTGCTACGACCGCAGGTTCGAATCCAGCCTCGGGTATAAACGTCTGTGATGTCCTTAGTTGGTTAGGTTTAAGCAGCTGTAAATTCTAGGGGACTGATGACCTCAGATGTTAAGTCCCATAGTGCACAGATCCATATGAACCATTTCAACTTTACTTAACGACAGACAGCAGCTGCGTTTGTGTTATATTGTCAGTACTAAAAGACAAGCAACCGCACAAATCAATGTGGGACATACGTCGAACGTATCAGTTAGGACAGGGCGACGAAATTTGACTTCGATGGGATATGGCAGCAGACGACCGACACAAGTGCCTTTGCTAACAGCACTGCATAGCCTGCAGTGCGTCTCCTGGACTCATGACCATATCAGCTGGACTACAGACGACAGGAAAACCGTGTCCCGCTCAGATGAGTCCAGGTGTCCAACTGAACCCATCATTGACTGCAAATGGTTATGTTCGGCTACTTGGAGACCACCTGCAGCCGTTCGTGGACTTCATGTTCCAAAACAACGATGGGATTTTGATGGCTGGTAATGCGTTATGTCACCGGGCCACAATTCTTGGCGATTGAAGAACGTTCTGGACAATTCGAACAAATAATTTGGCCACACATTGAACATTTGTAGGACATAATGAAGAAGTCACTTTGTGCACAAAATTTGGCAACGGACACACTTTCGCGATTATGGACGGCAATAGAGGCAGCACGGCTCAATATTTCTGCAGGGGACTTCCAACGACTTTTTCATGCCGCGCTTTTTGCTGCACTAGTCCGGCCAGAAGGAAGTCCGACACGATATTAGGAGATATCCCACGACTTTTGTCGTCTCATTGTATGTTGTTCGAATGTTCTCCGAACGTACGCTGTCAGAATTACGATAGCAAATCTCTCCATGCGCGGTCCAGGTTTCGGCTCTGGAGGGAAAAGGGTGGGGCGTCCTCAGAGTTTTACCCCTCTTCCAAATGACCCTCCCACTCCTCATCTAACCCACAGTTTTCGTGCCCCAGTTGCCTACCACGTTAATAATAATAAATAACAGATTTTATACAATTAATTTATATTTTTGTGGCCCTCCCGCCCCGTCCCGAATCCGAGCCTGCTCCCATCCACGATGCAGTCGCTTCCATTAAATCCGCTCTTTGATCAAGTTTGCACTGTCCCAAAACCATACAGTGTTCGGCGTCTATAACTGTTCATAGCGATTCATCCAAAGTGAAGTCGCTTCCTTTAGCTTTGCCCTTTGTTTCATTTCACCTGCCTCAAAATAGACTTTTAATGACAGACGAGTATGAAACTATGTGCCTCCTAGGGTGTAGGGCATCTTCAGGTTATCTTAATTTGGTATTTCTTAGATCCTTCTAAGAAATACCAAGTTAAAATAACCCGAAGATGCCTAAATAAGGCGAAACGCGCAGTTGAAAAATAAAAAACTAAAATTGCAACGAAGACTGTTTTTAACCAATACCATTATGATTAGCAATTATTCCCGTGGTCATTAATGCGAAGGAGAAAGACTGTCTTTTTGCGGCTCGGTAATTGCGGATGCCGCACGGCTTGTACCGCCGCGGACGGGATTCCTGTGTTGGTTGTGGGAGACGTTTTGGAGCGGCGACATCCGGTGAGTGGCACCGGGCCGGCAGAAGAAGGGGAACGAGAGGGCGTAGCTCGTGGCCCGAGTCGCACCCTGGGGCCCGGAAGGCGGCCGTTACCCGTGCATCAGCGGCTCTGCTGCCCACTGCCCGACTCTTCTGCAGTTCTTCTACACTCCGCCCTCCCCCCCTCCTACTTTCAAGGCGACTCGGCTGCTGGCCTGTTGCGAACTGCGTGAAGCCAGTGTTACAGGCCACTGACACGTTGGGCATCCTGCAAAAGGGTGGGATTATTGAGGGCACTCTTGACACGGAATAGGAATATAGCGCACTTTTTCTCGCAGTTGATGCTGTTGCTGATTTGTTGAATAATTCCTAGGACTTAAGTAGCAGCTAAACTCCAACAGCGTCCCAGGACACGTGACTCCTTCAGTGGAAATACGCAAACGAATGCCCGTCCGTGACCTTGAGCATCCATATCTCAGGATACTATGTGCGCTTGAACACAGTGGCAAATTTATTAGACACCTACGTAGCAAGTATTACAGAAGTGATCCCTTTCATCTAGAAGCATTCGATTGACGCCTACCAGTATGGAAAACTGTGTAAAACGCAGATACATGTGCGCGAAGATACACGACCACCTCCAGACAAAATGCACGATGCTAACCATAAAACACCGATCGCGAATGGGGCTTTTGAACCAAGAAGGAATGTACACTACTGGAAATTAAAATTGCTAAACCACGAATATGACGTCCTACAGGCGCGAAATTTAACCGACAGGTAGGCGATGCTGTGATATGCAAATGATTAGCTTTTCAGAGCATTCGCACAAGGCTGGCGCCGGTGGCGACACCTACAACGTGCTGACATGAGGAAAGTTTCCAACCGATTTCTCGTACACAAACAGCAGTTGACCGGCGTTGCCTGGCGAAACGTTGTTGTGATGCCTCGTGTAAGGAGGAGAAATGCGTACCATCACGTTTTCGACTTGGCCTTGCTGTGCTGGTACTGCGAACGGTTGAAATCAAGGGGAAACTACAGCCGTAATTTTTCCCGAGGCCATGCAGGATTAGGAAATGAGACACTTAAAGTAGTAAAGGAGTTTTGTTATTTGGGGAGCAAAATAACTGATGATGGTCGAAGTAGAGAGGATATAAAATGTAGACTGTAGGAAAGCGTTTCTGAAGAAGAGAAATTTGTTAACATCGAGTATATATTTAAGTGTCAGGAAGTCACGTCTGAAAGTATTTGTATGGAGTGTAGCCATGCATGGAAGTGAAACATGGACGGTAAACAGTTTGGACAAGAAGAGAATAGAAGCTTTCGAAATGTGGTGCTACAGAAGAATGCTGAAGATTAGATGGGTAGATTACATAACTAATGAGGAGGTGTTGAATAGGATTGGGGAGAAGAGAAGTTCGTGGCACAACTTGACTTGAAGAAGGGATCGGTTGGTAGGACATGTTCTGAGGCATCAAGGGATCACCAATTTAGTATTGGATGGCAGCGTGGAGGGTAAAAATCGTAGAGGGAGACCAAGAGATGAATACACCAAGCAGATTCAGAAGGATGTAGGTTGCAGTAGGTACTGGGAGATGAAGAAGTTTGCACAGGATAGAGTAGCACGGAGATCTGCATCAAACCAGTCTCAAGACTGAAAACCACAACAACAACAAAGGTCGGATTGTAGCCTATCGCGATTGTGGCTTATCGTATCGCGACAGTGCTGCTCGCGTTGGTCGAGATCCAATGACTGTTACCCGAATATGGAATCGGTGGGCTCAGGGGGGTAATACGGAACGCCGTGCTGAATCCCAACGGCCTCATATCACTAACAGTCGAGATGACAGGCATCTTATCCGCATGGCTGTATCGGATTGTGCAGCCACATCTCGATCCCTGAGTCAACAGATGGGGTCGTTTGCAAGATAACAACCATCTGCACGAACATTTCGACGACGTTTGCAGCAGCATGGACTATCAGCTCGGAGACCATGGCAGCGGTTACCCTTGACGCTGCATCACAGACGGGAGCGCCTGCGATGGTGTACTCAACGACGAACCTAGGTGCACGAATGGGAAAACGTCGTTTTTTCGGATGAATCCAAATTCTGTTTACAGCATCGTGATGGTCGCATCCGTGTTTGGCGACATCGCGGTGAACGCACATTGGAAGCGTGTATTCGTCATCGCCATACTGCCGTATCACCCGGCGTGATGGTGTGGGGTGCCATTGGTTACACGTCTCGGTCACCTCTTGTTCGCATTGACGGCACTTTGAACAGTGGACGTTACATTTCAGATGTGTTACGATCCGTTGCTCTACCCTTCATTTGATCCTTGCTAAACCCTACATTTCAGCGGGATAATGCACAGCCGCATGTTACAGGTCCTGTACAGGCCTTTCTGGATACAGAAAATGTTCGACTTCTGCCCTGGCCACCACGTTCTTCAGATTTCTCACCAATTGAAAACGTCTAGTCAATGGCTCGTCACGATACGCCAGTCACTACTCTTGATGAACTGTGGTATCGTGTTGAAGCTGCATGGGCAGCTGTCCTGTACACGCCATCCGAGCTCTGTTTGACTCAATGCTCAGGCGTAACAAGGCCGTTATTACGGCCAGAGGTGGTTGTTCTGGGTACTGATTTCTCAGGATCTATGCACCCAAATTGCGTGTAAATATAATCACATGTCAGTTCTAATATAATATATTTGTCCAATGAATACCCGTTTATCATCTGCATTTCTTCTTGGCGTAGCAATTTTAATGGCCAGTAGCGTACATCTGAGAGGTTTTTTTTTCCATCCTCAATGTTCTGACTGGTTTGGTGTGGGCCGAGACGAATTCCTCTCCGTACCAGTCTCATCTTAAAATTAGCACTTGCACCCAAAGTCCTCAATTATTTCTTGGATGTACTGTATTCCAATCTCTGTCTTCCTCTACAGTTTTTACCCTCTATAGGCGTTATCGTTTATGCCATAACACATGTATCTTTCTGTCCCATCTTCTTGTCAGTGTTTTCCATATATTCCTTTCCTTATTGGTCCTGCGGAGGATCTCATAATTCCTTGCATTATCAGTCCATCTAATCTGCAGCATTCTTCTGTAGCATCGCATCTCAGATGCTTCGATTCTCTTCTATTCTGGTTTCCCCACAGTGCGTGTTTCACTACCAGATACTGCCGTGTTCGACACGTACACTCTCAGAAATTTCTTTCTCAAATTAAGTCCTATATTTTTTATACTGGTAGGCTTTCCTTGACCTTACGCGCCCTCTTTGACTGTACTGGTCTGCATTTTATGTCCTTGCTTCGTCCGTAATGTTACTTTGCATCCAAAGCAGCAGAATTTCTTCACCGTGATCCCCAATGTTGACGTTAATTTATCTCTGATCTTACTTCTGATATTCCTCATCACTTTCACTCTGTAGCGTGTGTTCATTAGATTGTTCATTCCATTCAGCAGCCCTTGCAATTCTTATTCGCTTTCACAGAGATTCGTTTGGCTGGCGCGCCACATCCGCTTTCCATTTGAGCGACCAGTGGTCCAGCGCAGCGAGCAACCACGGTTGGCAGCCAAGTAGCGTGACTAGCTGCCCGGACAGCGCATCCGGCATTGCTCCACACGGGATGCGGAATGCGTCGTTTTGTATGCTAATTTTGCAGTGTCTTGAAATTCACAATGGCACCGCTAGGGCTACATGTCTCAAAATATTGTTGCGCAGCTCTCGCTGCATAAAGTTTCGTTGGATATGAGACGTCCTTGTGCGCCCGTTGTGGACTGTTGACTCGACGTTTTGTTATCGCGCTGTCGTGAAGTCTCTGGGTTCATAACAAACAAATACCTTTTAAGAGAGCATCAGACTGAACACACATACGGAACGGCTCAGACCTGCCTACCTCTCTCTCGCTCTCTCTCTTCGTCCTCTCCTCATATCTTCCGCGGGGACTCCGTTGAACCAACAACCTAGCAACGAAGGAAATACATTTACGGCGTTATAATAAAAAAAAATGATAGCTACACTGTGAATGTATTTTGCGAAAAGTGTGATTTTATGTTACATTTGGCTGGTAGCGATAGAATAATCGGCTGTATACAGGAAAATCGTCGGGCGCATTTTCTCTGGTTTTTCAGCAGATATTTCCATTTCCGTTTTTCCATTGAGTAGCTGGAGGCAGCATAGACAAACACTGCACACCACGTCTTTCATGCGACCCCCAGTGTCGACGGAAGGCGTCGATTTGTTTCCCGTTAAAAATGAAATCATTTTTAAAGCGTAATTTTACATGAGATTTCGATAGAGCGGTCCCAGATTAGTCCCTGTGGAATGTCTGTTAATCGATATGTATTAACAAGGACTGTAGAACATTCAGTGCAGGCCAGGGCAGTGCTGCCGCTGCTGGAGTAGTTACTCTTAGGGTTTTTCTGTCCCTGTTAATACATGTCGATAAAACGAATATCGCACTATACTAATCTGGGACCTCTCTGTCTAACTGACACGTAAAATTCAGCCTCAAAAAACATTTTCTTTGTAACATGATGCATACCGACGCTTTCTGTTGATACGAGGCGTCGTATGAACGTGACAAACAGTAACTGAACTGACTCCAGCTACAAAATGTAAAAACGAAATTGCAAATATCTGCTGAAAACTAGAGAAAATGCGCCTGACGACTCTTAGGACATACACCCGGTATACATTACTACAGAGTTGCCGGTTTCGACAACCCTTTGGGCAACGCATTTGATTAGAGAAGCATCGCTTCTTACGTTACTTGCTGTTCAAGTCTACAAAATGCTACGGAATACTTTTAGATAACTTGGCTACAAACGTGACTCAACTTTTCCAGTCGACAATATGTTACTGCAGTAGCCAAGAAAAGAAGAAAGGCTGTATGTACAAGATGTTTCAAAAAAAGACTTAACAACTTTAAAAATTCATGTAAATTTATTGAAAGAAGATATAGAGCTGGGTATAGTGTTCTTATGTAGGTAAACACATCAAGTTGCATGTGGCTTCCGTTAGTTATCCTGCACGCATCCCATCGGCAGCCAATTTCTTCCCAAACTCGCTGTAGGTGTAACTTGCTCAGTGGCGGCGTAAATTCTTGTTCTAAGTCCTTGATAACCTAGCACAGAGGGTACAAACACGATATCCTCAATGAATCCTCATAAAAAAAAGAAATCGAGTGGTGTCAGGTCTGCCGGCCGGGGTGGCCGAGCGGTTCTTTTCGCTTCATTCCGGTACCGCGCTGCTGTTACGCTCGTAGGTTCGAATCCTGCTTCGGGCATGGATGTTTGTAATGTCCTTAGGTTAGTTAGGTTTAAGTAGTTCTAAGTTCTAGGGGACTGATGACCTCAGAAGTTAAGTCCCATAGTGCTCAGAGCCATTTGAACCATTTTGTCAGGGCTGGGGAACGTGGGGGCCATGCAATTGGCACATCACGGCATATCCTTTTACCTGGAAAGCGGTCACTGAGAAAATCCCGGACGTCAGACAGGTAGCGGGGTGGTGCACCATCTTGCTTGAAGTAAACATTTCGTTCTTGGTCATCATCATAGATCCGTGAAATCAAAAACTGTCGTAACATATCCGGATGCGCTATACCGTTGATGGTTCTCTCGTGGAAATAAAGAAGCGCCGTACACCTTGTTCTTGCTCAGTGCTCAGAAAACGTTCAGTTTAAGGTTATCACGAACATGTTGAAATGTTTTATATGGATTTTCACTGCCCCAAGTCGTACAGTTACCTTTCCCCATAAGTGAAAAGTCGACTCGTCACAAAAGATGATTTTGGCCAAGCAATGGCCATCCTCATGCAATTGATTTAACATGTCAGCACAGAAGTTCTTGCTCGCAATTTTATCAGTGTCTTTAATTGGTTGTACGATCGTCAATCTGTACGGTTTCAAATGCAAACGGTTTCTCAACTCACAACAACAGTCGTATGTGGGATTTGCAGTTCGCGAGATGTACGGCGGGTCGATTTCGTACGGTTGAGTTCCCATATCTCACCGAACACCGTGTTTCAGCAAAACATTTATGCCACCCATAAATTGTAGGCTTACAAGGATCATCTTTAGCGTACTTGGTACGGAAAGTACGCTGAACTGTTCTCGCCGACTTCGATTCTTCAAACCAATACGCACAGCTAGCAAGCTCGGATCCAGTGAAGGCAGCCATCTTTAACGCAGGAGCCGCTAACGCACTAGCAAACTAAGCGAGACAAAACTTGATGTATTTCCCCACAAATTTACGCTACAATCACCTTTGTAGGTACTGTGAACTAATTTATATGAATTTTCAAAGTTGTAATGTCCTTTTTGAAACACCACGTACTGTGCTGCGAAGGCTCCATTATGTTATTCAAGTAGAGACGGTGTGGGGGCTTGTTGACTGCTCAGAAGGAAGGATTTATATTTGCTCTCTCGAAGAACACAGACATAGGCTGCTGCTGACACCTGATGATATACAAGGGACACGGCACCATTGTCACCTTTTTTGTGTGCATGACACGCTAATGTATGAACAAAAATATGGCATCCACCTATTACAGTATTGCCAGTCGCTGTGGTTGAGCGGTTCTAGGCGCTTCAGTCCGGAACCGCTTCTGCTACGGTCGCAGGTTCGAATCCTGCCTAGGCCATGGATGTGTGTGATGTCCTTAGGTTACTTAGGTTTAAGTAGTTCTAAGTCTTGGGGACTGATGATCTCAGATGTTAAGTCCCATAGTGCTTAGAGCCATTTGAACAATTTGAACCTACAGTATTACAGAAGCCCTCCTCCATGTATCGTTATAAACCAGTGAGTTCATTTCACCTTGACTGTTACGAATACCAGTTGTAATACCCAAGTAACTGCGTGGAGTAACATTTATAGTACAATTCCGTGAGACTTTTCGGAGAGGTATAGTGCCCTCATGAGGTGGACTCAGTACTAGTCAAATGCAAACACTGTTTTATGTGGCATCCGTGTCATCCAAGTGCATCTGTCCTATTGTTTTTCAGCACTTCTGATAGAGAGGTAGCAGCGATACGACGCAATAAAATAATGCGGGCTTCTGGTAGTGTAACTCTTCAGTCCTTCTCTCCGGTTATTCCCACTGGACGTTCAGCCGTTCTCACGTATTGTTTCACTGTCCTCGACTTTCCATGTACACAGAGAAATTGGCTTCTCAGTTTACAACGTTTCACCTGCTTTCAGTTTCACTTAGTGTGTTTCTCACAAGATATCTAAATTTTCTCTGCTCTGTTCACAGTCCCATTAGGTTAAAGTGAGAAGCCATCAGGAGGGGCATGCGACCGCAGAAGCAACGTCCAAATTTCACGATTATTAAAGACCAGGATGGAAAAAGCAGGTCAAGTGCGAGCAGGAGTCGCGCTCCGTACAAACTTGATTACGTATATAGATAATAATAGTAAGTTCGTGTGGCTCAATGGCCAGGAGCATGTCTTTCTGCTGAACGCCACTCCGGCGACTCACAGTTATCCAAGCACAGGGGACCTACATTTTAACGTGGAATCCGAACCACGTGTTGTTTCTGGCAACCCCTCGCATCGTTGAAAGGTGAAGCCTAGCTTGAAAAGAAGACCGAAAAACCGTGGTCGATCGATATTCGACCTCACGCCGTCCAATGTTCCAGGCGAGCGCTTTACCACTAGACCACAGTCCTCACATGGATATAGTTTTGATGAGTGAGTTTGTGTCAATATTTATTGTTCAGCTAATTCAATCTGTACAAGATGTAGCCTCTTTAAGTTATTAAATACATTTTTAAGGAATGGAATGTGTTTGTGAAATCTTATGGGTTTTAAACTGCTAAGGTCATCAGTTCCTAAGCTTACACATTACCTAACCTAAATTATCCTAAGGACAAACACGTACACCCATGCCCGAGGGAGGACTCGAACCTCCGACGGAATCAGCCGCACGGTCTATGACTGTAGCTAAGAGTTTCTTCCATGCATCTCTGTCCACTGCTGTCTTCTGCCAATTGAAGCCCGCAACTTTCCTGCGATCAGGTGGTCTCCCTGGTGGTCTTCGTTTTCCTCTGGGACTTCACTCTAAAACTGATTTTGTCCATCTTCCATTCTTCGTTCTTGCAATATGTCATTCCCCCTGCCATTTTAGAGTCTTAACCCGTTCTATAATATCTTTTACTCCTGTTATTGCTCGAATGTCTTCTATTTTCTGTCGATCTTTCTTAGTGAGACCTAACATTGACCTTTCCATAACCCTCTCGGCAGTTCTAAGTTTCCTTTTCAAAAATTCAGTTGAAGTCCAAGTTTCACATCCACACCTTAAAACCGGTAGGACACACTGATCAAAAACTGTCTTCTTTAAGTAGACTGGCATGTTAGATTTGAAAACTGTTGCAATCCTTCCGTAAACCCTCCAACCCAGTTTAATTCAACGAAAAATTTCAGGTTTAAAATCCTCTTTTATGTCAATTAATTGCCCCAGATAAACGTATTCTGTAACATTATTTAGGATTTTGCTGTTCAGTGTTACTGGTCCTGCAGCTACCCACTTTTTATGCATAAACTTAGTTTTAGAGTGATTTATTTTAATTACATCTTCCTGACAACGATCAGTTAAGTCTTTTATAGAGGACTGCATTTCCATCTAACTGTTAGCTAGGGCCACTATATCGTCAGCAAATCTCAGGTTGGTGAGCCCTTTACCATTTATCTTGTTCCAAACAATTTTGGACACAGCCATCTCAAGAACTGCTATAAATAACTTCGGGGATATAGGATCGCCCTGCTTTACTCCTTTTCCAATGGGAAATTCGCACTTGTTTTTTCCTATGTTGATAGATGCTACATACGTGTCATAGATGTTGCACAATATGTTTATATATTTTGTTTCGACTCCTTGCTCAGCCAGTGCTTCTATGACTGCAGTGTGTCTGACAGAATCAAAGGCTTTTTCGAAGTCAATGAAGGCTATGCATAGTGGCATTTCATACTAATTGATTCGACTAATTACCTCACGCAGGGTGTTGAAGTGGTCAGTTGTACTGAAACCACTGTGGAATCCAGCTTGTTCTATGGGCTGTACAGTCTCCACTACCATTTTAATGCGACTTATCAGGACTTTAGTGAACACTTTATATATAACAGAAAGTAAGCTAATGGGGCGGTAGTTCTTAACATCGTGAGTACTTCCCTTCTTATGTAGTAAGATTATGTTTGCTTTGTTGCAGCAGGTTCGGATGCTGCCATCCCTGTATACACGAAGTAAAGACTTTAGCCAGATGTTTCTCTGTTTCCTCCCCTGTAAGCTTCAGTATGTCAGTTGTCAGACCATCATGACGCCCTGCTTTGCCATTCTGCATCTCGTTTATAGCTTTTAGTATTTTTTCGGGGAGGATTTTGGCGACTTCATCATCATCTGCGTAAGGTTTTCCTAGTGGTTCATGTGTTCTTTCGTACAATTTACTGTAGAAATTCATTGCATGCTTTAGAATTTCTTCCTTTACAGTTATGCGCCCATTATCACCGTCGATTGCTATGATTTCGTTTTTACCAATCATAAGCTTTTGTTTAGCTTTCTTGCGACTCCTTTTAATCTCTAACGCTAATTTTATGGCGTTTTCATTATATTTTTGTGTCAATATACGTGACATAAATTGCCGTATCTTTTGATTTCGTTGACATAGAGGGTTAAGATTTTCACTCCGCACTAGTATGTGACATGAACTGCAACTTGATACTTCTACCTGTTCCTAGAAAAAAAGAGTGTTATCAGTCGAACGGACAGATAGACAGACAGACAACAGAGTAATCCTATAAGTGTTCCGGTTCTAACGATTGCGTTACGTAACCGTAAAAATGGCTGCAGTCATGACTGTAGCGAATGAAACCTGAATGATTTTGTTTTTTGTACCTCAGTGTTCAGAAACATATCGCGCAGTGTGTCCTAGTTAGAAATTATGGTTGCACTATCGCACATAAAGCAGAAACTTGTTGATAGTGGAGGAACGACCCCTCGGAGACAACAGCTGAACCATTGGCTGAGCAGTCGATTTCGAATTTTCGGAAACGCACCGAGCGACGTGGCGCAGTCGTTAAGAAACGGCATTCCCATTCGGAAGGAATGCCGTTCAGATCCTCGTCCCATCATCCAGAGTTAAGTTTTCCGTGATTTCCCTAAATCGCCTAACACTTAAATGCCGGTATGTTTCCTTTGAAAGAGCACGGCTGATTCCCTTTCCTTCGACACTCGGCGCTCGTCCTCCGTCTCCTAATAATCTCGTAGCCGACGTAACCCTATTCCCTAAACTTCCTGCCGTCCTTCCCGCCTGCTCCGTTTCCAATGACTTAGTAATCGACAGGACACTAAACCCTAATGTTCCTGCTTTCCTACGTTTCGGAAAAGTAAATAATGACGCAGTCTTAACCACGTCTAGATAGTTTATAATCCATTCACGAAAGTGAAAACTATCATGTCGGTCTACGGACACTGTGTCATATTACACCTCCTATGTGGCGTAAATTGATTCGTTTCGTTATTTACAGTAACATTTATATTTGTTTCGCCTTAATGTATTTTGATACCGATGAGGAGCTCATCATCCATATCTCTACTACCACCAAATTTAATTTTTCAGAAAAAGAGGAAGTAGAAGTAGTAATCGTTATAATTACCGGTGTGTTTCGAAGCTCAATCAGCAACGTGTTTGCAGACTAAATAATGGGAAATTAGGTCCGCCTATTACCGAACAACTGTTCTTTTTAATGCCCCACCTTATTTCGACACGATTGAGCCCGCATCAGTGGCTACTTTTGATTATTGCTCACCAAAATGGAAACATTATTATTACTTCGAACGCCATTATTAGTAGAAACAAGTTTCCATTTTACAGATCCGAATAAAAGTACGTCTACATCCACACTTTGCAGACGACTATGAAGTGCATCACAGAGGGTATGTCCCAATGTGGCAGTCATTAGGACTTTCTTCCCTTTCATTAAAGTGCACCGAGCGAGGTGGCGCAGTGGTTAGCACACTGGACTCGCATTCGGGAGGACGACGGTTCAGTCCCGTCTCCTGGCATCCTGATTTAGGTTTTCCGTGATTTCCGTAAATCGTTTCAGGCAAATGCCGGGATGGCTCCTTTGAAAGGGCACGGCCGATTTCCTTCCCAATCCTTCCCTAACCCGAGCTTGCGCTCCGTCTCTAATGACCTCGTTGTCGACGGGACGTTAAACACTACCCACCACCATTAAAGTGCGAAGTGTCGGAAAAATTACTTTAAATGCCTCTATGCGATCCATAATTAATCTAATCTCCTCCTGACGATCACTGTGGAGCAATATATGTAGGGTTTTGAAGAATTTACCCGGCGTATCACATAAAGCCTGTTCTTGAAACTTTATAACTAAGTCTATTTTCAAGGCGATCTCCTTTATAGATTGAGTACACTTTCTACGAATTGTTAACCCAGATAATTTGTATGAAGTGACAGATTCCAACTGTGCGTCATTGGTAACATAGTCGTAGGCTACTACTTTTTCTTTCGCGATTTTACGTTTCTGAACATTTAAAGCAAGTTGCCAAGCTTTCAGCCACATCGAAATTTTTATCAAGATGTGACTTCAGACAGTTACGTCATCTGTGAAAAGGCTTGAGGTCAGTATTAATATTGACCCGAAGGGTGCTAACACATAACATGAACAGAGTATGAGCACATTCCCCTGAAGCTACTTCTCCAACTGTCGATGACTCTCAGTCAAACATGACTTGCTGCGTCTTCGCTTCCAAAAAATCGTTAACTCAGTAACATATTTCGCTTCACAACCCATACTTTTCTTATTAAGCGTTGATGTAGTACTAAGTCAAATGCTTGTCGAAAATTGATAAATATGCCTATCTGATTGCCTTGATCCAAGACTTTCGGTATGTCATGTGACGTAAGTGCGAGTTGGGTTTCACATTATCGATGATTTCTGGATCCATGTTGGTTGGCATTTTGTTCGAGACAACTCTACTTGAACTCAGAACATGTTCCAAGATTCTACAACAAATAGATGTGATGGATATTGGACGGTTATTCTGTTGATTGCTTCTTCTACCATTCTCGTAGACAGTCGTGACCTATGCTTTCTTCGAACTTCTGGACACGATTTTTTATTAGAGAGATTTACAGTTGTAGATTGTGTATAATAAAAGAGTGGTTAACTCAATCTCAAATTATGAATAGAATCTGATAGGGATTCCATCGGGCCCTGGAGCTGTAAGCAATTTTAATTATTTCAGCTGTTTCTCAATGACTCTGACACTAATATCTATTTTTCGGCGATAAAGTAAAGCACTCATCAATCCTAGTCAGTTATAGGAGGACTACAGTTTAACGTGGATTCCGAACCACGGCACAACTCGGCATTTTTCTCATTAGTAAACATTGTGAGAGATGAAAGAAGTGATAAGTGGCAGTTAAAAATCCTAGGATTAGTGGGGATTGAATTCGAGATCTTTGGATTTGTAGTTTGAAACATTACCATTGACACCCACTTTTTCGTGGTACACGAATTAAATTGGAGCAGTATGCCTGGGATTTCGTGTGTAAAATAACATATTTTGAAAACAGAATTAAGGGTTTTTGTTTTTGATTTGGTACCATCAATTTCAGTTCCTGTGCCGCCCATGAGTGGCTGGACACTAACTTTGATGTCAGTATTAGTCTTTACATGCGACCAGAAGTATCCGACGTTGGTGGCAAATACGGACCAAAACTTGTTTGGGCGTAAAAAATAACAGTTGGTTGTACAACAGGCGGACTTGAATTCTCATGATTTTAGAGGAGAAAACTTGTGAAGGCGATGCAGTATATATCGCCTTCACAACTTTCTCCTCATATATCTACTATATGTCTATATCTCTTGACCAAGAGGAGAAACCAAAGAAGAAGACGGGAACAACGTGGTCTCAAGAAAGAAAAGAAGCCCACAGCAAAAGAATAAAGAAGCATGGGCACAAAGAAAGGCAAATGCACGCCACTAAGTACTTTGCGTAGCCCTAATGAGCTCATCCGCATATATATATATATATATATATATATATATATATATATATATATATATAATGAATTACAGATATCAAAGGTGGAGAGGGATCGAAACCGCGTCGCCTGCTTACTAGGCAACTGCAATGACCACCGCACCATCCGGAGACTGCGGTCATCGCAACTACACGGACTGCCCTAGCACGCTATGTGTCAGCACCGAATTCTCAGCTTATCCACTTCATGTAGTGCGTCTTACCGGCCGCGGTGGTCTCGCGGTTAAGGCGCTCAGTCCGGAACCGCGTGACTGCTACGGTCGCAGGTTCGAATCCTGCCTCGGGCATGGATGCGTGTGATGTCCTTAGGTTAGTTAGGTTTAAGTAGTTCTAAGTTCTAGGGGACTGATGACCACAGATGTTAAGTCCCATAGTGCTCAGAGCCATTTGAACCATTTTTTTTAGTGCGTCTTGCCCATTGCGCGCGGCATTTCATCAATTCCCGGTAAGAGTTCGAGCCTCATGCGCACTGAAGAGAAATTTCTGTTCCATCGGGCATGTGTGAAAGAACAGACGATTATAAAAAGATATCTTTCTATTTGTGGTTAGAATGAGACTGGCAAATGTCGGACGCCTTTTTAAGAATCTGTATAACATTAAATGATGAAGCTCGCTTACATAATTGCTCCTATATATTTAATGTTTATAAATTTCACTGTAGTTTTATTAGATCCAAACTCGTAGTACAGGAACACAGATCCAGTACGTCTACCTAACGAAACTAAAGAAGCTGGAAGGGAAGGTAAAAATCATTCACGTTAATAAGCGCCACGATCATGGAAGAGAGCTTCGGAATGTTGTGAGTGCGTACGAGAAAAAGGCAGGTGATTGGCGTCTGGCAGGACGACGGCGTCATTAGCGGTGTGCCACGTAGTGGTGGGCGCAGCGGACGGGTTCTTTGTCCGGTTTAAAAGCCGGTGTCGCCAGGTGGGCGGCGTGGAGGGGGCGTCTCGACGGTTGGTGCAGCGCAGCCGTTGGGAGCTGTCAGAACACGTGAGCGCCCTCCGCGCATCCACACCACCTTACTCAGCACGTAAATTACTAAGCCGTTATCCCGGAACCACGTGCAGGTTGCCTATTTGACGGCTTCCAGGAGTAACAAAAATTTTGTTTCCAATATTTCGCGTAATTGTTGAGCGAGTTTAAAATGCTGCCATATACTCAATAGAGACGAAAAGTGGAGTACACAAAGTATTACAATTAGAAATCGCGTATTTGTCTTGAGACAGCACAACTGATGGCTCGCAAACATCCTGACTTTATTCATTCAGTATTTGTGACTTCTGATAAACTTTACTCATGATTTCAAACCTTTAAGAAACTTTTTATCGCTGACAGTCTCCACAAAATGAAAGGACACCGGTTTATCGTCAATACATTTTCACTGTTTGTGCAGCAAAACTTCAGGATCTGGCATGTTGTCTTAATTTATTGCTTCTTCACCACCGACTCTGCTCGCAACATATTTTGCAGACTGTATCCACACATACCACTGAATGTACTACCTGCAAAATTATGTCATTGTATGACTAATAGTTCGGGAGATATGGCATTACAGACGTTTAGATGCGTGAAAAACTAGCTTGTGCTTAAAATGGCGCACAGTAAACTTTCAACGCTGGGCATAACGTTTTAATTTATTACTTATTTACCACTAATTCCATTCGCGGTCCTTCCAGACAACTAAATATATCACTGAAAATGCCTGCAAAATTATATTACCGTATGACACGTAATCAGGAGGTATGACGACCTAAACATTCAGATGCGTCAAGAACTTCCTTTTGCTTAAAATAGAGCGGAAACTACCCAGATTGTATTCATGTGTTCCATAACAAAAGCACTTAACGATTTCCAACGAACTTTAAGTCCAATTTCAAAGCTTTTCTCAACTTTTTCTCGCTTACATGCATAATGTTAAATAATTTAACACGTTAACTTATTTCTAAAGGAGTCAGACATTTGAAGCTGCTTTATACGAGGGAGATAGAGAACTTATAGAATCTGGAGTTTTACTGGTAATGAGATAGTGTGCCTGTGACAAGAGAACAGCGTTTCGATGAGTTAGTAGTTTCTAACTTTAAGACAGTTGTTTACTGTTACAGTGTAGTAAATTGGTTTGCAGGTGTAGAAGGAATATGGGTCGGTGGGTAATGTCAGACTACAATTCTAAATGTTCCGATGTCGGACTTCTTGCCTGTCAATTTCTCTTTTATTGCATTTTTCAGTATTTTTTTTTCTCTTCTAACCTTCAGTTTGAATTGTGGTTTGGTATCTACGTTAAACTAAAATCTTGGACTAGCATGAGCTCTAACCAAGAATATTGTTAGCCAGTAGAGGACGCGTCAGGCAGATTTGCAGTGATCGTTCGCGAACTTCGTGTAGGCTGTTGTTCAGTTGTCTCGGAGTTCATCCCCACGTAAATGAGGGCTATTCGGAAAGTAAGCTCCGATCAGGCGCGAAATGGAAACCACAGTGAAAATCCGATAAAGCTTTGCACAGCTGTGTTGGGCAGTATCTCTAGTATGCCCGTCGATCGTGTCACGTCGCTCTTTTCAGTTCTGACAGCACAGTGAGCACCTAAAGATGCCTAGAAAATAGTGTCTCGCGCCAACTATGAGTGCTTGCTGAGAGATTTCCCCCGATTTCATGCAGCCCACATATCACTACTGCCATACGGTTCCATCTTCATGACAATTTCGCCCGCACTTTGCAGGGGCAATGAAGATCCGTTTTCGATGGGGTGTGTTTGATCACCCACAATAAAGCTTGTAACTGGGTGCCCCTGAATTTCATCTCTGCTTACATGAACCGCTGGCTTTGAAGACAACTTTCTGGCACAGTCAACGAGCTGTAGACAAGCGTAGGAAATTGGCGGAAAGGACAGGCAGCTGCTTTTTATTACGAGGGTACTGGAAAGGTGGTACAACGCTGGGACAATTGTTAAGTCGGAGTGGCGACTATGTAGAGAAGTAGCTGGAAGGTGTAGGTACCTGTAGCAAATAAAACATTTTTGATTCTCACAGTGGGTCCCATTTCACGACCGTTCGGACCTTACTTTCGGAATGGTCCTCGTATACACTATCGTGGAATTCGTTGTTGACACTACTATTGACTCATTCAGAAGAAACTGAGTTTCATATAACGTTTATTTGACGGGAAAACGACTTTCACTTGGTTAACACTTGCTGAAGCGTTGTACAGAAAGGTATGTACTATTGAGCAGGTTGCATTTTCAGTAGGGATCTGGCAGCACGGAAAAAATAGGTGCTAACCCTAAAGTTGGACGGTTTCCGTGTAGTCGTCATTGTTGAGAATGTTTCTCCTTTACGTTTAATTTACTCGTACTGTCTTGCCATATTACTTCGTGTTTTATTAATATTTTAGTAATGAAACGAATCAGTACATAGTTTGCAGTATGCTGGTTATGTAATTTATGAACAAGTAAGTAGCTTTGGACCACATGATCCTGTGGGACATGGTAAAATTAAAAAAAAAACTGTTGGTCCACTTATTATAACTGATTGGGTAAATCGTTCAAAAATCGTGAAGGAAGCGAAGGGATACCACTACCAAATGGATCGTGCCTGATAGTGTGCAGTGTGCAAACCAACCTTCGGGCTGAGGACAGTTGTACCGTAGATGATATAATACACATCTGTTCGTGCAACTGACTAGACCCTAATTAACTTTTCGAACAGCATGTTACTGCACTCTAGGTGGCAAATGGGTTGCTCAAGAAGAATATTCGCTGTCGTTCGGCAAACCCAAAAAGCTTCACGCTATTATTAAAGATGGAAATGCGAAGTAAGCGGTACCTAAGCTATACAAGATGTTCCAAAAATACACGACGATATTTCAGGACAACTTTCAGCATATGCAGGAGATAAAAAAAGTGCTTTGAACATTGGTACGGAAATGAACATTTATTGAAATATTAGACATGGAAGTCGATTACGTAGTTCGTGAGAAACGCAGTTTATTTTCACTGTTATGCACTCGTTTCTACTACCTTACGAAATGAAATGCTCACACTCTACCACTGTGGCGGCTCCTGCTCGTTTTCGCAGTGAGGCACGAACACAAATTTCCAGGGTTGTCTATTGTTTGACTAGGAGGCAATCTTCTGCGTAGAGACCATCCGTACCTCCACCCATTCAGGCGATGGGGATGTGCACAGGGTCCTATCAAGTGGTCCTCGATATTCGCTTCCCAGATGTTAAGGGTGAATCATTGTTGACGGACCATTGCAACAATTGCATGTGGGCTGACGTTTGCCCACTCATGGTGATCATGGAAATTTTGTATGTCGTCGCAAGTGAATGTTGCCTCATTTGTCCATAATACCATTGGTGTAAAAACAGGCCTCATGCCACGTGGTTTGATAAACAACTGATCAAACATAGACTTGCACGCAGATCCTCAACGTTCAATACCTGAATCTGCCAGACAGTGTTTTGAGGGACATACAGGTGACGACATAAGCGCCGAGTTCTGATATGTGGATTCTGTTCTGCACCACCAGAAACAGCGTCCTCAGTTGGAGTCGTGGTACGTCATTGCCGTCTTCTCGTTCCAGGTCAGGTTTGAAACTACTGTGCTGCCGTAAGTGACGATAGACTTCTTGGAGTGTCTCTCTGTCAGGGCACCGGCGGTCTGGACGTCGTTCGTGGTACAAATGACGAATTATAAAGCAATACCATATATCATTGCCTAAAACGAGACGTACACGAGCAGCAGCGGTCACAGTACATTACCATGCGACGGGAGCAGCGGTGTACGTGCTAGCGGGGTTGTACCGCGTTGTCCGCCAGAGCCGTCTGTAGGACCCGCCACGAAGTATACTAATTCCAGCCCGGCCACAGTCCGTAGAGAGCGCTGACACACCACAGTATCATCACATAGAATCGCGGGACTGCTAGGAACACCCTGCCTGACATGTAACAGTAGTGAGTAAAAGAGATAATAATGTGCAATTGAAAGAAAACAGCCCTTGGTCACTATTTTTAACGAATTAACCGGGTTTCAACACTGCTAGGAGCGTCTTCCTCAGAATTTAAATCAAAGAATGGTCTTTAACATGGTCACAGTATTATGACTAAAAACGTATTATACAAAGTACAGAATCATCGCGAAAGATTGGCAGTACCTATATGTCATTTATAAAATAATAAATATGCCAGAAGGGCATTAGTCACAAAGATATTTAAGATAAAATTGTGATGGCGAGCCACTAAGGGCTGCTCGTTACCTTCGCGGTTGCAGGTTGCAAACTCAGTCCGTCTGCAACCAGTAACCGCGAAGGTAACGAGCAGCCCTTAGTGGCTCGCCATCACAATTTTATCTTAAATATCTTTGTGAGTAATGCCCTTTTGGCATATTTATTATTTTATAATTGACATATAAGTACTGCCAATATTTCACGATGATTCTGTACTTATACTCTGTATCATTCGTTTTTAGTCATAATTATATGACCATGTTATAGACCATTCTTTGATTTAAATTCTGATGAAGACACTCCTAGCAGTGTTGAAACCCGGTTAATTCGTTAAAAATAGTGACCAAGGGCTGTTTTCTTTCAATTGTAACTCTTGACGGTCTCTGAACGTGCAGCCATGTACAAAATTTTGCGACAGTGATGTACAATGATACGTGCTTCATCTTGTCTTCTATACTAAAAAAAGGACTGGTTTATGAATGGAAGACTTTCGGAAAGGTTGAGGCGTCCAATATTCTACTCATGTCATTTAATTGAGTAGCGCCAAAGCATACTGATCACCACGCAGTATCACACATTCTCACGGCAGTAATGCTGTGTTAAGACATCGGACTCGTATTCAGCTGTCTAAATCACTGTCTGGCCATCCAGGTTTATGTTTCCGCAGATTTCCCTAAATCGCCTAGGGAAATAGCGGAATGGTTCTATTTGAATGTTCAATACCGATTTCCTTCCCCATCTTTCCACATACAAGGAATTTTTATCTTCCTTTGTTTCATCTGCCACTTGGGAAAGATTTGTGATTTGACACGGTGCAATGGCGCTTTGTCTGGTTATCCGGAAAAAGACACTGCTGACTTTTCCAATTATGAAGGTATCATCCATCACTGGAATTAGAAATAGCTTCGCCGGTAATAGCGCATCGCTGTACTGTAGCGTAATATGCGTTATGTACTTAATGCATGGGTACACCTAGGGGGATGAAATACACACTGTGCGTGTTGTATTCACCAGGCTTGTAGCGGTCTGTGGCGTAACTACAGTGCGTCAGTCGCAACACCGGCCTTCTCAGTAAATAATTGCTACACTCTGCTCCGCTCTGCACTTATTACGGTAGCCAGTTGAAGGTACTCCTTTCCGATTCGGCAGTTCCGTTGACGCAGTTGAGGTCTTACGCATTGAACGTAACGAAGCAATTTTTGTAACTAAGAAAACACAATTCCTTCCTTTCGCTATGAGGCGGTTCCAGGACCGTATTGGCTGTAGATCCCAAGGACTGCAATCCCATTGCCGAAAGGAGTGCAGTCTTTGGTGGCTGCCGATGAGCTGAAGTTCCTGTCCCCCACTATATCTTAGGTATACACTATACGCTTCTGATAAGGCCTTGCTGCGGTGGCAGCAGGGGCGTGTGCTTTGGGCGCATTTTCCGTGGGGGCGCAATTGTGTGACTATAGGTTCGTTTCAGCAGTTACCAGACAGCGCCATACAACAGCTGTACTGCGCATGCGCAGCTACGATGACGTAGGCAGCCCGTGCTTGGTGCTTGCTCTGCTCATACGCTTTTCGTCGTATTTCTGGTGGAATTTCGTGCGTGGTGGAGCATTACGTGACCATGTACAGCCAGCCCTGCGGCATGTTATTGAGAGGACATACAGAGTGGTACTTTGTTTTATCATATGCCATCCAGTTAAAGGATGCAAATAAGGAAGCAGTTCTTGGCAAAATATCATTTCAAAATTAGACTCCACAGCTCGAAGTACCATAACATTTTGCTATGGGGTGACTTTGACAGATTCTTTTTTTACATCGTACTCTGCAATATCGTTATGTAGCATTTCCAACAGCTTTACATCTACACAGCACTGCAAAAAGCTAGTAGGATGGAATACAAATTTCTTGCAACAAAAAAAAAAAAAAGAAAATAAATAAAATGAAACAGTTCCTTGTGTAGGTTACACCGGAATAAAGGACAATAAATTTCATGAGTATTTCAAAATGTGTAAAAAAATTAACATGGTTGTCTGTGAGGCAAAGAAACTGTGCAAATGACAGTTTATATTCTACTGTAGGAAGAAATACGAAGCCATGTGGGGAGTTAAAACGATAAAACACGGTATGCTGCCAGTCTACAATTCAGCATAAAATGGCATTCTATAAATTTAAGACGTAAACACAAATCAAGAAATAACCTCAGGCGTAGAGGAAGTGATCGAAAAACACTTTCACAGAAGGCAGATTTGTAAAATTCTTCTACAGCTGTCATTATATTTGAAACAAAAAATTTAGTTCAAAACTACTGACCAAATTTGCTTACTTAGTCAGCTTCAAGTCAATGTTTACGTATGTTCGTACGTATATAGCATTAAGAGATCTTACAGTGTCATAAAATGAACAGGACATCAGAGACTACTCCAGCAGCTTCGGAATTTCATAAACCGTACTAAAATGCTTCATTTCGCTCTAATTGCACATTTCTATGTCCAGATGCACTCTGAAGTACTTGATATTCAGCTTTTAATGTGGTTTTCGTGATACCAATTATCTTGGAGGTCCAGTACTGTATTCTCATGTTTTATTCTTTATTATGGTATAATGTCATTCGTCCCAGAAAATGCATATTTTCACTTGTAATCGAACGAAGTTGAAAGTAGCCAATAGTGCGGAATGAAACACTTCGTTTCAAATAAACTAACTGCCTCAGCGGAAAAAAAATTAATGGAAGCAAATTTCTCTGTAAAACAGACAGAAATAGCTTCATTAAGACATTAATGGTTGATTGCTAATAACGTGGAAATAATATAAAATCAGAAAATTGCAACTACTAACTTATTTTGGTCTTTGACGGTTATGAGAATGTATATTAATTCACTTGATGGTTCCCGGCCACAGTAATCAGTTTTGATTTCATTTGACGTGGGAACTGTAAACGAAGAGACCAGCAATATTACGAAGACACGACACATATACACGGGTCACGTGGGGAAGGACCCCCCACTATAATCAGCTTGCTCTGCCCATGGGCGAATCTGGCAGCTTGGGCGCGCCAGAAAATTTTTTCCGGGTAGCATCTGGCTACTTGTTGCTACTGCTCATACACCAAACAGCCACGCTTCAAGTAGCCAGAAGCGGGAAGGAGGCACTGCTCATACGCGAATTCAGCTCTGCGCATGCGCACGAGCCCGATGGCAACTGCTCATACGAACCTTATTGGAATATGTGAGGGAAGGCAAAAGAAAAGGGGAGGAGGGAGAGTGAACTGAGAGGGGAAGGAGAATTGAAAGGCAGTGAAGTTAGACGGTTGTCGGGAACTCGTGGGTGGCTGGGCGAGTAGTAACTGTGGCGACAGGTGCCAGCTGCCGTTAGCCGGGCACCTGCTGGCATAGGCTTTGGAGAGAAGGGGCAAATACTGCGTGCCGGCGCAGTGCCAACCGCAACCACGCCCGGCACAACGGGTCTAGCTGACTCTGGGTCTCGCTATGCGCTACGTCTGCAGTGTTGCCGGCGCCGCATGCCTTCCGTCGGGTGCAAGCCATTGTCTGCATGTTGGTGTTTCTGGGGGCAGTCACGACTCGGAATTTCCACATTTTTTGTTTCCCTGGTCCAGGAAGAGCTGCCCCCACCTTCCTCCCTCCCTCCATCTGCCAGTGGTGTCACTGCTAGAGGGGGAGCAGCTCCTGAAATCTTGCGAACAATTCATCATCTTTTCTGGTAATCTCCTCATGCCGGCCGCTATGGCCGAGCGGTTTTAGGCGCTAAAGCCTGGAACCGCGCGACCGCTACGGTCGCAGGTTCGAATCCTGCCTCTGGCATGGATGTGTCTGATGTCCTTAGGGTTAGTTAGGTTTAAGTAGTTCTACGTTCTAGGGGACTGATGACCTCAGATGTTAAATCCAATAGTGCTCAGAGCCATTTGAACTATTTTTTGAATCTCTCGATATAGCGGTGACGCTGAGTCGAAGATAGGCCTATCTGTGAGTCAGCATCTGCGCTGTGTAGTGATTAGCAACTATTCTTTTCATAATATTGTACATGCCATCCTGGATTTTTTCCTTTTTTTAAAAAAAAAATCTGTAGTTCTATCAACATGATCTATCCATTCCATCCTCTTCTCTTCTGTCTTGTCATCAACTGAAATGACTTTTAAATCTGATTACATTTTTTCGTTCCTTATTTTATTCGTTTTATTACATCATCACACATATCTCATGAACTTCACCTCTGCTGCTAGTGTAACTGATTTTTTTCTTGTCCATGGTTCAGAACCACATACAAGATTAGATACAGCCATAACTCTATAGAATTTCATTTGTGTTTCTCTTCTTGTATTTCTTCCCACAGTTCTTCCGATCGTTCCACAGATCGCCTGATATTTATTGTCTTTTGAATGCATTTGTCATAGTTAAAAATAATAATACATCCTAGGTAACTGAAGTGGGGTACTTGTTAATAACTTTCTCATTTATTAACATTTTCGATCTGACGGGATTCTCTGTCATTTTCCTAAATCACTAATGGCGAATGACCACGATGTATTCCGTCCCTCAGCAGAGCCTCTTCAGGTCATTCAGATTTCTATTTCGCGTAAATTCCCCAAATCACTGAATGTGAAAGCTGTAAATCGTTTTAAAAGGCCTCACCATGTCCATTCCTACATTTAGCTTCATGTCTAATGATCTCGTTGTCGATAGAATGTTCCTGTCTTTGTCCTCTTCCATATTACAGAAATCTCAGTAACTAATTATGTTTTTGTCGATTTCACGTTAAACTCTTCCCTTCCTGTATTGCCCGTGGATTTTAGGAAACATATACAGGGTAAAATCGAACTTCACCGACAGAATGTCGTAGTTGTTCAGGGACTTCTTGTGAGTAATTTGGTGTAAGAGACTCATGGTTCCCGGTGGCTCGTTACAGAGTGATAGCATTCCCTTTCATTTCCTACCACCACGTATCTTTTTCTTTGTGTTGTACTGAAAATATTTGCACAACGGCCAAATGCTGGCGATATTACGCGCTGTTCCGTCGTTTGGAAACAATCTTCTGTTGTGATCAATCACTGCGTTTGCTTTTGACAACAGTAATGCCCACTTTTCTATTCGCCGTCAGGCTTACATTCAGCAAGCCTACTGCTTGGTTCTGTCTCGGGTTTCTTTTTTTTCCGGAAATTTTAGTTGACCGTTAACAGTAATTAAGAAGAGTTGGATTGCTCTACTTTATTGTACATTGACAGAACACGTTGACCACTTTATCGTACAAGTGTAGGTGCTTCGTCTCAATGTTATGTCGTACGTTTTGGTGCTTTTGCACTCTTGTGAAGATATTTTCAAAAGAACGAAGGTAATTGTGGTAACAAATCGAATAAATCGTAATTACCTCCTGTCCGTTACACCAAAGGATTGAAAAGGTTTTTCTAAACATTTAGCGAAATTACGGCTTAACCTTGTATAAAATGTGCTTCTGGCTGAGAAAAAATGCGGGTATTTTAAGGGGGTAATGGAGGTGAAAGGATTGCACCCCTCATTTTCACTTAAGGCTAAGAGAGGTAAAATTTGAAACTAAAACATGTAGAAACGATGGGGCCATTAGGAAGTAAGTTCCACGTGTCGTCCCATGCTAAGAGCATTGCGCAACAAGGGTGGCAGTTTGTCAGAAGAGTGTACATGTACTAAGTTCCCTGCATATACAGTTCTGATGTGGTAAGTGTGACATCAGCATCGCAGTGTGCTACTGAAATGGCTCGGTAAATGGAAACTTATTCCGCAGTCGACGTACGCGGGATAGTACGATAACCTTTGGCATAATGGCTAAATTGCACACAGATTCACTATGACGAGGCCACACGGACGTGGGTGTTGCTGTTCAGGATGGAACCCCGGCGACATCCAGCACAGAAGCAATGTCCAGGCACTCTGTTTGGTATGTTGAAAGAATATTGGGGCGTTGAGGAAGATTTCACACTATGAGGATCTTGACACAGCAGTTCTAGAGTGGCCCCCGGACCAAGGAGGGGATGTCTGTCGTCGAGGAATTGAACGGTTTGTTGTTTACGGCTACTTAGTGAACATTTTAAAAAATACTGTCACGTATTTATGTCGCTTTCAAGTGTAGTGCAGCTTGCAATAAAAGTTATTTATGTAGCCTAAAATGAAGAAAACTCCGAATATTCTCATAACTGCATATCTGAAACTGAAGGGGTCGCGTGTTTGGCGAAATTATTCTGGCAGTATAAACCAACAAAGTTAAGTAGAATGGGCAGACTACGGAGAATGGACAAGTAGCGGCAATAATTTAATTCTGTAGCGTGCATAATAGTCCGAGAAGAACGGTTTGTTTTTCTGTCGTCGTTCAGCAGCACGTCTCGGACTTCTGATCGCACCGTTTACATGAAATCAGATTTTCCAGTCGAAATACCACCATCAGAAACTTCGTGATAGATTAATACTGTGTCAAATAGGGACACGATCCCGGGCCCGACCAGTAGCCTGTCTTCTCACATCTCCCTTCACACGCTCAAAGTGATACGAAAGGTTTCGTAGTTATATAGTGATGTTCATTCTTCGCATACATTGTTAACAGAATTACAGAAAGGCCATCTCTTCAGCAGCTGATGTCTGCTGAATTCTAGACATACGCTTCTGCGCGATCGGGTACTTGCGTACTATTCGTAACTTAAGCCGTCGGCACACGGACCGTGCTGTCGAACGTTAACGTTGAGTGTGCCAAGTTCAACGTGCTGCTGAGCGCCCAGGAACGATGTGACTTGTGCATACGGTACGTGGGCCCCAACGTGGTATACGCGATCGCAACGCACTCCAGCGGCAGTTGTGGGATGTTTCTAGTTCGTAAATCACACGGTTTACTCAACAGGAGCGCGTAAAATTCCGTTTGCTCTATTAAAACGCACATTTCCTCCATTGTTCATATCCTAGTCACGTTGTTCTATATGTAATATACACAAATAAAAACTTGAATATCGATGTACATGTTTTAAGTCAAAAAGGAAAGTACCGTGTCAATCAATGAGGACACAGACTTATAAAAGTTCCATTACAAACAGTGCGATACAGATTTGCATTAGTTCTCCACATAAGATAAACACTATTTTCTCTTTCCCACATTTTAGTAAAACCCTAACGTCATTCTTAATTGCTCACTGTTCCTACCCAATTGCAGAATCTGTACAACATGTAAATTACGAATTCAGGAACAAAATATCTTTATACAAGTAGCGCAAGCTGTCCTGTAGATTAAGCTTTACATAACATCAAATATTGTAGTATATACTTGCATTAAACTAATAGTAAAGCATCAGAACCTATTACATATATGCGAACCATCATCAGATCACGTATCTGGTCTGAATCATCAATGCTATAGTGTCAACAATTCATTTGTGGCCAATTGTAAGATGTTAAGACTTGCTACATGCTTTAATCGTAGCTATGTTACTAACTGAAATTTAATTATAAAACATTGTACCAAGAACAATGTGTTTTTGGTGGATCCTCAGTGTGTCGCTACCTTCAAATACATACTCTCATAATACGCAAGTTACAGTACTTCTTTTGCCACGAATATGATGTCGCTCATTATTTAATTGCAACGAATCACGCAGTTAACAACGAGTGATTCTCAATTTGCTGGTGCTCAGAAATGACATATATATGTGTAGGCTTTAACTGAATGCCAATACGGCTCGTCACAGTTCAATGCTGAAGGGAGATGGCGTGCATGTGACGTAGGTGGCGTTGTGCCATCTGATTGGTCAACGCTCAGACTCACTCTCTGAATATCTGACATGCTACATATTGCTGTGCACGTTCGGAATGACTCCCGAACAGCTATTCCACGCTATGTCGCCATAAACTAGCCACGCCGGTCCGTGTGCCGACGGCTTTAGCCTGCGCTTACCAGAGCCTGAGAATTGTGGGTACCGCACTTAACATGACACAGCGACTGCCGCTTGAGTCTCCGCATGAGGTTCCAGCACTGCGAAACACGGGTAACAACGTGTCCTTTGCGTGGCCCATTAGTTATCTTTGCTGATGTGGAAACCGATATTATAAAAGTGTAGAAATGTTACAGAACAGTTCCGCAGGCTTTCGCGGCGGAAGCGCTTCACATGCGTTGCAGCGGGGCGCCACAGACGTGGCCGGCCGGCGTGCTTTGTGTTTGCACAGGGCCAACTCGACGGTGCAGACTCAACGCAACTCTGCGCCGACTTTTGCGAGAGCAGGAAGAGGCGGCCAACGGTGTGGCTCGTCGGCCGGTTCTCCCGTCCTCAGCAGCCTTCGAAAACAACCTCTACGGGGTTATTACGCACAAGTCAGGCTGCAGTTTAGTCACCGGAATTACAGCACGGGCGCGTTACGAATTGAAAACGGGGGGTGGGGGGGGCGGGCAAGAACTATGTAGATTTGTTGAGGATATGGTGCAAGAGAAGTGTAGCACGTCTGCTATAAGAACCGTGTGCTAGGATCTTGTGCAGTCCATTTCTTGAATGCTCCTGCAAATGGCTGTAAGAGCTATGGGACTTAACATCTGAGGTCATCAGTCCCCTAGACTTAGAACTACTTAAACCTAACTAAACTAAGGACATCACACACATCCATGCCCGAGGCAGGATTCGAACCTGCGACCGTAGTAGCAGCAGCGGCCGGCTTGAATACTCCTTTAGAGTGTTAGGCCGTCGTTAGGCTTAAGTAGTTCAAAGTTCTAGACCTCAGATGTTAAGCCCCATAGTGCTCAGAGCCATTTGAACTGCGACCTCTCTGACAGGAAATCACAAATCCAGTCCATAACTTGAGACGATGTTCCATAAGCACTCTTGACTACAAGCCTCTTGTGTGGTACAGTGTCAAAAGCCTTTCGGAAATCCAGAAATACGGATTCGATCTGAAATCCTTTGTCAATAGCAATCACCACTTCATGCGAATAAAGAGCTAATTGTGTTTCACAGGAACGACGTTTTCTAAACCCACGTTGGCTGTGTGTCAATAGATAGTTTTCTTCGAGGTAATTCATAATGCTCAAACACAATATATGTTCCAAAATCCTGCTGCATATCGACGTTAACAATATGAGCCAGTAATTTAGTGGATTACTCCTACTACCTTTCTTGAATGTTGGTGTGACCTGTCAACTTCCAGTCTTTGGGTACGGATCTTTAGTCGAACGGTTCGGTTGTCTATGGTTGTTAAGTATGCAGCTAATGCATCAGCATTCTATGAAAGGAACCTAATTGGTATAGAGTCTGGACCAGAAGACTTGCTCTTGCACCCTTGCTGACTGCTGCTCATCGGCGGCGAAGGATGGGATTTGCACGCCAGGACCATAACTGGTCGTCCACTGGGTGCTAACAGATGGTCTTCCCAGATGAGTCATGCCTTATGCTCCATGAGGCAGATGGCCGTTGGATCGTCGGAAGAGTCCAGGCAGGAGGAGGAAGCATTATAGGTTGAGGAATGTTTTCAGAGCATTCGCCGGGTGATCTCGTCACTTTGCAGGGCAAAATGGATGCATCTATCCTTGGGGTCCATGTACACTCCCCCCCTCTACGTGCAGTTTGTTTCTCCTCGCCACCATGGCATCTGCCAGTAGGACAATGAAAAGTGTCACGCAGCTCTCAGTGTACGTCCGTGGCACGAAGTTTACCGCATTCCCACGACTTTCAAAGTTCCCCGATTTAAACCCAATAGAGAATCTGTGTTACCACCGCTATGGGGCCTTTCGCGCCATGGGCCCTCAACAGAGAAGCCTGGAGCAGATGGCCACCGCACTGGACTCGTCCTGCCTCCACATACATGTCGGTACCTCATTGGCTCTCGCGTCCGCTCCGATAGCTGAGTGGTCATCGTGACGGATTGCCGTCCTACGGGCCCGGGTTCGATTCCCGGCTGGGTCTGGGGTTGTGTTGTCTTCGTCATCATTTCATCCCCATCTGGCGCGCAGGTCGCCCAATGTGGCGTCGAATGTAATAAAACCTGCACCAAGGCGGCCGCAAAAGTTTATTTTTCAGACTTTTGACAGGTGAATAGACAGTGTACTATCTAGTATGCACTCTACAAGACTGCAGTTGTTTGACCTAATGGCTCAAATGGCTCTGAGCACTATGAGACTTAACCTCTGAGGTCATCAGTCCCGTAGAACTTAGAACTACTTAAACCTAACTAACCTAACGATATCACACACAGCCATGCCCGAGGCAGGATTCCAACCTGCGACCGTAGCGGTCGCGCGGTTTCAGACTGTAGCGCCTAGAACCCCTCGGCCGGCTTGACTTAATGCAACGTTGATTTAATCTCTCTCCCATTTCTCTCTTGCGACAAAACCATCCTTCGTAAAAAAGGAAAGAGCTTTAGAGTTTTAACGTCCCATCGCGCTGTCAAGGACGTTAGCGCTGGTTATAACTTGTTGCGGCGGAATCCAAAAGTGTGATAACTATTTTTATATTTATCTCAGTGGTTATGGAAGTTTGTTTTTGTATGGTATATGACTCTTGTATCTGTTTTCTTTGCAATCGACTTTCAGGTATTCAAAAGAAATATTTTTTTATTGAATCTAATCAATTTATGAACTTCCGACCCTCTATTGCACAGAACATAAACTTTGTGATTCACAGAGAATCCACAATATAACATACAACTTGTTTCAATGAAATTTTGTCTCTATTTTTTTCAATTTGTTCTTTTTTCTTCTCCTCCATTGTTAGTCTGGTGCTTCCCCGCCCTATCTCCTCCTCCTCCTCCTCCTCCTCCCGGAAGAAGCGGGATACTAATCGATGTCTGGCCATCCTGTCATTTCAGTCGAATGGATCCTTGAAAATATCGTAGCCGAAATAGTTCCTCGTTCTTGTCCAGTTTGATCTATGCTATGTTTCCACTGCTTTCGACGTCTGTGAGACGTTTACACTTCCCCTTCTTTTATTCTCGACTCCTGCTCTCCTCCTGTTCCTGTTTACTTGTTACCCTCCAGCCGATTCTCCGCTTATCTTCTTTGTGTGTCCTCAATTCTCCCCCTCCTCCATTCTTTTCAGTACCGTGTCTTTTTTTCTCGATCTGATATAGAATAAAATGGTTCAAATGGCTCATAGCGCTATGGCACTTAACAGGTGAGGTCATCAGTCCCCTAGAACTTAGAACTACTTACACCTAACTAACCTAAGGACATCACACACATCCATGCCCGAGGCAGGATTTGAACCTGCGGCCGTAGCGGTCGCGCGGTTCCAGACTGAAACGCCTAGAATAAAGCAAATGAACTTCCACTTTGCGTACTTTATATTTTTCTCGTCAGAATGGAACAGTTAACAGTGTTCTTCACGTGGGGCAGAGACGGCGTTAATCTCGTGAAAGTCAAATAGCAGTAGATCACGAGTGGTTGAAAGACAGGGGTGTAACGGCTGCCTCCATGATTACTTAAGTCAGCTCGTCGTATCAGGCTTGCTTACCTGCACGACGACGCTGAACAATACGTTTTTGTGCATCGGGGAACATCTTCCAGAGAGAGCGGTGCGCGCTGCCTTCATCACATTCTGCTCGGCGGCCGAACAATAGCCTGTGAACAATTAGCCGGCGGTGCGCGCTCCGCATAATGCGACAGTAGCGCACCGGTCCGCCGGGTAACCACGATCGGTCACTGGCGGTGTGTTCGAAGGCAGGCTAACGGGACAGCTCTGATTCAGTGCTGATAATACTCTGCATCACTTAGTTCAAGAGTTGCTTCCATAGTGATTAAAGGTGGTGGGGTCGTTGGATGCCAAGAACTTCATGGATATACGTAAAAATATTAAGTCCCAATTTTTTTTCTGGCTTCTAACCGCATTTATTGTTTCCCCGCTAATATCCTATCGATTACGAAGCCAAAGGGCTCAGTCTTGAGCGACATGAGCTCGGTAATAGGTGCAAGTACACACACATGAATTCGTAAAAAAAAAAAAAAAAAAAAAAAAAAAAAAAAAAAAAAAAAAAAAAAAAAGTTTCGAATGGCTCTGAGCACTATGGGACTTAACATCTGTGGTCATCAGTCCCCTAGAACTTAGAACTACTTAAACCTAACTAACCTAAGGACATCACACACATCCATGCCCGAGGCAGGATTCGAACCTGCGACCGTACCAGTCACGCGGCTCCGGCCTGAGCGCCTTAACCGCGAGACCACCGCGGCCGGCAATCCGTCGCCATCGGACAAGAGTAGGCTAATTAAAGGACGTACAGAAGAGTTTCAAAAGTCATTCGTCCCGCGCTCTATATCTGAATGGAAAGAAGGCCTGATAATTCGTATGTCAATTCCTCCCTCGTTTCGTCCTTCTGTAAATGTTATTTCTGTGCCGACGACATCCATGCTCCAAACATGAAGATACCAATACAGCGATCGTCCAGATAAATAATGATCATCCTTCAGTGGTAACGTGGACGTAAAACTGGGACGTAATGGACATATGTAGTCTGTAATCAAAAATTAAGAAGTTCAGAATTTCGCGAACTATAGCTTCCTACTGTCGATGGTACACCAATCTCGTATGAGAGTATAGTGGAAAACGTGATTGAAACTTTGGATGACTATCTCAGCAGGGCCGAAAATACTGTCGCCGTTTGGAAGAAGACTCCTGCTTGCCGTTATGCCCGCAGAAAGTTTGGGAACATATTTCCACAGGATGTGAAACATAAACTCGTGCAGTCACTCGCTCTACGAACGTCCACTACTGCGATGTAATTTGACAAGGCACGAGTAATAAAAACAATGGATAATTAAAATAACCGTGAATACTTGCAGGCGTTATATCTGCAACATTCGTCTATATGACCATGTCAATGCTTCCTACGCCCAGTTAGGGTGGTTGCGGTTAGGCAGATTACGTGACTGCCATCACACTGTCATCGGATCCCCCAGCACCTCGCATCAGAGATTAAATACCTGCCATCTCAACTTATGTAAACACAAGATCCCACTTACCTAGTTTCCTAGCTGTGTCCGTTTATAAAACAAACTCCATCGCTGTTGCTGTGTCCGGTCTGCAGTAAGCTGCCTTGCACTCTGCGCGCAGTTCAGAGGCTTGTTGCTTTTAAGAAGCTGAAGCTTCGCCTTCTGTCACTCGCACAACGGTTTCCCCAAAATTAACGAATGTAGCCAATTTAAATGCAGTGCTCCTATAACATTTTAAAGTTTTATATATGTCATTTGCGATAAAGTTAGCATTTCTGCTGTATGTACCACCTGTCTTGTAGCCTCTGGCAATGGAATTTGTTGAGGATCTACGTTACTCGCTGGCACCTACTAGATGTTCTATTATCGAAACACGCAGCTATTCGTGAGTGATTTAGGTGCCACTGCTTTTATAGATGAGCTGCATTTCCTTAAGATTATTCTTGTACGAGGAGGAGGAACTGTCTGATGGCGTGGTAGACGAAAATATGAGAGTCTTTGTGGATAACGCAGGGGATCCATCGTTAGTGTCAGAGTTTAACAGAGATTTGGAAAACTTGCTATAAAATAAGGTGCAAGGCATAGACAGCGGTCCTCCGTAATTTTTAAAGCCATTGGCGGAAGCGGTAACCACTACGCAAATTGGTTTGTAGAATGTACGATTCTCGATACATACCTATCGGACTTTTGGAGGTCAATTTCTTGCGATAATCAACATGCTATCGGAAGTCAGTTGCACATCCTCTTCGTTAATTAGGTTCCTTTGCTCCACGATATGAGCGTTAAATGGTTCAAATGGCTCTAAGCACTATGGGACTTAACATCTGAGGTCATCAGTCCCCTAGACTTAGAACTACTTAAACCTAACTAACCTAATGACATCACACACATCTATGCCCGCGGCAGGATTCGAAGCTGCGACCGTAGCAGCAACGCGGTTCCGGACGGACCCTCTCGGCCAAGCGGGCGGCTGTGAGCGGTAAATTTGAGAAAATGTCCCATGAGGAAATTTTGTCAAAACAGATCCCGACAACATAATACCCATGCAACTGACTAGTCTGTCAATAAATAAGTTTTATATTGGCTCTCGATAATGTCCTACAAGGCGTCTAGCTTGCCTCAGTATTTCAAAGATCTCTTGGTGTGAATGTGAATGAAGTCATTTTGGATATTAGGTCTTGTGATTTAAGTAACATTAAAATACTTAAAATACTAACGTTTCGAACTGCGATATTCTGGTGATGTCTTCTCCTATATACTGTTTCATGTCGGTTGTTTGGTGGCTACCGATGTCTCATTCTGGTATGCGACTGGACAATTCGAAGTAAAAATTGCTATGGACGGATGGCTGTACGGTAGGCTGTTGCTTGAACTACTTTGGGAAACGAGTGATAGGCCGTGGCGAATCGACAGCTTGTACCCAGGGATAGTGCTTTCCTCCAGCAAGACGGTGATGCGGCACGGCAGATTTTTTACGGCCTCTTGCTTGTACTGTTGAACCAGGACCATGCGGAGCCGCTAGCCGGCGAACACAAGCGGCCCCGTTGGACTGTGATTGCTGCAGCCAGGCGGTCGCAACTTGTAGCCACCTTCCCCCACCCCCCCCCCCTCCTTTTCATTAGGGTGTTTAATTATTTCGATAGCCTCTGTTGCATTTCACTTCTGCAAACACGGCTGCCAAGCAAGCACACGAGTTTTTCGAAAATTGATAGATCGACTACAGTCCTGGTGATGTTTAACAGTGGCTGATTTGTCGTGTTGCCCCAGTCGTACGTAGCGTTCTTGTTCCGACACCCAAGTGCTAATTGGTCTCCCCGGTTTCACCAGCGCAGACTTCGCCATTCACATCGAAGTTCGTAGACGTCTGCAGTGTGGAGAGCATCTACCGAATCCTTTGTGGGCCTGAAGAGGTCTCAACCTAGCGGCCGCGTTGGAATCGTGTTCAATTCCTCCGCAGCTGAACACCTTGCCCACACGGTCGCTGACGCGTCTTACATAAGCTTGGAACAGAAAGAGGCTCTTCTGTGTAATCTTCACCGTACCTCACACTTCGCTATATGTCCTTGTTGCTGTATCCACGAGGTCTTTCAGTGCATGTTGGAGGTTGCCATTGCCGCAAATCCGGTGAACTCGGGCTGTCAGCCTACGCAGCAAAGCGTTCTCCTCTGGTGGATGGTGGTGCGTCTCTGCGTGCAGAGATCTGTCGGTCTGTTTCAACAAATGATACGAGTAAGCCACCCTTACTTCTCGACCACGCGTAGGAATATTGTATTTAATTTATAATTCCGTCATATGTCACTCTCGTGAGGGGTAAGATGGATACTGTCTACAGGAAAATTAAAGAGACCTTTGGAGAAAAGAGAACCGCTTTTATGAATATCAAGAGCTCAGACGGAAACCCTGTTCTAAGCAAAGAAGGGAAAGCAGAAAGGTTGAAGGAGTATATAGAGGGTTTACACAGGGGCGATGTTTTTGAGGACAATATTATGGAAATGGAAGAGGATGTAGATGAAGAGGAAGAGGAAATGGGAGATATGATACTGCGTGAAGAGTTTGACAGAGCACTGAAAGACCTAAGTCGAAACAAGACCCCAGGAGTAGACAACATTCCATTAGCAACTACTGACAGCCTTGGGAGAGCCAGTCCTGACAAAACTCTACCATCAGGTGAGCAAGATATATGAAACAGGCGAAATTCCCTCAGACTTCAAGAAGAATATAATAATTCCAATCCCAAAGAAAGCAGGTGTTGACAGATGTGAAAATTGCCGAATTATCAGTTTAATAAGTCACGGATGCAAAATACTAGCGCGAATTCTTTACAGACGAATGGAGAAACTGGTAGAAGCCGACCTCGGGGAAGATCAGTTTGGATTCCGTAGAAATGTTGGAACACGTGAGGCAATACTGACCCTACGACTTATCTTAGAAGAAAGATTAATAAAAGGCAAATCTACGTTTGTAGCATTTGTAGACTTAGAGAACGCTTTGACAATGTTGACTGGAATACTCTGTTTGAAATTCTGAAGGTGGCGGGGGTAAAATACAGGGAGCGGAAGGCTATTTACAATTTGTACAGAAACCAGGTGGCAGTAATAAGAGTCGAGGGACATGAAAGCAGTGGTTGGAAAGGGAGTGAGACAGGGTTGTAGCCTCTCCCCGATGCTATTCTATCTTTATATTGAGCAAGCAGTAAAGTAAACAAAAGAAAAGTTCGGAATAGGTATTAAAATCCATGGAGAAGAAATAAAAACTTTGAGGTTCGCCGATGACATTGCAATTGTCAGAAACAGGAAAGGACTTGGAAGAGCAGTTGAACGGAATGGACAATGTCTTGAAAGGAGGGTATAAGATGAACATCAACAAAAGCAAAACAAGGATAATAGAATGTAGTTGAATTAAGTCGGGTGATGCTGAGGGAATTAGGAAATGAGACACTTAAAGTAGTGAAGGAGTTTTGGTATTTGGGGAGCAAAATAACTGATGATGGTCGAGGTAGAGAGGATATAAAATGTAGACTGGCAATGGCAAGGAAAGCGTTTCTGAAGAAGAAAACTTTTTGAACATCGAGTATTGATTTAAGTGTGAGGAACCCGTTTCTGAAAGTATTTGTATGGAGTGTAGCCATGCATGGAAGTGAAACGTGGACTATAAATAGTTTAGTCAAGAAGAGAATAGAAACTTTCGAAATGTGGTGCTAGAGAAGAATGCTGAAGATTAGATGGGTAGATCACATAACTTATGAGGAGGTATTGAATAGAATTGGGGAGAAGAGAAGTTTGTGGCACAACTTGACCAGAAGAAGGGATCGGTTGGTAGGACATGTTCTGAGGCATCAAGGGATCACCAATTTAGTATTGGAGGGCAGGGTGGAGGATAAAAATCGTAGAGGGAGACCAAGAGACGAATACACTAAGCAGATTCAGAAGGATGTAGGCTGCAGCAGGCACTGGGAGATGAAGAAGCTAGCACAGGGTAGAGTAGCATGGATAGCTGCATCAAACCAGTCTCAGGACTGAAGACCCACAACAACAACAACAACAACATGCGCCTTGAAATAAAACGAGCGCTTCAGCGATGGATATTTTGTAGCTTACTTAAAAAATGTCGATGCTGCATAAACATCCTTGTAGGACAGTATCTGCTCACGTACGAGTATAGGAACTGGCGCTTTAAGTGTTTCATCTAAGCTGCTATCGTCTCTGTCATGAACTCTCTCAAAAATCAAGCAAGCGTGGACATTTTTATTGGAGCCGTCGCGTTGTGGAGCGGCGGCGGCGGCGGCGGCGCGGCTGGCCGGCTCCTCGGGTCGCCAGCGATGAGGACGAGGGCCTCCGCCTCTGCGGGCCACAATGGGGCCGCGCGGATAATAGCGGCTACGCGCTTCTTTATCCGCCGATGCCGCCCCCACCCCGCCCGGCCATTGACAGCGCCCAATCATCCCTTATGCGGCGCTTCCTTTCTTCCGGTGCACGTCCGCACCAACCTTCACCTGCCGCCAATTATTGCGTGGTCTCACGCAGCAATCACAGCTTTTGCTACTTGTATGAAATTTGCTCCTCATTTCCGACGCTTGTTGTGTTTCAGGGAAACTCTTTGCACAATTTCGCCTAGTTTTAAAAGTTACCTTCCTTATTTACTATTAATTAGGGAAAAAAGACTTGTCCGTTGCGGCTAGAATATCGTGTGGATTTAGTCGTTTTTATTTTTTTGCCGAAATGAAATTGCCGGCTAGAACTCGTTCCCGACTGTTGGTGGCTTATCATCTCTGACACTTTCTTGCTATCTAAATGAATCTGTAACGAAACGGGCTACTTTTCTTTGGATCTTCTCTGTTTCCTCCATCAATCCTAGCTAGTACGGATCCCATACTGATGAGTGATATTCATTGTTGTTGTTGTTGTCTTCAGTTGTGAGACTGGTTTGATGCAGCTCTCCATGCTACTCTATCCTGTGCAAGCTTCTTCACCTCCCAGTACTTACTGCAACCTACATCCTTCTGAATCTGCTCAGTGTATTCATCTTTTGGTCTCCCTCTACGGTTTTTACCCTCCACGCTGCCCTCCAATACTAAACTGGCGATCCCTTGATGCCTCAGAATATGCACCACCAACCGATCCCTTCTCCTAGTCAAGTTGTGCCACAAATTTCTCTTCTCCCCAATTCTATTCAATACCTCATCATTACTTATATGATCTACCCATATAATTTTCAGCATTCTTCTGTAGCACCACATTTCGAAAGCTTCTATTGTCTTCTTGTCTAAACTATTTACCGTCCACGTTTTACTTCCATACATGGCTACATTCCATACAAATACTTTCAGAAACGACTTCCTGACACTTAAATCAATACTCGATGTTAAAAAAGTTTTCTTCTTCAGAAACGGTTTCCTTGCCATTGCCAGTCTACATTTTATATCCACTCTATCTCGACCATCATCAGTTATTTTGCTCCCCAAATAGCAAAACTCATTTATTACTTTAAGCCTCTCATTTCATAATCTAATTCCCGCATCATCAACCGATTTAATTCGACTACATTCCATTATCCTCGTTTTGCTTCTCTTGGTGTTATTTACTATTAATTAGGGAAAAAGACTGTAACTAGCGGCTAGAATATCGTGTGTATTTAGTCATTTTTATTTTTTTGTCGAAGTTAAACTACCGGCTAAAACTCGTCCGCAACTGGTGTTGGTTGATCATCTCTGACGCTTTCGTTCTGTCTAAATGAACCTGTAACTGAACGTGCTACTTTTCCGTAGATCTTCTCTGTTTCCTCCATCAATCCTAGCGAGTACGGATCCTCCAAACTGACGAGTAATATTCATTGTCGATGGAATGGATTTCCTGGCGATCCTTGCAGTGCATCGGTCTGGCCCCAGTCTTTCCTGCGATTAGGTTTATGTGGTCGTTCCGCATAAAATCACGCTGCAAGCGTACTCCTGAATATATTATGTATGTATTCTGCTTCTAGTGATTGTTCTACAATCGCATAATCATGCAGTAATGTGTCTTTCTGTCTGTGTATTAAACAGCGCAACGATCACACATTATTGTCTTGGGCTATACTTACGGACTTCTCTCCGGGTGCTACGGACTTGTTTTTCAACGACTTCAGCTCTTTAGCGTTAAAACGTCTATATGCTCGTTGCTGTGGTACTCGGTCGAAGTTTCTTGTGTGACAAAATGGCGTCAGATTTGAGTCGCTATTAGTGTAAACAATATATTTGAAGATAGTATTTGTTCTCGAAAGAACAGATACCATTAATAAACGTGCAGCTTCTCTAGAATAAATGATAATTAATTGAAACCCTCAGCTGCCGACAAGTGTTGCTGATATACCTCGATGGGGACAGCTGAAAGCGTGCAAGGGATAATCCCTGCAGTCGCCCTATTCATCTGCGTTCTCGGTGGCTCAGATGGAAAAAGCGTCTGCCATGTAAGAAGGAGATCCCGGGTTCGAGTCCCTGTCGGAGCACACATTTTCAGCTGTCCCTATCGAGGTATATCAACAACACCGGTCGGCAGCTGAGGGTTTCAGTTATCAATGTAAACAATGATTGAGCCCACAACGGATACCTCATGTCTGTACTTGTTTGTCGCGCTTTATTTGTTTTGCCTCTGATGTCATTGTACCAGTATTTTCGTAAGTGCGTTTTCTGTTACGAAACTTCAAATTTTCGTCTCTGAGAAGACGACTGTTCGCTGTATTGATGAGATTACAGCTTTATGAGAAAGTCCAGTACACTCAAGATCAATTAAATTAGGTACTGACTCGTCGAAGAGAGAACGAATAAAACACTCCGTTGTATGAGGTTGCGTATTTGGCTTCCCCAGCTTCCATAACCTAAATCCAGTTGACTGCATTTAGGACGCCATCGAACGAACGCCATGGACACAGTTCATATGATTCTATATGGGTTGTGGCCTGTGGCTTAATGGTCACAGATCAGAATGGCTCAACGAATATTTCCCGTCTCTAATGATCACATTGCTGACAGGATGCTAAACCCTAATCATTTGTCACACCCCATCGCTTTCGGAGATACGCCACCGCCATATTACGGCGAAAGAGGGGTACTGCGCGTCACTAGAACGTCAGTTTGTGTTCCACAATACAGAATACAGTTTTCTAACTGAACCGTGATTTTTATCAAAGAATATACATTTAATCAAACTATGTAAGCGTGGAAGTAGTTGTCAGGGAGTAACTGATGAAATCATAATCAAATTGGTTTTAACAAATGGGAATTTTATTCACTTTAATCATGCCTAAAAGCATTTTTTTTAAAGAAACAGATTTAAAATTATAATCAGAAAGCGCCCTCTAAGTATCAAGTTAAAATTTATTCAGAGGAAGAAAGAAACAAGTTTTGACTGTATGAGCTTTCGGGCAGAGAACCTTGCCGCTCCCCTTTCGACACGGCCGTAGTTGTGACCGCTCACAACAGCCTCCGAAAGACTACAGTGGTGCAAATGTGCAACACACGAGATTAATTTAAACTAAAAGTTTTAACAATTCACACAAGTACACAAACTATGAATCTCCCCCCCCCCCGGTAGGAAGGATGAAAATGGTACAAAACACTAAAAATTAAAATATTAACTTTGCCACCGAAGGTGCAATTTGATTTTAACTTCTAAGAAAAGTCTTACGGTGAAAGGGTGGCAACTTTATGTACTAAAATGATCATTTAAATAAAAGCCCATAAAATGCAATCTTATATAAAATTCTACAAGGTTGGTCAAACAAGTTAAGATGCTCTACAGTACACAGATACCGCCTCTCAAGATGATAGGCAAGATCAAAACATATTTCAGGAATTAGGCCGTTACACTCCCAGCAATAAATTCGTTAACACACCAAAGCCTACAAACGGGACAGAGGCAGCTCCGAACGACAGACATACACTGACTGCCTAATAAATGCGGACGAGAGACAGACGAGCAAGCTGGGGACGAGAGACTGACCAAGAACACTAGTAGAATTTAACAAGAGTAAATCTCATATCACCAATCACTTCTAATAAACTGTGATTTCTCGAGAAGACCTGGCGCAGCACCCTCAAATCGCTCTCCCGAACCGTCCGCTGCCAGCCGCTTCAACGAATACAGGAAGGCGCGCTGATCTCCCTTCTCACGGCGTCGCAGCTCGCACAGACCAGACATGTCGTGGGTTAACTCCTGTTGCTCTCGTGTCGACCGCGAAGCCACTGCCCCTCGCTATACGGCGCGGCCCACTGGACTCACGTGGCGACCTCACATGCGCCGACGTTCAAGAGGGGACAAGTCATCTTGTGTCTCAGTGCGCGATCGACCAACCGAACGATCCAACCGCCAGTGACCATTGCCCGAGCAAACTCGAGCAGACTCAGATGCAGGAGCCAAGCCCCGACCGGCGACCACTCGCTGAGTTCTCTTACTGGCGAGGTGGAAAGACTCTCATTCTGCCGGCTTTAAAGGTTGATCCGAACGGCACACATACTAGCACTCCGAAAGACAGACAGACACTAACTGCCTAACAAATGCGGACGAGAGACAGACTAGAAAGCTGGGGACGAGAGACTGACCCCAGACTGACCGACTGGCGAGCTCATAGCGCCCGTTAAATGCAAGTCAACGGGCAACCTTTCCCCTTTCCCACCAGAGGGAGACACCACATCTATGGGATGCGATTGCCACAACGGCGCCACCGCCGGAAACGGAGGGATACTCCTTCACACTACTTCAAAACAGTAATTTTTACAACGGCTCACTAACATGTTGCTTGAAGTCAGTACTTTGTAAACAGCATGAAAGAGCAGGATATCATGCCAATAATAATAATACAAACAGCATTTTGTGGTTTCTACTGTAGTATGGTATTGTTTAATCACAGGATTTGGCAAACATACTACTTGGTCAGAGTATTATTATTTATGAAAGTAAATAGCGTGTAGCTAGTGTACAGAGGCTTTATATTTGGGAGACTTTTAGGAAGGCTGAACGTTGTAGCCCAGTATCAGTGACCTTTAGTGTTCAGCTTATTCAGCGCACCTGTGAAGTCTTATAAACCGCTCACAGGTGCGCCGGAATCAAATAGTCGGCATTAGCCGTCGCGCTTTTGTCCTGGCGCCTGGCTTTGTTCTGTTTCCCAATAGCTGCCCGAGGAAGTAAGGACGGCGCACTCCGGAGAGGCGATAAATTACTTAAGGTGTAGCCGTCCTTGTCAGCGAGCCAGATTAGGTTACAGGTGCTTAAAGCCGCACCGGCCGTATCACACAGCGTTCGCGCTTCGAACGGCGCGGAGCTCGCGAAGCGCGGGACACGGAGTTTGTGCAAAGCACGCTACTGTTTGGAAACATACAGTTTACGTCGTCATCCGGGACGGAGGACTCCGTGGCTTAGTACTTGTGCAAGGTGGTACGTTCACGAGGCACGGAAGCTGACACTTGTAAGGAAGCCTTTTACCCCGCATTTCGCTTAGTTGTTTCCTCTCTTTCTGTCGGGTTCGTGTCTCTTTTCTATAACATACCGAGCAGCTACGTAATTTCAATTTCTGAATGAGGGCCAGTAGTTTTCTTAGAATTCATAACATTGTTTTCTTTTTTAAATTTTTAATCCAATTACTTAACCTGGAATTACTCGTTCACATACGTCTTCCGTCTCACCTAGTAGTTCGCAGCGTGAATCTGTCGCTGAGTTAGCTTCACGCATCTCATGATCTACATATTTTCGGTGTCTCACTGCTGCAAATGACAGTAGGTAAATACATGGTTTGTGCAAATTTACCTTTTCAAATACACTGGCATCTTCGTTTTCAAAATTACATTTACTTTACCAAAAGCACTTAGACAATTTTTATTCTTCTGTGTACTTCTTTCCATGTTCATCCAGCGGCCCTCAGCTGTCCTAGATACAAATACTCGTCAGCTTATTCTGTAACTTTCTGTTTTTTTTTTAATTTGTACAGTTTTCTATTCGACGTGTTGGTGGAACGTTGTTTTTAGTCTTATTAAACTTATTTTCACACCTGATGTTAAACTTACTCCGTTTATTTCTTCCATTTCTTGTTGAAATGTATATGCACTGGAGGCAAACAGTACAGCGGCATCAGGAAAACGTAAGATGTAGAAACTCATATTGGACAGTCAAGGATGCTAATGAAGTAAACATTCATTCTGTGCCAGTTTCAGACAACCGATCGTCATCAGGCACGATGAAATTATTTATTTCAACCAATATGGTATCATTTTTACTGCGACGACAGTAGAATAAAACGATCATCGATATTGCCGTCAGAAGTAAATGCATTAGTACAGTCGAATCTTCATACACAGTCCGTACTTTGATTGCATGCTTCAGTACTCTACGTATTGACGAACTGACTGACCAGTTCTTCGGTGTGGTTCATGACTTTCAAGTGATCCAGTGTTTGAAAAATATGTAAAAATCTGCCAACCGGTTACATAGGTTTTCTATATACCTTGACCAGGTTGGCAGATGTTTACATATTTTTCAATGTATACGGTTGCAGCAAACGTCAGCCATGTTCAAAGTTGATCCAGTGCGCTAGATCCTCTTCAGAAGCTAGATCATTGTCTCTTTAACTGGATTAGAATCCATTTTTATCAAATTTTAATTAAGGTCTTCCACTTAAAAAAGAGAAGGTTGATAGTTTTACGTTTCTTAAATAGTTAGATGTTGCTCTGTATGCTTATCCGAGCCTGAAAGGAACAGCGTTCTCAGCCAGATGTGTAGATCGCAATTCAGCTTCATGAGCTGATTTTTTTAATTTACTGATGGCCATTGAGAACGTGTTACATCCTGACGAGAAGTGATTTACATCTTCTTCAGTTTTATGTATACATCACACTCATTCACAATGATATTTCTTGTAGTATCCGTTATTAAACTGCGATCTTTAATTAATCATTTGGACATTCAGTTGTCGAGTAAGATTCCTGTCGCGTGGTCCCTGACCATATCTGTAATGCTACTCTTTATTTAGAGCATTTGCTTGGCAGTTTTTGTCAATTTCTCCTTTAGTTTTTATTCGTCGATATTTTGTTATCTGTCTCTTGCCCCTCTTGTATCGCTCGTTTTGCTACATGATATCTCCTCTTATTACAAAGCGAAGTATTGCGATAGTTCATGGAACATTACTTATTTGGGAGTGGAGATGTGAAAATCATGTATAACAGTATTGAGTGAGATTTTCCATGACTTCCTTAAATCACATTCTAGAAACTGTTGGGGCGGCTCATGCCACCGGCGATTTCTTCCTGTATCCCGAAATCTCCTCAGGTGAACGGAGTGTCGTTCCTCAGAAAAGTGGCAACGAATTTGTTCGCCTATCCGTTTGCGACTAATGAATCGTCTGTGAACAACAATAACACACTGACGAAAAAAGTAGGCACCCATTTAGAGTTTCCCAATTCACTCAAAATTTATTGTTGCAACGTTGCATCTGGAGTACATGAAATAATTACATTATTTATCAGTAACAAGTATTTCAGAGACATCTGTGTATCTACTCATGCTGAAAGACTCATATTAGTTAGTGGTGTAGCTTCCACAGGTGGCAATGCAGGAGCTGACTCAGGCATGCAGTCGATCGAACAGATGGCGAATACTTTCCTGGATGCGTTATGCCACATCTTCTCTACCAGTTCACGTAGTTCTGTAAGGGATGTTGGTTGACGAGTCACATGTCGCCCCCACACAATTGGAGACAAGTTCGGAGATCGTGCTTGCTAGGAAAGTAGCGGTACGTCTTGCAGAGCACATTGAGTTTCATGGGCAGTGTGTGGGAGAGCGTTATATTGTTGGAATAACGTGTCACCTTCTGGTTGCAAAAAGGGCAAAAGAACGGGTCTGACAACATTGTGCACGTATCGACCAATGGGTAGGGTTAAAATGGTTCTGAGCACTTTGGGACTTAACATCTGAGGTCATCAGTCCACTAGAACCTAGAACTACTTAAACCTAACTATCCTAAGGACATCACACATATCCATGACCGAGGCAGGATTCGAACCTGCGACCGTAGCAGCAGCGCGGTTCCGGACTGAAGCGCCTAGAACCGTTCGGAAAAAGGTAGGGTCGGGGTCCCTTCCAGAAACACCAAAGGTAAACAAGGGTTGTATCTTATGGCACCCCAGACCAAACCGCATGGGGAGGGGCCAGTGTGTCTTAGACGAATGCACTCGTCGAGACAGCGCTCACCAGGTCTACGTCACACGCGCGAACGACCATCACTTTCATCGCCGAAGACCACGGTGCGCCATTCCATCTTCCAAGCGGTCCTCTGACGCAACAGTCGGAGCCGTGGCATGAGTGGAAGACGTGCTAGAAATGTGGGTGCCACAGTTAATAACCGGTTCGCAACAGTTCGTGTTGACACTACTTGGCCCACAAGCCCTGTTATCTGTTGTGTAATAGCTGTACGATCAGCCATTGTTGCCCATACTATACTACGATCCTGGCGGCCGTATGTACTGTGTGAACGCACAGAACATCATCTACGGGTGTGACAATGTTCACGTGACTACTGATACCAACCAGCGCTGCATAACTAACACAGCACGTCCAGCTTGTGTGGCAGTTCTCTGAAAGGACCATCCTGCACTAAGCACTATGGGACTTAAAATATGAGGTCATCAGTCCTCAGTCCCCTAGACTTAGAACTACTTTAACTAACCTAAGGACATCACACACATCCATGCCCGAGGCAGGATTCGAAACTGGGACCATAGCAGCAGCGCGGTACCGGACTGAAGCGCTTAGAACCGCTCGGTCACAGCGGCTGGCGCCTGCCACTCACGAAAGCCACACTTTGATCCCATTCAAACTCAGTTCTCTGTGGCGTGATGCCTGCTTGCTCCACATGTTTGCACCACACTGAGCCTCCTGGCTCTGAGCGTTCCGTTTTAAAGGGTAGACACAGATGGCGCTCCGGTAGAAGTGTCACTAAGCCATCTGCAGGCGTAAAGCGTTGAAACCATTGTACCTACTATCCATCACGTTGCAGTCGAACCACATCGCGCTACCGCTATTGCGGATTGTTACATTGGACTCATAGACAACTTTCTGCAGGACAGGAAACTGTATGTCCGACTCGACGATAAAAACTCCGAAATGAAACTGATCTACTCAGGGCTCTGCTTTTCAACTTAGATATAAATGACATCGCAACAGCCCCAATTGTTACGGCGAGTTTTTATGCGGACGATACGGCCTTTCTGACGACTGGACGACACTTGGACCAGCTAATCCCTAAGATGCATCGGCAACTTACTGCAATGGAATGCTGCGCGCTGCAAAATAAAATAACGATCAACCCGACGAAGACGGCAGCCGTTATGTTCACACGGAGGAAACCAGTCCTGAACGACAGACTCCAAATAGCTGATCAATTTATCCTATGGTCGCCGGGAGTGAAGTACCTCGGTGTCTACCTTGACATAAAAATGGCTCTTTACGCAGCATATTGACGACAAGAAGACGGCAGCCCAGAAGATGGCCAGGTCATTGATTCCGTTCCTGAAGAGTAAGAGTCTCGATGCCAAGACTAAACTCCCAATTGCATAAGGCAACGGTGGAACCCACAAAGAAATGGCTCCACCTCGTGGGGAACTACGTGTGTAGCCGGCCGCGGTGGCCGAGCGGTTCTAGGCGGTACAGTCTGGAACCGCGCGATCGCTTCGAATCCTGCCTCGGGCATGGATGTGTGTGCTGTACTTAGGTTAGTTATGTTTAAGTAGTTCTAAGTTCTAGGGGACTGATGACCTTAGAAGTTAAGTCCCACAGTGCTCAGAGCCATTTTTTTAACTACGTGCGTCTCCAACTACAACAAACCCCAAGCGCTGCAAAACATTTGCTACCGATGGATCACAGGAGCTCCATGGTGGACAAGAAACGTCGACATCCGCACCACACTCCACGAGACCACTATACAAGAGAAGGTCCATGACAAGGCTCTACGAGTTTTCGACAAAATCGATGCCCTTAGGGACGAAGTTCGACAATTAGAATCGGTAGGAACGGTAAACCCTGCAAGGTGGCACAAGTATCGAGTACCGAAGTCAATAAAGTTTCACCCCCCATAGCCGATCTGTCATAACACGAGGAAGCAGTCTCACATAACAGCCTAGACACATCTCACCCTCCACAGGAGATAGACATCACGAAAGACAGCAGGCTAAAAAACCCATTGAGTGCGAAAGCCTAACTGAATGTGTAATAAATAAAGTGCTTTCCGTTTACCCTTACACACCATCCTAAAAGAAAAAGTCATCAAGGAAAAAAAATCACGTGGTATATGCGGTCTTCGGATCAAAATCGATGTCGTCTTTACAGGTGTGCTAATACTTTTCTGAGGGTGTACTTCTCTCCATCACCTTTCTTCGTTGTCTGGAACAGTATCGTATTTAACGCACAGAACAGTTTCATTATACATCTCGTGCTCCCACTTCCGGTTCACCCACAGTGAACAATAGCAGCCCATGTGGAATCTGTGTCTCTCTCGCGAGTGGTGTGCTGTATAGGAGATGGTGGCCGATAATGGCATTTGTGAAAGTGCAGAATGCTTACGACAGAAGGCCGGCTGCTAGGACGGCCTTGGGCTAGCTCCGTATGGCTAGTTACCGCCGCCGCCGCACGGCTAGTCACGAGCGCCAGCCTTTGCGAAACAGCTCGCCTATTGGATATAGCGTTCACCCAGATCTTTTCAGATTCAAAGGTTGCTCCGTCCAAGGACGCTTATTGCGAATGCGTACTATAAGGAAACCTGTCACATTGCCTAGCTGCAGTAGCGCCGTATATGACACGTGAAATAGATGCATTACATAGTATTTATATTTGAAACTGACACCCCAGCTGCGACTTAAATTTGAAACATTGCCGGGCGGACAACAGACAGCATAACTTCTCTGAGGTTGGAGGAATTTAGCTTGCTGTATGGGTTGCATTGTGACAGGTCTCAGATACTCTCGCTTTCATATGACTTTTCTTAGTTCTTTTTTCCTTAATCTAGTTGTTCTCGTTGTGGTCTCAGTGCGAAGACTCATTTGACGCAGCTATCTACGCTAGTTTAATCTGATGTTATCTGTACAACCATACAAGCCATCCAAACTTTCTTCTTCTCTTCCATACATACTGCCTTCTTCCCAGTTTTTAACATTCCTTGAGTGCTTATTTTTCTTGTTTCACTACGTGTTAAGGATTTAACTTTTTCGTACATTTCTTCCAATTTTCCTTTCTCTTCCAGTTCTTTTATTTCCCCACATCCTCCAATCCTAGCCTGGTCATTTTACAGAGGCCATTTTATTTAATATACATCCTGTTATCCATTCATCCTTATTCTGTACGGTGCACAGGCGGGTAACAACAGACTGCTTTTGGAAGATGAATGGGAACCGAATGAAATGGAATTCAGCGTTTGGCGTCATTGGCCAGGAGGCCCCTGACGGGGCAGGTCCGGCCGCCTTAGCGCAGGTCATTCGACGCCATATTGGGCGACCTACGCGCGGATGGGGATGAAATGGTGATGAAGACAACACCAGTTCCTGAGCGGAGAAAATCCCCGACCCAACCGGGAATCTAATCCGGGCCCCTCAGGACGGCAGTACGTCACGCTGACCATTCAGCTATCGGGGCGGACAACAGAATGAAGAAGATACTGAAATTGGAGCTGGACAAAGCAATTTGGAGGCTCCGGGAAGGAGAGCATTGGGCTGTTACAAGATACTATCTGGAAGCTTTTGGTCCAAATTCAGTAGGAAGATTGACTAGTAAACAAAATTTGTGACGCAGGAATTTGGCTAGAAGGTATATTAAAGACCATTCAAGTACCTCTACCTAACAAGTGATACGCGAAAGATTTTAAATACTATAGGACAACTAGTTTCATCAGTCATGTTACAAAGACTGTAACGAGAGTCATATTAAGGAGAATCGACAAGAAGATTAAGGAAAACACTGGGGAAGACCAGTAATGGAGTAATGCTTGTAAATGCCTGAGTTAGATTGGAGTATGTGTCGTTACAATTACGTTCAGTCTACATGACTACTTACAACGCACTGGTGATAGCTGCACTGTCAGCTGAAATCAAGATCTGCAAAAGACAAGTGACACTGTGACCGCTGCTGACGCTGCACGATGGTGTAAAGCGTGGGCGTCAGTAGTGAATGCTGGTGGTGCAGCTATCGGTGGATGGACCGGAGGGCGGGCGAGAAGCCCCACAGGTGCGGGCGGACACCCGAAACCTGGCGCCGGACTCTGCGTCATCCCGTTACCGCGTGTGGGCCGGCCAGCGCTGCCACGAGCTCTCCAGCACTCCGCACCGTCTCCAGTACCCGAGGAAAACCTAGCTCGGGGCCTCCAAACAGCGATCTGTCCGTTCACAAGACCCACAAGACGGTGTTCCTTTACTTACGGAAGTCGTTCAGTACAGTTCCGATCAAAAAAGTACGACCGTATACCAGACTAACTTTATGATTGTCTTAAAGAGCTTGTAGCAAATAGCACACATCATTTCGTACTCCACTTGTGAAAGTAACTTCGGTGCACCTCAAGGGAGTATTAGGACTTTTACTGTTTATAACACATAGATACACTATGTGATCAGAGGTATCCGGACACCCCCAAAAACATAAGTTTTTCATATTAGGTGCATTTTGCTGCCAGGCACTCCATATCACCAACCTCATTAGTAATCAGACATCGTGAAAGACCAGAATGCAGCGCTCTGCGGGACTCACGGGACTTCGAACGTGGTCAGGTGATGAGGTGTTACATGTGTCATACATCTGTACGCGAAATTTCCAAACTCCTAAAGATCCCTAGATCCACTGTTTTCTGATGTGATAGTGAAGTGGAAACGTGAAGGGACACGAACAGCACAAAAGCGCACAGGCCGACCTCGTCTTTTGACTAACAGAGACCGCCGACAGTTAGACTGTCGTAATGTGTCATAGGCAGTCATCCATACATCTATCCAGACCATCAGACAGGAATTCCAAACTGCATCATGATGCACTGCAAGTACTATGTCAGTTAGGCGGGAGGCGAGAAAAATTGGATTTCATGGCCGAGCGGCTGCTAATAAGCCACACATCACGGCGCAGAATGACAAACGATGCCTCGATTGCTGTAAGTAGCGGAAACATTGGACGAATCACGGTACACAATGTGGCTATCCGATGGCAGGTTGTGGGTATGGCGAATGCCCGGTGAACGTCATATGCCAGTGTGTGTAGTTCCAACAGTAAAATTCGGAGGCGGTGGTGTTCTGGTGTGGTCGTGTTTTTCATTGTGGGTGCTTCCACCCCTTGTTGTTTTGCGTGACGCTAACGCAGCACAGGCCTACATTGATGTTTTAAGGATCTTCTTGCTTCCCACTGTGGAAGAGCAATTCAGGGATGGCCATTGCATCTTTCAGCACGATCGAGCACCTGTTCATAACGCGCGGCCTGTGGCGGAGTGGTTACACGACAGTAACCTCCCGGTAATGGACTGGCGTGGACATAGTCCTGACCTGAATCCTACTGAACACCTTTGGGATGTTTTGGAACCCTGACTTAGTGCCAGGCCTCACCGACCGACATTGATACTTCTCCTCGGTGCAGCTCTCCGTAAAGAATGGGCTGCCATTCCCCAAGAAACCTTCCAGCACCTGATTGGACGTATCCCTGCGAGAGTGGAAGCTGTCATCAAGGCCAAGGGTGGACCAACACCATATTGAATTTAGCTTTACCGATGGAGTGCGCCACCAGCTTGTAAGTCATTTTCAGCCAGGTGTCCAGATGCCTTTGATAGAAAATGCTAAGTGCAGGAAGACCAGCAAAGGATCGACGCGTAGTGCACGGAGTGACAGTTCAGCTCAACGTAAACAAATATAAAATGTTGCGAATCAGTAGGCGAAAAGCCCCGTTATTGTATGATTACATGATTGCCGAAGAGTCACTAAAGCGGTCTCATACATTAAATATCTGGCAGTGTACGTACGGAGAGATTCAAAGGCAAACGGCCACATAAAACTAATCTTAGAAACGAAGATGCCAGACTGAGATTTATTGAAAGAATTCGCGGAAAGTGTAATGGCTATGAAGAGGGGTAGCTTACGAAACCCTCTTCCGAAAAATACTTGAGTATTTGGGATTCTTAGCAGATAGGTTTCATAGAGTAAATAGCAAAGGTCCTGAGACGAGCAACGTATTTCGTCACGGAAACGCTCATCCAATTCCAGTGGCACCGAAAGACGTTGTACATTACGTTGTGGTTTGCTGTTAAAGTTCTGAGTGTGTACATAACTGGAAGTGTCAACCAATATATTTCTCCCTCCTACGTATACTTCTCGAAAAGATTATGAATGTAAAATTAAGTGATTCAGGGACACACTGAGGCCCACCAACAATCACGACTGAAGAGAGAAGGGTGGGAAGCGATTGTAGTACGCAAAGTTCCCTCCGCTGTGCACCAAAAGTTGGCTTGTGGAGTATAGATGCGGACGTACACAGCTCCACAATCTACCTTTTCGACTGGCAACCGTAAAGATTAGCCTACAGACAGCTTTGCTAGATCAGGAGAGGGACATCTCTTGCTGCCGCGATGCAGTTTAGTGGCTTGGCTGGTGATATTGACCGCTAGTTGGAGACAGTGTAGGGGTTCAGATGTTTCGTAATATAAAACGACAGGTAGCTTTTTTGGCGACAGAAAACTATTGTTTTGCCTACCTAGCTAACAGTTTATATCTACGTAGCCGATTTACGTGTGAAATCAGTAATAAAGTATATTACAGGGTGTTTATAAAAGAATATCGGGGTTTTAACGCTTTATAATATTTATTATATTAAACTTACATTTATAAATGATATGTCAAATGAAAGAGCAACTCAGACAGTTTTACCAAGAACCTTATAAATGTTCAATGTGAGCACCATTTGTGACACGGCACACATCAGGTCTATAGCCGAGTTGTTCCCAAACGTTGATAAGTGTGTCTTCAGTGATCTTAACAACAGCTGATTCAGTCCGGTTTCTTAATTCAGGGAGGTCTGCTGGTAGCGGAGGCACGTACACACGACCCCTGATGAAGGCCCAAAGGAAAAAGTCGCATGGTGTTACATCGGGTGAACGTGGAGGCCATGCAAAGCCCTGTCATTGTCATTTGGGAAGAACTCGGCTATAGACTTGACGTGTGCCGTGGTACAAATGGTGCTCACATTGAACATTTATAAGGCTCTTGATAAAACTGTATGAGTTGCTCTTTCATTTGACATATAATTTGTAACTGTAAGTTTAATGTAATAAACATTATAAAGCGTTAAAACCCCGATATTCATTTATAAACAGCCTGTATTATTATAAACGTTTTAATCACTGTTGCAGACGACACATGCACGCTTTTAAAAACAAGTTTTGATTCACGCTGCCCCTACTATTATGTTGCTTGGGTTGATCGTTAATGAGTTTCTGGCAAAATACTAAATCTCGATATCTAGCTACTCAGTTAAAGATGTCACGTACGTCCGTCCCCCTTCTTTCTCCCTTCCTCTCCCTCCATCGCGTCCTATTTGCGCTGGAGTAATTTTACATAATATTCTTGTGCCAGTTGCTCCTACCCAATGTTCGTTGAACGGGTACAAAGTGATCCAAGCGACCGTTAAAATTAGTTATTTATCAAGCCCCGTTAAAGCTAGAATAGTTCATAAGAAAATTTGCGAGTGTTTCGGAACACATTCCATTAGTTCTGTACGTTATTGCCAGCCGGCCGCTGTGGCCTAGCGGTTCTAGCGCTTCAGTCCGGAACCGTGCTGCTGCTATGGTCGCAAGTTCGAATCCTGCCTCGGGCATGGATGTGTTTGATGTCCTTAGGTTACTTAGGTTTAGGGACTGATGACCTCAGATGTTAAGTCCCATAGTGCTTAGAGCCATTTCAACCATTTTCCCTTATAGCCCCTTCATTTCAGCATCCCAACTGATATTGTTTAGTAACTCTGTAATCGTATCGCTGCTCAGATGATAGCTGCCGAGGTGATGGACGCAATGTGACGCCAGTCTGTAGTGTTAGGCGTTGCCAGGAGATATCGTTCTGTAAGCGCGATAGGGGACCATTACATAATCTCGTGTGAAAGATAGTGATTGATGGTGTAACTCTAATAAATCAAGACGTGTTGTGCGAGCGTATGAACAATACATGATACCGAATGTGATAATGAAACGGTGAGACACACGTTCAGTAGGTCAGGATTTTACATATCTCTGATGCTACTATATTTAGCGTTTGTAAAGAGACAGTGACATCGCCAAAATTGTGCAGTCGACGCTTCATGGTTTTGAAACATGTTCCAGTGTGCACGTTTCTTGCTATTGAAGACGTTTCTGTAAAGCACTTAAATATTAATTTATGAATTTGTGGAAAGCAGAATGTATTTGTACCCAATGCAAATACGTCTGAGATTCCAGAAAGAGGATGTCTACGTACTCAGAAGTGAATATCTTCAAATCATCGAACATGCCAAAGACAGCTACGTCTTTGCTAGAATGTTAGATTCTGAGAGCCTTTGCCCATCTCCGAAGATTTTGTTTCATTTGGTCACATTACCGCCTATTCCCACACGGCCCAACCGGTGATTTCGCGTAGATAAGATGAGTTTGAAATGTGATGTAGTATTTAACCGGTACATAATATAGATGAGAGAAGGTAAGCGACTTTATTTACCGCGTCTTAGCCTACTCTTTTGGGAAAGAAAGCGTCAACTTTTTGTGGTTCAGATACCTATCCTATTATCTTGATTTAGGTTTCTCGCAGTTTCTCCAAATCATTTCACATGCGTGCCGAGATGACTTATTCGAAAATTCCAGTTTGTTTCCCGTCCTTCTAAGTGGTTGGTAATAGTGTTCAGTGCGAGAAGGTCACGACGCCGACGAGAAGTTCAACTTGAGCCTTCCTTCTCAGTGAATGACGTGGCATCAGCAATATGCTGTGTGATACTGTAATGATGTTTATGATTTTGAATTAGCTAACCCTCGTATTTACCTCGTGACCAAGAACTGTATTTCGTCCCACCTCTCTTGGTCAAATGACGAAGGTAAAAATTATTTCTGTATGCAGTTTGGAATCGACGATCAGTTCGAACACAGCAGTATTTTGGCAGTCAGCGCTAGGCCATCGTGGCGGGATCGAATAGGACGCCATTGTGCTTCGGTTAGCGTTGCCAGTAACAGGTTCACGCGCGCAAACCACCACAACTATGAGAATAGGAAGAAAGACCAAACGTTGAGACTGAGACTGTTATTTCATACGGAAAGAGAAAATTTACGATAGAGAACTTTAAGTGCAGGTCTTTGTCAAACCGATAAAAAAAACTACATTATGTGACATAGGTGGAGGGCTTTGTGGAATTATATTTTCTTGGGGCATGTAGTTCATACATGTTGATTCATACCCGATCACATTGATATACGCAGCCGTTGGAATTTAACTCATCCGAGTTCCGATATGCTTGCTGAAAGAAACCTCTGCCAGTTACAGGACCATTCTTGCGGAACTGACTCCATTGATTTTTAATAATTCTAATTGTGAAACAAATAACCATACTCCATAGTAGCATAATAACGCACGGGTCATGTTGAGAAGAATCCTGTCCAGTAAACCTGGAGGAAGCTCCACATTATGATAGTCGTAAGGTGCACTATTGAACGAGAGAGTGTTTATTGTGTCAACATACTCTGTAACAGAATCGATTAATGAACGAGCTGTAAAGACAGCTAAGATTCTTTTCCTGAGTTTTTAACAAGGCTTAAGAATATTGTGTGATAACGATCAAATTATATGACGCAGATGAAAAATTGTGGAGATGTGTGTTATGAGAAACTGCAAACACTTTCGGCACATGTTAAGAAACATGCTCAAAAACTGTAATTTCTGTACCAATACCGCATTTCGCAGATGATGTGACCGTTTTAACGAGAATAAGAAGTAAGAACTGTTTGTTTTAATTTTATTCATAAAATGGCGGTAGGTTTTAGCGTACAGCCAGCGCGTTCGTATGAGACTAGCTGCCTTAAAATATACTTCATAGTTTTCGTCTGTTCAGTTCTTACTGTTACAGCGTGTTCAATAAATAAAGGTACGTTTAAAATCCACAAATCTGAGGCTGTTGTCGAAACCACGGCATCCACTTCACGGGCCAGGAATGCTACCCGAAGATCAAGGAGGGTGGATGTAGTGGCACAGAATTTCGACTAGACTATGTGGCAAAGAATTTCGATTACGAGTAAACAAAGCTAAGACGAAGCAGTGTCGTACGGACAAAGAAACGTTTCTTCGAAAAAATAGGTCTGTTGGCTCAAAAATTTGACGTTTTGTTCAAGAACTTGTTTGTGAAACTGTGCACGTAACTCAGGGAGAAATATACGAGGAATAGATATCGAAGAAATTGAAATATGGTCGTACATGAGAATGTTGTTAAGTGGACTGGTAGAGTGCAAAATAAAAATGTGCTGTTAAGAACAGACAAGGAAAGATTCTTGCAGAAAACTGTTACGCAAAGGACTCCTGTACAACAGCTGCGAATTATGGACTTGACAGTCCAATAGAAGAGAAAAACTGTTGGGACAGACTAAGATCAGAATATGTGTCACACATTTTGGAGGAGGTTGAGTGTAATAGATGTACAGAGATGAAAGGGATTAGCATAAGACAGAAGAACTGGGAAGCCATGACAATCAGTAGTGGGATTGATGATTTTAGAAGTAAAAAGTTACGCATTGCTAATTTTCTTGGGGCCTATCCTTGTAAGAATCACCTGATTACAGAATTTTTTAGAGTTTGCCACCCCCGCTGGAGACTAAATTTGTGATTCTCCTAAAGAATTAATTAAAGCGTTTTGGGGGGCCGTTGCTAGGTGTTTTGGCGCTCTAGGCGAGAAATGAAAAAAGACGCCCCCTCTTTTGTGCTATCATTTGTCTCTCCCATACCCCCCTCCACCAACGTCTAACGGCACAACAGTGCAAATGTCCTGTTATACTTCTAAACTAAAGTGACCAGACGTCCTCATTTTCTGGGGGCAGTCCTTAGTTTTCATGCTTTGTCCTCAATTCTTTATCAGTGATTGAGGGCAAAAGACATCCTCTGCTTCGTATTATTGTCCTCAATTTTTGAAATTGAAATAGAAAGAACGTGTTGGACATATTAAACTAGAACTCAACTGAATACAGAAATGCAACCATATTTGGTCAATTACTTATTTTATGTAGTTGCGAGAAAATGGTTTGATAAAGGTGTGGAAGTATTTTCTTGTGCGAATGATTTTTTCCTTGAATTTAGAAATTATGCTACACTGACGGGAGACATGTCGAAGTATCGTATTAGGTCGTTTCTACGATGTTATCACACATGGTGAATTTTATTCAAACTTGGGTAATCAGTCAACAACTTATTTTTGGATGACGGGGCAATCTCATTTATAACTGTATGATGAAGCTCAGCACCAATGTTATTAACAATGCCTGTTTCAACGTTCATGATTACGAAAGCTTCTTAGATTTCTTGTCCTAACAGCGCGCGAAGCCTAGTCTCTATGCGCGTTAAAGCAGAAAATGTCCCTTTCGCACGTTACTTGTGTAACTGCAACCGTCAGCAAAGTGCAGTACCCAATCTATACTCTGGCTTATGCACTGATGTGTAGATTATACTGAGACAACAGCTTGCAAGCACAAATGGTTCATATGGCTCTAAGCACTATGGGACTTAACATCTGAGGTCATCAGTCCCCTAGACTTAGAACTACGAGGGTCACTCCAAAAGAAACGCATACTATTTTTTTAATCCATCTTTTATTCTACATGTTTGAATACATCCTTTAGGAACAATATTTTCATTTCTCCACATAATTTCCATCCCTCTCAACTGCCTTACGCCATCTTAGAACCAGCGCCTGTATACCTTCACGGTAAAATTCTGGACCAACCTGTTGGAGCCACTATTTGGAGCGTGCACAAGGGAGTCATCATCTTCAAACCTTGTTCCACGAAGAGAGTCTTTCAGTTTCCCAAAGAGATGATAGTCACATGGAGCCAGGTCATGGCTGTAAGGCGGGTGTTTCAGTGTTGTCCATCCGAGTTTTGTGGTCGCTTCCACGGTTTTTTGACTGACATGTGGCCGTGCATTGTCGTGCAACAGCAAAACACCCTGCCTTTGCCGATGCGGTCGAATACGACGCAGTCGAGCTTGAAGTTTCTTCAGTGTCGTCACATATGCATCAGAATTTATGGTGGTTCCACTTGGCATGATGTCCACAAGCGAGAGTCCTTCGGAATCGAAAAACACCGTAGCCATAACTTTTCCAGCAGAAGGTGTGGTTTTGATTTTTTTTTTTTTTTTCTTGGGTGAATTTTCATGATACCACTCCATTGATTGCCTCTTCGTCTCTGGTGAAAAATGATGGAGCCATGTTTCATCACCTGCCACAATTCTTCCAAGAAATTCATCTCCACCATTCTCGTACTGTTCCATAAGTTCGCTGCATACCGTTTTTCTTGTTTCTTTGCGAGCCACTGTCAACATCCTGGGAACCCACTTCGCACAAACCTTTTGTAACGCCAATACTTTCAGTAGTCAGCGAAACACTTCCTTCCACTATCCCAACGTAGCGTGACAATTCGTTCACTGTGATGCGTCTGTCAGCAGTCACCAGTTCGTTAACTCGCTGCACATTGTCTGGAGTGTGTGCAGTACGAGGCCTGCCGCTGCGAGGACAATCCTCAATATTGCCGTGCCCGCTTTCATGACGTAACCTGTTTGCCCACCGACTAGCTGTACTGCGATTGACAGCAGCATCTCCATACACCTTTTTCAACCTCTTGTGGGTGTTTCCCACTGTCTCGTTTTCACAGCACAGGAATTCCGTGACAGCACGTTGCTTCTGACGAACGGCAAGTGCAGCAGCCATCTCGAAGACATGCAGTGACGGCGCGGGAACAGGTTGAACTAAATTTGAAAACAAGCGGGAAGGATGTATCTACACACTGTAAAACTTTCACACATGCAGAATGAAAACTGTATTTTTACAACAATAGTGTGCATTTCTTTTTGAGTGAACCTCGTACTGAAACCTAACTAAGGACATCACACACATCCATGCTCGAGGCAGGATTCGAACCTGCGACCGTAGCAGCAGCGCAGTTCCTGACTGAAGCGCCTAGACCCGCTGTTCTACAGCGGCCGGCTGCAAGCACAAGGGACACAATTTCTGCAGTTGTGACGTGTCGATAAACAACTCATGATTATCGCTTCCCTGGTTGCCATTTGCGCGTACGTTACATGTTAAGAAAACGACAGCTAATTTAATATAAACGTAGGCTTCCGCGACCATTGTCACAACCAATAAAATCTTTGTTGGTTTGTGATCGCATTGTCAATATATAAAACTACCGACGTTTCGTTCCCTGTTGCAAGCGACCTTCTTCAAGCAAAAACACCCTGAAGATGGTCGCTTGCCGGCCGCGGTGGTCTCGCGGTTCTGGGCGCTCAGTCCGGAACTGCGCAACTGCTATGGTCGCAGGTTCGAATCCTGCCTCGGGCATGGATGTGTGTTAGGTTTAAGTAGTTCTAAGTTCTAGGGGACTGATGACCGCAGCTGTTAAGTCCCATAGTGCTCAGAGCCATTTGAACCATTTTTTAGATGGTCGCTTGCAACAGGGTCAGTAGTTTTATGTATATTAACAATGCGGTCACAAACAGAAAAAAACGTGTTGGATGAGACAGCTAATTTTTTGAGAAAAGATAATGAAATTATTTTCAAGTGCTACGAGTCTTATAGAGACTCAAAGATAGACTTACAGACAGATAAATTCATTTTAATGTATGGGAATGATAAACTGCACAATGGTGACGCTTAATAAATATTCTACAGAGACAAACGAAAAGAGGGGCTGAGAGAGATATGGTATCTAATCCCAACATGATGGTAAGGCAGCACAGGTGCTGTGCTCCAGCGCTTGATGGAGATATGTCAGGGTCAGGTTTGTTTCCATTTCGTACTCGTTAGCGACTGCAGGAGTTTCGAGGAAATGTGTTTCCTTTCGTCAAAGTAGGTAAAGTCTTATATCTGTCTCGACTGGTACAAAACAGTTCTGTGTTTCTAATTTTTCTTCGTTTTCATTTTTTTTTTTCTAGCCTTTGCCACGCTTAAAATTTTGCCATCCTAGGCGGCCGCTTAGGTTCGCCTAGTGGTAGAAGCGGCCCTGAGCATTTGTGCACTGCAGTGAAAGCTATGCAGTGTCGTAGTTGCTAGTGTCATTGCGCTAGTGTCCCGTACGCTGAATTAAAAGGGCCGGCCGAAGTGACCGAGCGGTTCCAGGCGCTACAGTCTGGAACCGCGCTGCCGCAAGGGTCGCAGGTTCGAATCCTGCCTCGGACATGGATGTGTGTGATGTCCTTAGGTTAGTTAGATTTAAGTAGTTCTAAGTTCTAGGGGACTGATGACCTCAGCAGTTGAGTCCCATTAGTGTTCAGAGCCATTTGAACCATTTTGAATTGAAAGTGTGATCGCAAACGTGTTTTATTGGACAGATGTTTCGCCGCTGGCCCTTCAGCGGCAGACGTGTCACCGACAGGTGCCAAATGCTAGATGGCCCGCGAGAGATGAAGTGGCGATAGGTTTATCAGTGTGAGAGGGAGCGGCCACGTGATAAGACGGCTTATTGCGCGCGCCCGCGTCGCCGGCTCCTGAAAGAGCAGAGCGGAGCGGGCGGGCGTTCGCAGCTGGGCCCGCCTCGGGCTCCATTATCTGGCGGCCCATTCAACCGGCGCGGCGGCCGGCGGATCCTCTACACCTGCTGACACAGGCTCGCCGCCGCCGCCCCCGCCGCCACTGCCGCCTCTTGCACACGTCCGCCTCTAGCGCCCAGCTACTGCGCGAACTTTCATTTCTTCGCACTGCTCTGCCGACGCACACACACACCACCACCACCACCACCACACCTCTACCAAGAAGGGAGTTCGTTCATTTCACAGACACCCGCTGCTCGACCGTATAGCGGAAGCTATTGCCGTAGGATATAGGCTCTCGTGAGCTGACACAGCAGTGTGGACGGAACTGGAGTGGGTGCGTTCGTGAGTAAAGGAATTGACGGCACTGGAATCGTACTCGGATGGAGCCGGATTCAAGTCTTAGTGCTTCGATTCTGATGTAGGATTCAAGTGGTTCAAATGGCTCTAAGCATTATGGCACTTAACATCTGAGGTCATCAGTACCCTAGAACTTAGAACTACTTAAACCTAACTAACCTAAGGACATCAACACATCCGTGCCCGAGGCAGCATTCGAACCTGCGACCGTAGTAGCAGCGCGGTTCCAGACTGAAGCGCCTATAACCGCTCGGCCACAGTTATCTTTTCAGAACTTTAGGAAGGAATTTGGCACCGTCCCGCGTTGCTGTTTAGTGCGGAAAAATAAAAAAAGAACTTACCGAGTATCGGACCAGATTTCCGGCTGGAGTCAAAGACTTGCTTACAGAACACGTGGCTCTTAACGCCTCAAAATCGACAAATGTAAAGGTACACTACTGATCATTAAAATTGCTACACCAAGAAGAAACTGAGATGATAAACGGGTTTTCATTGGACAAATATACTTGAACTAACATGTGATTACATTTTCACACAATTTGGGTGCTTAGATCCTGAGAAATCAGTACCCAGAACAACCACCTCTGGCCGTAATAACGGCCTTGATACGCCTGGGCATTGAGTTAAACAGAGCTTGGATGGCGTGTACAGGTACAGCTGCCCATGCAGCTTCAACACGATACCACAGTTCATCAAGAGTAGTGACTGGCGCATTGTGACGAACCAGTTGCTCGGCCACCATTGACCAGACGTTTTCAATTCAAAAAAATGGTTCAAATGGCTCTGAGCACTATGTGACTTAACATCTATGGTAATCAGTCCCCTAGAACTTAGAACTACTTAAAACTAACTAACCTAAGGACAACACACACAACACCCAGCCATCACGAGGCAGAGAAAATCCCTGACCCCGCCGGGAATCGAACCCGAGCGCGGGAAGCGAGAACGCTACCCCACGAACACGAGATGCGGGCCGTTTTCAGTTGGTGAGAGACCTGGAGAATGTGCTGGCCTGGGCATCAGTCGAACATTTTCTGTGCCCAGAAAGGCCCGTACAGGACCTATAACATGCGGTCGTGCATTATCCTGCTGAAAGGTAGGTTTCGCAGGGATCGAATGAAGGGAAGAGCCACGGGTCGCAACACATCTGAAATGTAACCAATGGCACCCCATACCATCACCATCACAAGAATTGCTTGCTCGCCTAGTGAAGAACGTAGAAACTACCTCAGATTTGCGGACAGTATTCTCAAGCAAATCCTTGGAGTTAATGGTGATATTCGTTGTAAAGGGAGATTTACAATTAAAACTAACGTGTAGGTACAATTTCATGTCGTTTCTTAAATACTTAAGAGGGAAAATGAGTCTCTCGAACCATTTCGGTTATAAGATTATTCTGTTAATTACATTTGATCACGTTATCGGAGCGAAAATATTTGACAGTTGTGTTAATTTTTTGTGAGGTCTTAAATTATTGCTGGTTGCTACAAAGGACAAGCAGAAACATAACATCCCGTATTATCGACATTAAAAGCCTTATCCGAAGAATCGGAAAGTCGAATAACTGTCAATGACATGCCCGGCCACCGCTACCAGTTTTTTTCTTTCCTCACACTCATTTTGCAACAAAAAAAAGTAAATCGAATAAACATGGCCAGCACTGATCAAACGATCCACTAATTTGTCACAGGTGCTTATTTCCGGAAGCAGAGCTGCGTGACAAAATTGGCGGATCAGAGAGAACACACTGCCGATGGGATTAGTTGCCAAATAATCGGCAGACGGATATGCGGACACCACGCAAAAACAGGCCAGCCAATAGGAACTGAATATCGATGTAGTTATGCGACACCAACATAATTCCAAACAATCTAATCCTATATGACATAGTGAAGAATAAACTCTTCAGCGACACTTCGTTCTAACACAGTCAGCATTTCTACAGACATCAATGGAATTCTGCCACATTTTTAGGGTTGTATGTATCAGTTGGTAAAAGCGAAGTCCTTGTACTCTCACTTCCTTGTCCGCCCGTCAGTGTGTACGTGTGTTAAGTCCCCTTTTGATTAGGAATGTGCAGAGGCAGCAAGTTAAAATTCATATCAAGTACTAAGATCCATGGACCATTGGCTGTGTAAAACAAATTAGGCTTCTAATTCAATGTGGTCAAACGATGGCCGTGTATCTCACGTAATTTTATACTCGCGAATCAAAACCTACGCCGCGCGGGATTAGGGATTAGCCGAGGGGTCTTGGCGCTGCAGTCATGGACTGTGCGGCTGGTCCCGGCGGAGGTTCGAGTCCTCCCTCAGGCATGGGTGTGTGTGTTTGTCCTTAGGATAATGTAGGTTAAATAGTGTGTAAGTTTAGGGACTGAGGACCTTAGCAGTTACGTCCCATAAGATTTCACACACACATTTTAATTTTTTTTTTTAACAAACGGATGGAATATATATAAAATTAAGTTTGTGCGGAACCCTCAGAGCGCTAGTCCTACTCTTAACCTTTTTATTTAGACAGTCTCACGGATCTTTTGTTTGTCTTTAACAACGTCTTTCCAGTGAAGAGAAACTCCAGCTCCGATTAGACAAGGTAGTCAAACAGGGTGTATGCGCCCCGGGTCAACCGGAAGTCCAAGGAAAAGTGGGAGCATTTCATTGTTCTGGAATGAGAGAAAAACATCAAAATAAAACTTAAGTTGCAAAGAAAAAGCGCCATTGCAGTACTTCGTAACAACAAACTACTTTCAATTAGCGTGTCGTCACATCGCGGGAAAATATTGCAAATTTTGATTTGAGGTTACTTTCAAAGTAAATTTCAAATGTTCAAATGTTTGTGATTTTCTAAAGGATCAAACTGCTGAAGTCCTCGGTTCCTAGACTTACATACTACTTAAACTAACTTATATGCTAAGAACAACACACACACACACACACACACACACATGCCCGAGGGAGACTTCGAACCTCCGGCGGGAGGGGCCGCTCAATCGTGACTTGGCGCTTCAAACTGCGCCACTCCGCGCGGCAAAGTAAATTTCCTTTTATGCAACATGAATTACGTTACGTCTGAGAATGTGCGATGTATTGCTGAAATCACGGAGCGTTTGATTATCATTCAATACTTAACACTCTGAGTACCAGCCACTTCGAAAATTTTACTGGCACATTTATGTTTCATATATCTTAAACGGCAAATACTAAGCTTCAAAGTTAGTTATTCATGTTATTATTATTATTATTATTATTATTATTATTATTATTATTATTGCAATTATGCAATAAGGATGACAAAAATATAATTAACTTTCAAAAAAAAAACTGCGGGGGGAGTTCCTGAGAAATTTCACAGAATTGTATTTAAAAGTCGAAGTGTTCTGGCATGCAGAGAGATCTGTTGGGGCTACACTATATGTATATTAATTTAAACCATTGACTTTTCCTATTTATGTGTTCGCACTGCTTAACAGTGATGTTGCTGTTGGCTGACTACATCACGTAACCTATGCTCTGAATATCTGCTTTCATTGGCTAGCGAGATCCCGTGACAAGGTATAATTGAGTGACAAAAGCGCATCGCGGAGCGCAGTCTCGATTTGAATGCTTCGGAAGCAACCGTGGTGCATTTGTAGAATTCGTATTTATACTTTCGTAATACGAAAATATGCAGCGTGTGTGTTGCTGCGTATTAAAGATCTTTCAAAAACGCGTTTTTTGTTGTTGGTAAATTTCGTTTCCAAAAGTGCCCGGAAGTTCTACTCCGGGATGTAATATCTTTACCATTCAAAGGATTGGTAAGTTTTGGTTCGAGGGAAAAAACTGTTCTTTCAACAGGGCTGTAGTGTCTTTTCACCCAGGAAAAAGTGTAGTTTTAACCGGGAAATCTGGGAATTTTTCTCTTGTCTTCTTACGCGCGTACATCATTCACAAAGATGTGGAGCTTGGTGGCACAGCACATTAGAAATTCCAGACAACGAATCTTTTAGGTCTCGCGTTCAGTGCCCGGTCATTCCTGTGATCTTTATTTTACACCATTTCTTTTCCCTCTAGCCATGCTTTCTAATGTGGAAAACGCTAAGTTTCACCGTGATTTGGGTCCCCGTTAGATCGTAGATCCCCGTTAACTGACTGCATAGTTCAGAGGTCGGAGGAAGACAAAGGGCATTTCAACTTCAACAGGACGATGTATAGTAGAGCGCTGTGGTGTTCAAAACAACCTTGAGGACGATGACAGCTTTATGTACTTCAGTCAAAGACATCGTTGAAAAACAAATGGTGCCGCATATAGGAGTCGAGTGTTGTAAGTCTACTTTTTGCTGAGACTCGCACCGTACAGTCAATTCTGTCATCTCACCCTCTCAGTTATAAGGCTCTGTTTTTAACGTACATGTGATACAAATTAAACTAACTGTCGGAGCAGAGCAATTGTTTACGGCTGGCACTTGCGAAGCTGGCAGCTGTCTGTGAATTTCAGAGAGCTGACGGCTGCCCTTTGCGTTTACTGTTTCACAGAGACTCTTTATAAGTGTGATGGACGCTGTACTAAAAGCCAGAATTCGCCGATGACTGTTCATTGGGAAAGAACACGCCTTTTAACTAATCGCTTTGCTCTTCCCCTGTCCACTTGTGAGTTACCGTTCGTAAGTGTCGCTACTGCAGGCACATAAAGCATAGATTTTTTTTTAATAATCTGATAAACTCGTTAGTTTTGTCAGTGGCTTCTCTTAAGGCCGTTCTGCTTTTCTTCCCATCCTCTGTACCTTTTTCGAGTAAATGCCTTTTTCCAGTTCGTAAAGAACACAGAATCCCTTCAAGAGGAAATTATATAAGGGGCGTGATATGTAAATTTCAGTGAACTTCCTTGTCAGTTTAAAAGTCAAGGTAAAACCTTTCCCTTGTAGGCGAAGTTGCCGGTAGCTATGTCTACTTCAGTAGGAACGTATTTGTCGACTTTGTTCCATGTTAATGTTTGGTCTCCAGTGTTGCACACCTAAGATACTTTCCCAGTAGGGAATATATGTTTTTGGAGAATATTCAAGGTAGCTGTGGGTCAGGGTTAAAAAAGCGCAGGCGCGCACGTGTGTGTGCGTGTGGAAATAATAGGCCTCCAAAAGAAATGCCGAGGTATAGTGGTCAGACGATCTCTAGGGGAGGCGGCACTCGGCATGGGCCCTATTCAGTATCGTTCACGCCGATCGGTGCAATAGGTTAGCCTCGGTAGTGACGTCAATTTGAGTTTTTTATCCCAAGTGCCTATTCAGTAAGCTTCTGAGATCTGTTACCGATCGGTCTCCTGCCGGTTTTTTGACAACTGTACCGAGAGGTCTTGGACTTCGGACCGAGAGGTCTTGGACTTCGGTATGGCCCTCTCATTCTGTTCGGTATGGTCCATTTACATTTAGAATTTGTTATTTTAAACATATTCAGTGGTTTTAGCTTTGGATTTAGTGAATGTGTTACTAAAGAATCGCCAGGACGCGTCGGGTGGAAAGTGAGTTCATAAGAGACTATTTTCCTTTGTTAGAAATATGGTTTGTATTGTTGTTACTGTGAATGAAAATAACATAAAAAACCAGTTTCGGTCAGTATTCTCACAAAATACCGGTTATTTTTACGTAATTAAGAATTTTAAAAAATCAGTACATTTCAAATGGTCGGCTCTGGTTACGTATATCATATGAGTGTTAGCTGAAATTACTAGTGACTTCGCGTACTTTTTTCCGCAAATGGTTTACTTATTAATTATCGAAACGCGTTTAAAACTTTTAAGTAACAATGCAAAGGAATTTTGTGATGCCTGATAGAGGAAACCTGACAACAGCGTTTCGGTTCTCTAGGACCACTCGGCACCGCTGCCGAAATGCTTACAGAATAATGTTGGGGCTCTCCTTCGAAAACAAGACTGTTTGGTGCGCTTGCATACCGAACCGATCGGCAAACAGCTATTGTTCTATCTTGGCAGCTATGTCAAGAATTGACTTTTCCCCTGGAAGTTACTACTTCCTTGAGCGCACTTAAAACTGGAAGAGAAAATAAGGATTCCAATATTATTGTCAGGTTGCGTGTTACTTACATAATGTTGCTATGCGTAAAATGCATTGCATATTTGCAAGTTATTTATAAGAAAAGATGCACAGTGTCCTCTTATAGAATATTATAGCAAAATCATGATAATTCGTCGTACGCGAGTTAAGTTTGGTACAAGTAGGTATATGTCCAACTTTTAAGCTCTGCTTTCACTTATACAAATCCCCAGAAACTGCCATTGTCTGGAATTACTACTATATTCAGGCAGTACAGTTCAATACAGGTGTTGGCACTGAGATAGTCTTGACAGCTCTGGTCTTTCATAGGACCCTCTGTACCACAATGTTTTGGAAAATACTGTAGTAAGAAACGCAGGCCATATTTATTCTGATAGTTTTAAGGCGTTTTAGTCGATTTGTCAAAATAAAGATATGGCACTTGAAGTAAGACCAAAAATTCGGTTCACTAGGACAAGTGTTGAAGAACTAGATGCATGATGAATTAAAAAAACGCGTGTTTTGTCACTCGATGCATTTCCTCTAAACACACAGACAGCATCCATAGCGAGCGGAAGTAGAAAATGGCAACACCTTTAAATAACTTTGTATGCTGATATTGATTGTTATCTTTCGTTAAATGTGCTTTTCCGTGATTTAGGGGCCTATCAAGTTATAAAATTATAAATTGGAACGGTCTTGAGGGCATAAAAGTATTTGTTACAATGGCGACTGGTTTCAATCTGCTTGCAGACCATCTTAACGCCATTTGCCGATGGCTGCAGACGGAGATGGTGGACGGAGTAGGTACGTACGATCTGTTGAAAGCCGAACGTCAACTGCTCAGTCGTCTTTCAACAGACGGTAACTGTAGCGTTTACTACCTCCACCTGCCACCATTGGAGAATGGCCTTCATATAAACTAAAACCGGTCATCGGTGTAATATATGTCTCTATATGATCAAGACTGTTTTAATTTTTAACTTCAAAATTTTGCACTGTGATCGCTGTTATTCCAATAATGTTTACATAAATCATGTTATAGAATGCGTCTACCAACTTTCGGCCGTTTCTCACAGTATCAGCGTGCGATCATTAGTGGATGCATCTCCCGTTAAAAATTGTTATTGTGCTAATTGTAATCTTTAATTAAAGTCCTGGTGAAATCCTTGAGTATTTGTGTCTTTTTATCATATGCTAGATAACTGCTGATTAACGTGGTAGTGGTGCTGGTGGTGGTAAGTTCTTGTGGGACCAGACTTCTTAGGCCATCGGTCCCTTGGCTTAAACACACTTGATGTAACTGAAAACAACGTATGCTGAGAACAACACACACACCCACGCCCGAGGGAAGACTCGAACCTCCTCCCGCTGAGGACAACACACACACTCACGCCCGAGGGAAGACTCGAACCTCCGACAGTGGGAGGCGGGCGAACCGTGGCAAGGCGCCCAAGACCACGCGGCTACACCGCGCGGTGCTCATTAATATAATGGGCTTTATTCGCATGCTAGATTAAAAACTTATATATGCTGTCATGAAGTTACTAGCTGGCAATAATCAACAAATTATCTTCAGCTTCCTGCTACTAACAGCAAGGAAGATTGCCATCCCTCACCTGCGGAACAAATGAAAAGATTCCGTTACGGCTTACAGCGACCTACACTGGAGAAACTTTTTCAAATCACGTACATTTGCTTGGCTTTCAAATTACGTTGCTTTCCTGTACTTTTGATGTCTGCAGGACTTATTGGCTTACCGGACAAAGTTTCCCTTTGGACTTGAGGGCGCAGTAATTGCTACAAACAGAGCTCTAATCTGGGTCTGTTGTGCGTCACGCTCGTGTAATTCGCCGGCTCGGCTCGCAGAGACAATCTCGTTGGAGCCGTTCCTCCATTTGGGGATGCAGCGCTCTCTCTGAGACTTTATTGTCTGGCAGACCGCCTGACTTGGCCGACATCGGCCAGCATCTCGCTTCTTCTTTTTTATTTGCCGCGCTGCGCGAGGAGCGGCCGAGGAAAATATTTGACGTCTGGCGACTTCTGCGGCGCCGTGTTTACAAGGCGCGCGCATTGTTTGATCGAACCACGCGTGGACCTTTGTGGGCCGTTAATTGCGGCCGCTGCGGGGCACGGCTTTTTATCTCCATTGTCTGCGTTCGCACAAAACGGACTTCCTCGCCGTTTGAACACAACTAGAGCCAGCACAGCCGAATCGCTGCCCTCGAGGTCTCCGGGTAGTGTAATCACACTCTTTCTCTCTCTCTCTCTCTCTCTCTCTTCTAACGATTACAAATAGCATTGCAATTTCTACACCTACAGCTATAAACTAACGTTGTGACTGGCGTTTCAGCGAATCGAGTGGTAGAGGCCAGTCGCTAGCCAATTGTAGTTCTTTCTCGGGAGCAACGTCCTCGCTGTGTTGTCTGTTTTGCAGGTTCTAATGCAATAAAAACATACGATACCAGAGGGTATCGATGTCTTCAGTTATTTAAAAATGACTTCATATAAGTACATGTTCCTAAAAACTTTTTATTTCATGATTGAATGTTCTTTGAATTAATGTTGAAGCGTTTTACTTAAAATTTTGTCTTCATTTTTCAAAGTTGTACCATCGATTGCTACCGTCAAAGATGTAAACTCTTTGGCTTATATGATATATCTCGGCCCTTCGTCGTTGTGCACAACCTAGGCGGTAGCGTGGTTGTAAATGGACTGTCTCGGCAAGAGAGTTGGTAGATGGAGCTGCCATACCTTTATAGAAGTGCTGAGCGTAGATGTTTTCTTTGTCGTTCTGAGTGTGAAATGTTGCCGAATGTAATTATTTCAAAGTTTAGATACGATTTCATTCTATATCTTTGTAAGTCACTTGAATATCACAATGCTTTCGTCAGTTAATGTTTCTTCGTACGTAAAGAGGATCAGCGGCCAGCATCGTGCCCGCTGAAGACAAAAATGGCTCTGCGCACTATGGGACGTAACATCTGAGGTCATCAGCCCTCTACTGAAGACAACTAGATCACCAGCTAAATAATAACTTATGATTTTACATAGATGTGGATGCGCGATTCGATGCCACTTACTCCGAAATAAAGATCAACTTATGGTTCGAAGAGAGACCCTTGAATTTATATTGTAGAGGAGCATTACGAAGCATATGCCGAGCCTTATCTGGCGTGGCTGTCTGCGCACCGGCGACACAGTACTCTTGCCCCTTTCTGCAGTCTGTCAGTCGCAAAGTTATTTTAAACGGAGTATACCTACCTACTGTGCAAGACGGTACAGTTTATCTTTTGTTGCTTCCGTAGTGCTGGAATAACTACGGACGTCACTTGCTAATTGTTTTATGATGTCACTTGCTAAATGTTTTATGACGCAGAGTAAAGAATAGGGCAGACCCAAGTGTAGTGACCCCCGGGATAGTGTGGAACACCTGTAAAATCTCGCAGGTCGGTGGCATTCAGTATAAATATCTAGAGAGTGAGCATTTGGATGCGTAGAACGAGAAATCTGTCCGCAACATCTGCTGGTGCTCAAGTCACGTGATATTGGGACGGCGCATGTTAGTTCGCGTATTTTGAGAGTTATTATTTCGCTAGATGAACATAGCACGAATGCGTAAACACTGACTGGCCGCTTAAACGCACTTTTAAATTTGTCTAGCATTTCTCTCGTAAACACATGGGAAGGGAAAAAAATCACAGAAATTTCCTCTATAATACATTATAATACCGCGTCTTGATATTTTTAAACATATAAAGCGCCTCACATCAATATGATATTTATTGTATGTACCTATGAAAAGTAACTTGTCCTCCTTACACGTACTTCTCTTTATATCCGTAGCAACAACAATACTGCGCCCTAGCTGTTATTACTACTAAAACGTGTAGAAACGTATGTAAAAATAGGTGAATACGTGAAATATTAAAAGATTCGCTGTTAGCACAATTTGCAGACAAGCAGCGACGTTCCATTACCACATGACTAGTACGATTTGATGTTGAGGACATGCGCAGTTGGCTATGCTCACTCAATAGATATTTATACTCTATCGTATATGCTGCTATCTCTCGGTGGAATTTTATACTATGCCCTGCTTATGTTTCAAGCGTCAGTAGATTGTGCGGCGGGATAATTTGTTGGGTTGTTTTGAAGATAAGTCACCTCCAGGTTTCGAGATTTAAAAATGTGCTAGGAATCTTGTTGCCGTCTACTTCTAGCCTGAGAGCGTCTGGGGCAATATGGTCCTAGTTTCTTCAAAGGGATCGCTTTGCCCCGATCATATTCAAACGTATCACTCAAGTTTTCTCCTGCAGATGGCTAGAAATCGACCTCGCAAGTCTTCACAACAGTGCTGAAGTCCATTAAAATGCTGCAGGCTATTAAAGCAGTGAGAAGTGGCGAGATGGGCTGCAAGAAAGCAAGTAAAATATTTATTATTCCCAGTAAGACATTGAAGAGACGAGCCAACAACTTAAATCAAGACGCATCTGGAAACTAAAAAGTCTTTGGTTCAAACGACCTGTTTTCACCCCCGAACGAAGGAACTAAAAGGTTTTATTTTGAAAATGGAAACATTGTTCTTTGGCTTTACAGTTCGAGACGTCGGGAGTTTTGCTATTCAGACAAAATGAAACTTCATTTCAACAAAGAATCAGGTCTTGCTGGAGAAACCTGCTTCTGCGGATCCAACAGTCATTACCCAGAACTGAGAAACCGTTTTTATTAATTAATCGGACTCTTTCCTTCGTCCACCATTCACTTCATGTCGCGATCGGACTTCATGTAAATGTGTTCAGTTTTTATCATTGACGATGTATGTAACTGGATAGTACGGAGTTAACCCAGGCTTTATCCATGTTTAAAGCAAGCTACCATTCATTAAGATAATGACTTGGGAATTGAACTTTCCCACAGCTTCTTCAAGCAATAATCTGGTAGCAATGCCCGCAGTGTCTCATAAATCATTCACGTACCCAGAGAAGCAAGATAGTATCACTCTCGTCTTCCTTTTGTTCTAAGGTTATTTAGGTTTAAGTAGTTCCAAGTTCTAGAGGACTGATTACCTCAGCAGTTAAGTCCCATAGTGCTCAGAGCCATTTGAACTTTTTTTATTTTTTATTATTATTTTTTTTACAGGCCTTTGCGCGCAAATTCAAGAGGCCCGCCAAATACGTTAGAGTCACTTATTCTCATAGCGTAGATGACAGTGCACAGGCTGTTCAGCCTTAAATCCGTACTAATGTCCCATGTCCAATTTTCGTATCGCTGTAATGTTCGGTTTTATGAAACCAAAATGAGAACGAAGTTTCTCGCCATCGTCTCTGGCAGGGCGCTTGAATTTGCGCGCGCAACGGCTTGAAAGACTAACTTCAATGTTAATTAACTATGAGACATTTATCAGCACAATCGGCAACAACCTTACAAGCTTTCCACACTGTTTCTGACCACACTGCATATTAAATGTCGGCATTACAGGAATTTATTCTCCTCCTCACATAAGGTATTGGGCGCTATCGAATTATCCCAGGCACTTCCATACTTCAGCTGGTCCTCTGTATCTTCATCTTTCATAATCAGTCGTCAGCGATGTACAGCCTCGAACGCATTTTGAAGTGAGCTGTTGACCTACATCTGAGATTTGCAATTTATCGTGTGTGAAAATAGTTACCTGCTTTTTCTGTGACTGTTGATTTTTTTATTATATCGATTTCTGCATAAAGGCTCCAAGTTTTCAGATAACTTCATTATTTTGTTGTGAATGTTCCAGTAAGTTCCAACTGGGCATATTTGGGAATCAATCTGATTTATTTGCATTTTTTCTTTCTTTGTTTATAACATGACACGAACTTCACATCCAAGATTGCAGACTGACCGCTTAACATGACACGAACTTCACATCCAAGATTGCAGACTGACCGCTGTTTGCAAAATTTCATTTCATATATGTTTATAGTATAAATGAATAAGGTTTTCGTAAATAAAATCACGTTTACAGACATATCCTTTCAATATTGTACCTTGTAGACCATCACATAGCTGCTCAGCCATACGTAACTGTAACCAATATAATATTCGACCTGTCGTTGTTTGGGTAATAAATGAAAATACGAGGCGTGTTTATTAAGTAAGTATCGTTTTAAAATTAAAAAAGACGTGCTAAGATATCTCAGTAGTTTTATTTTTACATGAAAGCCTGTACCTTAACCTACTTTTCTTCATAAATTCCGTCAATGTTGAGGGACCTCTCATAACGTTGTACCAGTTTTTGAATACCCTCCTCATAGAAGTCTGCCGCCTGAAGGCTTCTTAACCACTGCATCACCACTATTTTGACTTCGTCATCGTCTTTAAGACGCTGACCGCCCAGGTGTTTCTTCAGGTGCTGGAACAGACGGTAGTCACTGGGCGCAAGATCGGGGCTGTACGGAGGATGATCTAGAGTTTCCCATCGAAAAGATGTGATGAGATGTTTGGTCTGATTCGCCACATGCGGACGGGCATTGTCTTGCAGCAAAACGATGCCCTTGCTCAACTTGCATGGACTGTTTCTTTGATTCTGGTGTGAAGCAGGCCACCCATGTTTTATCGCCCGTAACAATTTGGCTTCAGAAATCATCACCGTCGTTGTGGTACCGCTGAAGGAAAGTCAATGCACTTCCTAAACGTGTGGTTTTTTGCACATCCGTCAACATTTTCGGTACGCAACGTGCGCACAATTTTCGGTAATTCAAGTGCTCGGTCACAATACCATACACAACAGTCTCACCTTATTGTCCACTTCCAGCACCAAACTTTCATTAACGACCGAAGGACGCCCACTCCGTTGTTCATCATGCACATTTGTGCGGCCATCTTTAAATGCTCTCACCCATTTTCTTACCATTCCATCACTCATAATGTTTTTTCCGTATACTGCACAGATCTCACGATGAATATCGATCGCTTTTAGGCCTTTAGCACTATGAAATAACTGCCCGTACTTCACAGTCGGCGAGACTCACGATTATTGGAGCCATCTTAAACACTCAGTACACCACGTAAACAAGGAAGAATTAGACTGTAATGGCGTCAGTGCGTAGATTAAGGTACAGGCTTTCATGTAAAAATAAAATTAGCCGGCCGTTATGGCCGAGCGGTTCTAGGCGCTTCAGTCTGGAACCGCGCTACCGCTACGGTCGCAGGTTCGAATCCTGCCTCGGGATGGATGTGTGTGATGTCCTTAGGGTAGTTAGGTTTAAGTAATTCTAAGTTCTAGGGGCCTGATGACCTCAGATGTTAAGTCCCATAGTGCTCAGAGCCATTTGAACCCTTTTTAAAAAATTAAAATTATTGGGATATATTAGCCAGTCTTTTTTTTTAATTTCAAAACGGTACTTACTTAAAAAACACACCACGTAATTTGTTTGTTTGAAATGCTAGTCAGAGACTTGCAAAAACGAGGTATCATTTTAGAATGACGGTATGAATAAGGGGTTGTAATTTGCAGAAAATTGGCATTAGTTGCGAGTCAGTTTTGGTCGAGAATTCCTGTGGAACGGTCACGCAGGAGCAGGAATGAGGCCTGGAGGGCGACGTTTTGTTCGGTGTCCGGTCGTTCTGTCTCCCATGACGAGCGTAGCGTGGCCGCGTGCGTGCGTGTCCCGCCGCCTGCAATTACAGGCTTGCGGGGATACGTAGCGTGTCCTCCACCAGGCGGCTTCATGTTTTGTCGCAATAGGCCCTGCACTTTACGCGGCTGCCTTTCTTAAAGCAGTCCTCACCCGACAGAGAGGTGTAGCCACTAAAACGTCACTCCGCTTTGTTTACACGAGCGCCCCGTGTCGAGTTCCACCCTTCACACTCCTCCTGCTAGGTTCCCTGTCGTACTGTGTATTTGTTTCGGGTCTTACACGGAGGCGGAGAGTGTAAACGGCGCTGTTTTCACCGAAATGTGTCTGTTGAAGGCCTGAAATATTTAGTTGCACATCTCCACAGTATATAACTGTGTTGGAGATGGGCAGAGTAAATCCTGTCCTTTTGAGGTAGTTCGGTGATCTAGTTCAAATGTACTACATAGTTCATTTTTAGTGTCATAATAGAACTAAATAAGACCGCTTATAAAACCCCTAAACTAAAAAAAAAGTGCTTACATAAACTGCTTGAAGTTTAGGAACGAACCCATTGTGCACATTGCGAAAAACTTGCAACGTATTTGTTAGAATGAGCGGAGCGCTTTCAGTTTTAATCTTTACCTTAGTAAGTGATCAGTACGAAGTAAAATGCTTGTGTTGTCGATACTGGGCAAATTGTCAAAATTCTTTCCCCGCATTGCTCCTCTCCCTGTGGAGATGAACAGTGTCCCGACCGTGTATACTTAGTGATTACGTTGACCACTCACAAACCAAAAGTTTCGCAGCTCTCTCCTGGGTGTTTTGTATATACTGCTTGGTGGTAAAGTTCCACCAATATGTGCTGATTGGCGCCATGTGCCATGTAGTGCCGATTTTCTTGCGCAACAATTGCCGAACCTGTTGCGTCTTATATTTATATATGAAGAAGTGTGTTCACACCAAGTCGTGCCAAATCCACAATGCTTAGCTGCAAAGGGATCGGTGTTTGCAACCATATCATGTATGTTGTTCTATTGATTCTCGAAACAGACCACAAGTTAGATTTTTGTTTTCAGGTATATATCTGCCACTATATTACGATTTCTGGGGTCATGTGCGTGAGAAGATTTCTCTGTTTTGTTACCCTATGATTACAGATACATAGTTTATTAAACAGTATTGGCACCAAAGACAGTGTGAAACTACGGAATACATACATGAATCATGGGTATATAGACGAAGGCGCATTTGTAGTTGTTAATGTGCCTACAACTGATAAAAAAGAATGTCAGTCATATATTGCCCAAATTGCAAACTGTTGTGATTCCCGCAGTGATTCAGCTACAACATATAATGTCAATTATCTCCGGATACAAAGAAAGCAGTTTAGCGATAAGTGACAGATAGTCTCGATAAATGCAGAAGAAGTAACCTTAATTCTAGCTGTAAGAGATGTTTTGTAACGAGGATTAAGGTCCAAGATGAATGAAATTGACGATACTATGCTCATCTAAATTTGGAGCCACGCGTATGGTACTTCATCTTAGTACCTTTCATTAATTTATAGTTTAGATGGTGCATCATATTGACATATAATGTCAATTATCTCCGGGTACAAAGAAAGCAGTTTAGCGATAAGTGACAGATAGTCTCGATAAATGCAGAAGAAGTAACCTTAATTCTAGCTGTAAGACATGTTTTGTAACGAGGATTTAAGTCCAAGATGAATGAAATTGAAGATACTATGCTCATCTAAATTTGGAGCCACGCGTATGGTACATCATCTTAGTACCTTTCATTAATTTATAGTTTAGATGGTGCATCACAGTGTTCGATTTATGTACCGAATTAGGTTTTTTATTTTATGAGCTTAATAAAGCTCTTAAGAAAACAATAGATCAATGTATTTATTTCAAAGTTCATCGTGTTTTTGAAATATTTACTACAAATGGAGTAGTAGCTGACAGTTGTCAAAGTATAGGCCAGTCAATGTATCCTCAAATCCATGCTAACTTCGACCACTTAATTTTTTTCCATTACTTCCTCTGCATTTAAGAAAATATGTTGTACCAATTAGTATGTAATATACAAGACCCAATGTACACCAACAGAAATACCACAGAAGTTTAAAAATTATTTAAATAATCACATTTGAAACTGATAATCGGTCGAAGTATACCTAGTTTAGGGCAACATGGTGGACGTACTGTAATCCCATGCCATTGTTTGGTCGTACTTTCAAGTGAGTTATTGGTGTTTCATAAGCTATTAAATTCGTTGCTAACATGTCTGGGAGAAAGAGCAAGTTCACTAAAGAAATGCAAGAAAAAGTATCCAAGTTTTAGACTTCACCAGACTAGACTTGAACGCGAATGTAGGGTCTGGAGTATAATTTTAAACCTGTTAATTGCAAAGAATCCACAGCTACCCGATGAATGATGAACAACCATTGAGAAACACGTGCTCTACGGAAATGTATCTTTAAAGCTCTGCGTTTTGGCCAGCTGTAGTGACGTCATCGGGTGCGGTGCGGAAGGGTATGTAGTCAGCACATTGTTCTATCGGTCGTTGTGAGGTTTCTTGAGTTTGGAACCGCTACTGATCGGTCGATTATTTCCCCAGTTGGCCTCACGAGGCTGAGTGAGCACCCCTTACCAGTCATCCTACCAAAGAAAAGTCCCTGACAGTACCTGGAATCGAACCGGGGTCAGCGGGCGGGAAAAGTATTCTTGGCCTACGGTTAAACAGGAGCAAATGACACGAAACGAATAATAATGCACTGTGATGGTTTCTAAACATATAAATACAGCGTATCTACTGGTTCTTCAGGTTTTCTTGACCCTCAAGCCTTATAGTTCTGATTCATAGTTGTCGGTTGAAATCGGAAGACTTGGTGCTGCATGCAGTTACTGCCAACCATGCGATGAAAGAGCAATTGTGTTGTTACAAGAGATCCCATTAGATAAATACCGAACTGGTATCCACGTTCCGCCACAGATACACCTAACGTAAACGTTCATAAGCATTCTCAGACTTGGACACAGGATTAACTCTAGACAGATTCCATCCTGAGAGGTAAATAAAAACCTGATGATCTTAGATGTTTAGTCTCTTCAAACCCTTAATCAGCTGCAACAGCCTTCTTAGTTGTTCCGTATGTGAGAAATGTATTGGGCTCTCTCGAGCTATTGTATCTAGTGAAATGTTGATTTTTTGGGAAAATATCTGCAGAAAGCAGCAGTGGGGAGAAAAAGGCCCAAGTTACTGAATTACACCGACGAATACAAAGAAAATGGTCATTTACAATAAGAAAACCACTCCACGGCCATAAATGGTAAGATTGAGATGCATCTTGAGAACATGGTAACAATTAAAACAGTACGATGATAACTGTGTAAAAAGATTCGTAGTAGAACAACTATTGACAAACCTCTATTGACAAACCTCTCGTAATCAGATGAATCCAAAGAAATGCCTTTGGTGGTTCAAGAAGCATGAAACTTCGATTACGGACCAACGGAAATATTTAATGTCGTCCATCGAGCCCACTTTTGTACAATCTCTTGTGTTGGTCTCCCGTTGCGCAGTCAGAGATCTTTCGAACACATTTTACTAACGCCAGGACCATGGTTCAACTTTTATAGAATATATAAAAAGTACCACAGTATGCAAATTTACAATTATAAATAAAAATTCAACGTTATCATTAATTAAATTTAGATATTGAATGTAGCCGCTCCTGTTAGGGTTATTAATATATTTATTGCGTTGAAATTTCTACGTTTTGTCATTTTCAAGCATAGTGGGACGTTAAGTCGGACATGCAGGAACATACGAGGGGCGTCCACTAAGTAAGTTTCCTTATTTTATAAAAAGATAATGTACCATTTATAATCGTGAAAACATTTTATTTTTTGCTCTCAGTTTTCTTTCTAGTCGCCATGTTTTTTTCAAGCATTTTTGGTGACGTGACACAAGCTTTTCCAAACCAGCGTTGTACAAGTCGGATATTATGCTCGTAACCAGTTGTTCGCTGCTGATGTGACTTCGTCATCAGTGCTGGAGTGCGTACCTCCAAGAAGCCCTTTGAGTTGGGGGAACATGTGAAAATCACTTACGGCAAGATCTGGTGAATATGGAGGATGCGGGAACACTTCGCACCTGAATCTTCCGAGCTCCGCCTGGATCATCCGGGCTGTATGAGGCCGAGCATTGTCCTGAAGAAAGACAGCTTTGCGAGACAAAAGTCCAGGACGTTTTCTTTCCATTGGAGCTCGCAGATTGCTCAAGACATCACAGAATCTCTCTGCATGTTGGCGTTGCGGGAAAGGAAGGAACGAACAAAACACCATGACAATCCCAAAAGATAGTTGCCATGCGGAGTGTGCGCTGATATGAAGCTTCATGGCAAATTAAAACTGTGTGCCGGACCGAGACTCGAATTCGGGACCTTTGCCTTTCGCGGGCAAGTGCTCTACCATCTGAGCTACCCAAGCACGACTCACGCCTCGTCCTCGCAGCTTTACTTCTGCCAGTATCTCGTCTCCTACCTTCCAAATTTTACAAAAGCTCTCCTGCGAACCTTGCAGAACTAGCACTCCTGAAAGAAAGGATATTGTGGAGACATGGCTTAGCCACAGCCTGGGGGATGTTTCCAGAATGAGAGTTTCACTCTGCAGCGGAGTGTGCGCTGATTTGAAACTTCCTGGCAGATTAAAACTGTGTGCCGGACCGAGACTCGAACTCGGGACCTTTGCCTTTCGCGGGCAAATGCTCTACCGCCTGCGCTACCCAAGCACAACTCACGACCCGTCCTCACAGCTTCAATTCTGCCAGTACCTCGTCTCCTACCCTCCAAACTTTCTCTTCCAGGAGTGCTAGTTCCGCAAGGTTGCTTAGGGGCCGATGACCTGAGTGGTTTGGTCCCTTAAGACCTTACCACAAATTTCCAATTTCCAGAAGGTGGCGTACGGCCGTCGCATTGAACGGACATTATGTTGAAATATATGGTTTTGTAGCCAAAAGAGTGGAGAATAAGATGGTGGAATGGAATCCAACCTACTTTCAGAAAAAAAAACTGTATTGCGTTACTCAGTAAACGCTCCTCGTATTTTTAACAGTCATAAGCGGAGTCGGTTCATTCAGTAACAACATTAAGGGGGGAAAAACTGAAGGTTTCTTGTTCTTGTACTTCCTTTTTTTAAACTCATTGCGGAGGCTTTGTTCTGTCATCTGGTAACAATTCCAATGATTAACCCATGTGGGTTGCTCGCAGAAAATTAACGTAATCAAAATATCTTGAATGTTTTAAGTTTATCACTTTGATTGCAGAATGCATGTGGTAGATTAGTAAGTAGAAATATTTAGGAAATGATGTGGTATATCTACAAACCTATGTATCGTCGTAGCTTATTTTCTTTGAGAGCACTGCACTTGCACTGTATAAAATTTTACCTGAGGTGCTACAGTATTTAGCATCTATTGGCTTACAAAGATATTACAAGTTTATTCGTCTTCTCATTATATCATGTCTAATGCATTTAAAATAGATACAAAAACTTTAAACCTCCATTTTTCATATGAGAGGGAAATTATATTCTTATATATATAGTGTTGATGAGAATATAATCATATGAAGTAGTTCGAAAATTTGAAATTAGGCTATTTTAGCGTGTAAATGTTATAGTGACGGTCTGGGAACTGCAACCTTTGCTGCCACAGATTCGTTGGCGGCTTCTTCGTCGACCATCGTCTGTCCAGGCGGCAGTCGAGTCGGCTCCCACCGGTAGCGGCGACCTTGGGCGAGATTGTGCACGGCCGGTGCTGTATTTGGAAGGCTGGGCTTTTTGCTGCAGGCCGCTATCTAGCCCTAATACGGCCTCCACGACACCGTGTCCGCCTCCTCGCGACCCTTTTGTCTTCTAATTCCTTTGTCTCTACAAATTTAAATTGCGCTCTGTGGCCCATGGAGGTCCCTTACCACGCGTCAAGTGCGTGGGAACGTAGCTTTCGTGAGAGCTGTCTTATGGCTGCCGCCCTGGTTCCCTCAGTTACCGGCGCCAGGTGTCAAACATCTCCAGGTAACCCGGGGTGGAAACTGCACTAATATGTGTAATAACAGACACGGTGAATCTGAAAGAAATTAGTTTTAAATATATTGTTTCGACTGTCGCTCAAACTGCTATCGATTGGTTTAGTTTATAATCGACACCCGTTAATGCGCGCATATTGTAGGATCGGCCGTATAAGGTGGTAATAGAAAATATTGCTTTTTCGGGATAGGGAAACCGAAACGTACTTAAAATGCTGAAACAATTAGCCATTAACTTAATAATACAAATATCTATTATCGGTCATTAATTACAGTATTGCGTGTTTATGTATTACAATAAAGGTATAAGATCGATGCAGCACCTCACACATCAAAAACATCACGAATACATGGGTAATACACGAAAAATTCGCTTTAAAATCGGAGTGGAGTAGTTCACCGAAGACTTCATGTGAATTATGCTGATATATAAGAAGAAAATCGTGCTTGACAGCAGAAAAAAATACTTTTATTAAAAAAAATGTTTTTAGAATCGGAGGCTTTCACTGGCCATTTGTAATGGATAAAAGAAAACATACAATTATTATTACCTCCTGTGGCAAACTACAGAAGCCAGTAATTTGACCTTCTCCTATAATCTGAAATCTTTCATTTTCCCAAAAGATAATAAGCTTCGCACATTTTGTTTGATGGCTCGCCAAGGATATCTGCGCATTGTGGAACTGAGCAATTCGGAACACCTTCCACAAAATCCGATGCGACTACCCAAGTTGATAGACATCGCTCAGCAGTCGGCAAATATGCTGGCCATGTGCACGTCAGATCGACGTCACGTGTCAGTAAAGTTCGGGTGACAGTAGGTTCGTTCCAGGTTAGCCGGCACGGTTGCTCAGTGTGTTCGGTCCTGTAACAAAAAAAAAAAAAAAAAAAAAAAACTGAGTAACGGGGGAAAAAAGGTGTTGTTGCAACCACGCGAATGCCTTCAACGCAGGCATCCTCCCAGTTTCCGTGGTGTGTGACTGTGTGAAAACTGTTCGGAGTTGCGGTCAATGGACGGTTGCAGCAAGTTTCGGCGGATCTGACGAGTTTCTTCTCACTGGTTCCAAAGAGATGAGCGTGCGCATGTTCAGAGCTTCTTGTGTTGTCTCGTAGCATTCTCGTTTAAGGTAAGAAGTTCTATGTTCCTGCTAATCTTTTAAAGGAGCTGTATATCTCAAACTTGGGTTTTCTGTAGAAATGTGATGCACATAAACAGCCTGCGGTATCAAAAGTAAAAGGATACCATTATCTTATAACGTCAACTACAAAATGAATAAATTGGCCTCTTCCATACCAAGATCCAATCGCAATAGACAATAGTTGAGGGTCACATACTATACTAATTGTTACAAATGACGCGGGCTCATTAAGTTAGGATGTGACATTGGTAGAAATTAACATGCTATGCTTTTACACATATCTTAGTCAAATTAAACTGCATACCAGATTCTTAAACACTCCCTACCAACAAAACCAACGATAATTTTCTTCAAATTAGATAATTTTTGGCATTTGTAATGTTTTGGTATTTACAAGCTTGTTGTTTATTAATATTGGTACTAATTATCTGCAGTGTATTGTCAGAAACAAAATTTGTTACCAAAATCAGTAAGAGAAACTGATCAAACTTTTTCATCATATGCATATAATCAAAATATGTAAAAGAAAACAGGATGTTGATGAGGAAAGTGGTAGCAGGGATAATTACGAATGTCTTCAATTAACAATTTGTGTCACTGGTTCTCCAAGAAGTGCCGACCACAAGTGGGAAGCGGAATCGTTGGACTCAATTTCATTCACCATTTTCGATGTTTTTTTTGAAAGCCTGTCATTCATTCATTCTTTAAATACAGTAATGAGGCACTGTACCACTCACGTATTTTTCCATGCTTCGCACTGCGAATTTCGAAAATTTCTCAGGGGTGTCATGATCAAATATTTACATTAATATTTGTGTGTCGTGCTGCCTGTCTTGCACTGCAGTCGTCTTTTTGTGGTTATAAGATACTTCGCCTTCTCCATTATGCAGAAAACAAGACACACGCAAATCATCACTCATACTGTTTACGAAATTTCACAGTGAGCGTATATTTTACTACAAAATGTGATAGGCACGTTCGGTACCCTAACCTCAAGAAGACGACACAATACACATGCAAACTAGAGATGGGTAGTTCGCGAACGAACGGGTGCAAAGGAACGGTTCACCAAGATGAACGAAAGGACCGAGGAACGAATTCCAAGGAACGATCGGTTCATAGTTCACTTCGGTCGCGGCGGTCACTTCGGCAGTTCTCGTTCCAGCCTCGGTCGCCTGCTCGTCTCAGTCTCCTAGTTAGTTCAGTATCCAGTTGTTCGTTTCGTTCACTGCGCTCGCCCATTTTACATGTCTTCTAAACTGTTCTTGCACTTGGCTCTGGGTATTCAGCGTCCACGACCGGTAATCAAAAAGTATTTTATAGTTACGTAAATTACATAAAAATCTAATAGGTACGTCTTTTCAGGTAACAAAAGGGCATATCAGCTCACTTCATTATATCGATGAACAGCAGAAGATATACTTATAACAAGGCAAGTTTTTTTTGTTAGTCACATATTTTTTGGTTTCATCGACTTGATTTAGCAACTAACTTTCAATAATTTGCTTAATTTTTATTAGTGTAAGTAAATTCAAATAAAACGATTTTCGTGTATCTTCCATATACAAAACATTAAATTTAGATTTAGAAAGGCTCTAATTATTTTTAATTTTGGTTGTTTCCAATTTGCATTACCTGCTAGTTTGGTTTCTCTGGGAAAAAAAAAAAAATGTGGGTTGTGGGTCATTTTGGCTCAGTAGGAAAAGCGGTGCCTCTCCATTTTAAAAGATATAGATTGCCATAAAATCATATTTACTTATTATCTCAAAAACATTTGTTCAGAAGGAGCTTTCAAACCAAAAACTTTATTTCTGCGAACTTAATTATTATTATTATTATTATTGCTGCATTAACTTTAATAATGTAACATAAAAATCTAATTTTTGCTAAGCGTGTGACGCAAGTATGATGAGAAAACCACATTTTATTTTCTGCTTTCATAAATTCTCTATTTCGCCTACGAACTTAGAGACAACGTGAAGTATATATGGTATAGGGCGTAAACGATTATTGTTTACAACGTAGCATAGCTATGTAGTGGAAGTCGAAACGAAGAATTTTATACATGACACTTGTGGTCTATTAAGTTGGAATCATCCACCAACAGGTTTACAAGACTACATGAGCTATAGCCCATGCGCGTCGCGTGAGACTTTCATGTTCTCTTCTCCAGCTCTCTACTCATCGTCATCGATTGTTTCGCAATTGTTGCTTGCATTAGCTTGTTATTTCTTCACTGCTTAATTATTACATGTTTGTATCTGCTCCTAACGGGCAACATATCGTCCGTGATTGGCGAGCAGTCTGTACTCGGGACCGGTTTTCCGTGCGCCACCCTATATTATTTCCCTGCGATCAGCCACACAACGCTACAGTTGGCTAAACGAGAGGTTCTGCAGAATCACAGAAATTACTTCTAAAGTGTGCAAGAATTCTGTAATGAATAAAAGCTCTATACTCCAGGGCGGGGACAAGTGCCCCCTCTTGGTGCCCTCCACCCTTGGTCACCTGCACCACTAGTTTTCAGTTTTTCTTAATAACCATGTACCAGACACAAATGAACGGTGAACGAGTAAAAATGAACCGTTCCCAAAAAAGAACGATCAGCAGTGAACTAGTTCCCAAGGATGAACGAGTTTGCCCATCTCTATTGCAAACAGCACGCAGAATACTCACGTAAATTTTTTCACTTGACAGTGAGAATGAATTCTCGAAACGCGCAGTGCTAAGCATGGAAAAAAAATACGTATCCAGTGCACTGTTCCATTATTTAAACGAGAAACATTTGCGCAACGAGAAGAGTGCTTAGGACCGAGCCTAGTAGCTTCTCCCCTCCCTCCCTGAATGGACTGCCTTTATGAGGCCGGTAGTGGGGGCAGTCTGGAGCGCGCAGCCAGCCTTGCCTGTTCGCACTTGCGTTCACGGCAGACACTCTCGCCGCAACCTCCGTGGCGACGCTTTCGGTCGATCGCGAAGCGTGAGACGCAGCTTGTACTGTCCTAAGCGCTACAGAAAACACGCTGAACTCCAGATTAAAAAAAGAAGAGGTGGTGCAGCTTCCACCAAATCGCTGCAGTCTAAGTCAGTACTGACTCCGAGTTGATGAACCGTTGCCCCCGCCGTAACTTTTGACAGAGGGCTCGAATAAAGTGTAATAGTCGCGCTGTGTCTCTTGTGTATGTCTCGCGAGTGCTGTGCAGTATTGTTTGCAATGACGCGGCGGACAGCTGTGTAGCGAAGGTGAAGTGCCCGAGGATGTCAGTGGAGAAGACTTCGCGGCTCGTGATGCTGCCATCCCTGTTGCTGTTTTTGGTGGCGCCTGGAATGTCTCTAGCTGCTGCCCCTTCTAAAGGTAGGCTTGGAAGACCACGTGCTGCTCTGTGCGGATGGCGTCTGTTCAGATCCTGCAAGGACGGAAAAGCCAATCTAAACTGTTGTTCTGTGTTCAGCTATATATATTCGTAACATCGAAAATGTCGACAAATTTACATGTAATTGTTAGATACACAGACAACCGAAACGTTAACGTAACGTAGGGTAATGTGTATGCTGCACTGCTTCAATGGCGTCGTTCCCTCGACGAAGGAAATCGGCATTTTTAACTTACTTTGCTGCTCAACTTACTCCGTTGTGTACGTAACTTCCTGTGTGTAATTTGAATGGCAAAATCTGTCTCCATATAAAAATTTGGTGACAATGAGCGAAACAGCCATTCATAACGTTTCTGTTTACAGGATAAATACCGCGTGTCTTTCACTCTGAAATAATGAAGGTCAGCCTTCCACAGGTATCTTCCGTCTACCAGCGACGTGTTAATTCAACATAAATTTTACTATCAGCAACACGAAATCCAGTGCCGGATGGTTTCCCGACTTCCCCATGTATTACGGCTGCACGATCTAATACGTGTCTCCTGTATTCAATTGGAATAACCAATGCCATACGTATTCGTAACATAGGAGCGGTAAGTGAAATCAGTGAGGAAGTTCCTCCGGTAACACTTTATTTTCAAACACCGACTGGCGAAATATTATTCTAACAGTTCGAGCATGGTGTCCACGTGTGCTACGAAATTGTGTATTCTTCGTTTCCGTAATTGCCCCGTTTTGTCGACGAAGAATATTGTTGTTTCCGATAAACATTAAGAAATGTAATTATCTCCGGAACTGCGAAACAATACTTTATCAATAACCAACATCCTTCCACATGTTTTCCCCAATGTGTTAACGATGTCTTTGTTAATCAATTCTTATTTAGTTAGGATCAATAATCGTTCCAAAAATTATCACACTATCGGTTACAGAAAGTCGTTATCTCCGACAGATTTAATATGAACGTTTAAAAACGTTTCTCCTAAAGCTTCGATCTTTACACAACCGTAGATAGCAGTGACCTGCTTTAAAACGGTGGCGTAAGAGGTTTTGTGGTAGTTATATCTTGACTATAAATGTTTTCACTGAAGAAGAAGTTGGTAACATGACTTTTAATGACAGTCTCAGGCCCTGTATATCCGCGATGTGTCAATTGAATGTGTGTGTAATTGGTAACATGTCATGGAACGCTAAAAAATAGCTTAATGCAGGAGTCCTTATACACTACTGTCTCTGGGTGCAGGTTCCAAAAATGTTCAAATGTATGTGAAATCTAACGGCACTTAACTGCTGAGGTCATCAGTCCCTAAGCGTACACACTACTTAACCGAAATCATCCTAATGACAAACATACACACCCATGCCCGAGGGAGGACTCGAACCTGCGCCGGGACCAGCCGCACAGTCCACCTGACTGCAGCGTCCAAGACCGCTCGGCTAATCCCGTGCGGCGTGCAAGTCCCGATCTTGCTTCTGCACGTTTTCCGATTTCATGTGCCGATCTTCCGCAAAGCATTTGACTCGGTCTTTTAAAACGGGTACTGACCGGTATCTTCAGCGACTTCGCTCTTCCGCGAGCATATAGAATCTCTAAGTTATAAGGGTTGCAACAAGACTGAGGTCAATTTTGACTTAATATTTGTGACCGAGGGCTTATTTGTTACAATATAATTCTGACACGGTCACTGAACCTTAGAGCTATGTTCAAAATTTATATGTACACTGGAACTTGAGTGTTTGACAGAGAATTCATAGAACCAATTTCATACTAAAGTCCAAATGGCTTTGAGCACTATGGGACTTAACGTCTGAGGGCATCAGTACCCTAGAATATAGAACTACTTAAACCTAACTAACCTAAGGACATCACACACATCCATGTCCGAGGCAGGATTCGAACCTGCGACCGTAGCGGTCGCGCCGTTCCAGACTGTAGCGCCTAGAACCGCTCGGCCACACCGGCCGGCCTCATACTAAGGATGATGGATGATACTTCTCGAGAAGGAAGTATGAAGTGACAAGTTCTGCGGAAGGTTCCAGAGAACAGTAAAGTGCCGATGGGGATTTTTGGAATTTGTTGTCGATTTAGCACGCTTCTGGTAGGGAAGGCCAGTAGCGGCGAGTGCCCGTGTCCAGGTAGCGTGTATAGCTGGCAGCGCCGCGCCGCAGCAGCCCCTGGTTTTTGTGCGCACCTCCGAAAATGCAGCGCGGTCCGGCGTGCGTCAGCGGCAGAGCGTGACGGCGGGCCAGAGGCGTGACAACAGCGCACGGCGCGGCCCGCTCACACCGGCTGCGGGCCCACGCGGGAGCTGGTGCCGCCGCCTCCTCTGTTCTGGACAGCTGGGATGCTGTAGGCGCTGGCCAGAAACTGTGCTGGCCGGGACTCGGAACTAGGTTCGTTTGAGCAGTTACCAGACAGTGCCATACAACAGCTGTACTGCGCATGCGCAGCTACGATGACGTAGGCAGCCCGTGCTTGGTGCTTGCTCTGCTCATACGCTTTTCGTCGTATTTCTGGTGGAATTTCGTGCGTGGTGGGGCATTACGTGACCATGTACAGCCAGCCCTGCGGCATGTTATTGAGAGGACATACAGAGTGGTACTTAGAACAATTGTTTTATCATATGCCATCCAGTTAAAGGATGCAAATAAGGAAGCAGTTCTTGGCAAAATATCATTTCAAAATTAGACTCCACAGCTCGAAGTACCATAACATTTTGCTATGGGGTGACTTTGACAGATTCTTTTTTAAATCGTACTCTGCAATATCGTTATGTAGCATTTCCAACAGGTTTACATCTACACAGCACTGCAAAAAACTAGTAGGATGGAATACAAATTTCTTGCAACAAAAAAATAATAATAAATAAATAAAATGAAACAGTTCCTTGTGTAGGTTACACCGGAATAAAGGACAATAAATTTCATGACTATTTCAAAATGTGTAAAAAAATTAACAAGGTTGTCTGTGAGGTAAAGAAACTGTACAAATGACTGTTTATATTCTACTGTAGGAATAAATATGAAGCCATGTGGGCAGGTAAAACGTAAAACACGGTATGCTGCCTGTCTACAATTTAGCATGGAAAGGCATTCTGTGAATTTAAGACGTAAACACAAATCAAGAAATAACTCAAGGCCTACAGGAAGTACTAGACAAGTGCCTTGTGATCTGCCACGCCAGAAGAACAAAGTGAGTAACCGTTACACATCTTTTTCGTGCAAACATCAGTCCAGCTTCCAAAGTGATATCGCCTCTTACTAGGTTTTCTCTTCTTCCACAGGATGTCCACAGCATTTACGAAAAGACTATGTAATTTCAGTATGACCTTATTGTAAAGTTGTTTTGTAATGCCATTTAACCTGAAGATGATATTTAACCCTGGAAACATGTCGCTAAATAAATAATACAATAGTTGACAAAGTTTCTGACTTGAAGCGGCAATTTAAAAAAAAAACGTTACGTAATTACTATTCGGACACCCATCATAGCAGGATTATTTCCCTTTCCTCCGTAGTTGTAATCCTCCGGGCGTCACTCAGACGTCATAAATAACTACCGAATAATTTCATGAACCGCTTGTCTTACGGCGTGACGAATAAATGAATGAAATTCTTTTTGTATCTGGAGAGACTGGAACTAATTACAAGCTGGAAGGTGCGTGTGAAACGGTTTTTTACTGAAGGGGTTTACGTTTGTCAGTTACAGCGACAGGACCGCTACGATCTTCTGCTCCACAGCGGCATTGCTGGTTTCAGCTGGCATTATTCCACCCATTGCATTCAGATACTTCCTCCAGTATTTGTGGACCATCAGATACTTATGGAATGTATTCCTTTCAATGAACTAGTTGGTGACTTGTCCCCAACATCTAAACTTTCATTCCTTCTCACATGGTTGTACAGTCTCGTATGTTTTTATCAAAATATCGTGGTGGACTAGATGATTCACAGACGGAAGACATGGAGAACAAGCCACTCAGAGAGGGATCACGTCCATTGAAGCTCTGTGATCAAGAAATGAAATTCAAGTCGATGACTGCTTCACTTCAATTCATCATCATAATAAAAGTAGTTGTTCACAGAAGGAAAGACGTTCCACAGTACTGGATACCAAAGTAATTCAGTGTTTGCGTTCGAGCTTGAACATAGGTAGTAATATTGGACCTGCTGAACAATATTAGATTAGTACGTCATAGTATAATTTGGGAAATGTATTGTGAATCGGAGACCACCCAGAAAGCAACCTGATCAGTTACGTCTGTTCACGAGGGGTGCCGTCGAAAAGCCCTTAAAAGGAGAGGGGGCAGGAGTGATTATACCTTCCTAGTGCATATCACACGATCATCTGAGCAGTCTCATTACTCGCCGTTCTTTGCATTGACTGGAGGAAGGTATGCGCACAAAACTTGGGTCTCACAAATCAGCAGTAGAGGGGAGCTGAGAGTTGCACTGCAAGTACGAACTTCTACAGATGACGCTATTTAGCGAAAGGTGACGCACCCTAAGAGTGTCAGTGGTGTTCGCATTAGGGTATACCATGGAAAACTAATTTAACGCAGACTTAACGACCGCTATGGGTCACCGTCCGGATTGGCCGAGTTCTGTTGGCAAGCTGGCTGCACTCAGCCCTTGTGACGCCAGTTGGGGAGCTACTTGATTCAGAAGTCGCGGCACCGATCACGAAAACTGAAAACGGTCGGGAGAGTGGTGTGCTGACCTTGTGCCCCTCCGTATCCGCATACGGTGACGCCTAAGGACCGAGGACGACACGGCGGCCGGTGGGTACCGTTGGCCCTTCGAGGTCTGTTCGGACGTTGTTTGTTTGTTGTTTATTATGATCGCTAATCTTAGCATCGCAGAAGTGCCACCATAGATTCCAATGGATCATCTTGAGTGACTACTCCTGCTCCTACCTCGACAAGGCGACTGTAGCGTCCGTATGCAGGAAGGGACGGAGCCGGTGCGAATTGTTAGTCGTCACATATCCCAGCAGTCTTGTGGAACGATTTTGGTGATGCTGCCTGTTTCCCCCTCCGCCCTCCTCCTTCAGCGTCTTTTGAAGCTCAGTATTTAATGGAAGTACGCTTTTCATCAAATCGCATAGCAGCGTCTTGTTTCTGTAACGCTAGAAGTATTTCTACCACAAACCCAAAATTACAATTTTTTTCGTTGCTGATGACATCGTCTTGTTACAGTATAGCTCGTTCGTTGCGTGTTTGGTCTCTTTCTTATTAATTTTTTTATGGCACTGTATGCATACGAGTTTCAGGGTTAATACTCCGGCTGACAAAAAATGAAAAGCATCTAGAACATGTGGTCGGGTGCCACTATAACTTCTTACACGTGTAGACCATCGGCGGGTATGGAAATGATTAAGCTGTAGTTCTCTGTGACAGGTAGAATAACCATCAGAGTGCGTTAGTGTTTTTAGTGTTTAATGTTGTTATCAAGTCTGCTGGGGTATAACCTAAAAGTGGCCTGAACATCGACAGATTTTTTTTTTTTTTCTCTCTAACTTCTTGGGATTTCGAGCCGTGCCCATTCAGCCATCTCAATATATATCCGAGTTTGAAAGGGGCCTCATGGTGGGCCCCCATTTTGCCGGTTGGTCGAATCGTGAAGTATTCAGATTTGTGGGGATGTGAGAGTGTTCCGATGATGGAAAATACATGGGAACGTGAGTGCGGACATACTCGTCTTGAAGGGTCCGGTCGAACACGCATGACCACCACAAGGGAACCTCTTCACAAATGTGGCTGCCATCCGAGAACAAGTTTTGGACTCCTTGCAACATTCTCTGTCAGTCCGTACCATTTGTCGAGCTAGCGGCAGCTGAAATAGTGAGTTAACCGTCCCATAAATAGGCTGCCCGTAACACCCCACACGAACAGCTACCTTTAGAGTGGTGCCTTGACCCACACGAACAGCTACGTTTAGGGTGGTGCCATGACCCACACAAACAGCTACCTTTAGAGTGATGCCATGACTGGGAAGCACGAACTACTGATGAATGGCGTCGCATTGTGTTCAGCAATGAATCGCGGTCCTGCACTACCATGGATGACCATCCTCGGGAATATGACAGCAACCTGGGGAGATGCCCCATTCGTCCAGTGTTCTGGAGCGGCAGAGCGGTGTAACTACTGCGTCACAGTTGACGGAACCATTGGGTATGAACACAGGTCACAGCTAGTAGTGATAGAAAGAAATCTGACGACACAACTGTATGTCACGAGATGGAAGAGAGAGTGCCACTGATATACGAATTAAAACAAAGATGATTTGCGCTGCAGCAGGACCTGCTCCTGAAATTTCAGTCACCAACTTTCTCCTCAGAGTTTTGAAAAATATTTTGTTGGCGCCAATTGACATAGGGAGAAACGATCATCATAATAAAATAAGGGAAATCGGAGTTAGCAAGAAAATATTGAAATTGTAGTTTCTCCCGGGCGCTGTTCGAGAAGGGAACGGTAGAGAAAGTAGCTTGAAAGTGGTTCTAAGAACCCTTTGTCAGGAACGTAACTGAGAATTGCAGAGTAATGATATAGACGTAGATACTAAGCTCTCATGAGTTCCTTATTATGTGTCAGTTCTGTGGTGGAATGTTTCGACAGGAGAATGCTCGTCTCTGTGGACCGTCAGAGCAATGTTGAGACGCACCTGTTGTCAGCACGATCCTTAGATCCGTTGTTGATAGAAAAGAAATGATCGTGTGGCATTGTTGGCCGGAAGACCCCCTACCGGGGGAAGTTCGTTGATGCTACATTGAAAGACTTGCGCGTCGATGATGATGAGGATAACAAAACACCCAGTCCACGAGCGGAGAAAATCTCCGTCCCGGCCGGGATTCGAAACCGGGCCTGCTGCATGGTAGGCAAACACGTTACCACTCAGGCTTACGCTCTTGATAGAAAATGCGAGTGTCCAGCTCGGACGTCAAATCTGTCCCGGTGCCAATATCCAGGATGTTGAGAACCAGTTGTTGGTCAGCTTGCCTCAGAAGAGGATAGATACAACGGCTTTATGACACATTTCCCAACCTTTTCTCACGCAGTGTGTGTACGAGTTTGACAATCTACGAGACTGGCCTGATAGTATGGCGGGGAAGCAGAGGTGAATGCTAGCGGCACATTGTAATTCTCGGCCTGCTGGCGGCTGCAAGAGGAAGCCGTGGCCACGATAGTGTAACAAGAGCGCAGTGGCCGCCTCCTCTGGGCTGGCGGCGGCGCATCGTTTTTCCGGTGCGGCGTGCCGTTGCATTCCTGGGCCGGTTCTGCAGACGGCGAAAGGCCGCTCGCCGGACGGGCAAACAGCGGCGGCGGCGGTGGCTGGCGCAGTTGCAGTAGAGCGCCTCTTCTTGCGCTCTGCTTTGTGGCGGGGTGCGTGGCATTGACTGCAGTCAGGCACGAATCCAAGTGGAGGGATGTGCGTAATGAGCCCCTGTACTAACAACTGATGCGAACAAATTATGATCACTCACTGTGTGCTAAAGTTAAAGTAGAGAGTAATTTTCCCGTTATGTGACGTAGTTAAATAACAAAGCTCGACCGAACTTGGACTATACATAGAAATAACCGCAACAGTATAGCAAGCACCGTAAGTGACAGAAATACGCAACGAGGCAAACAGAAATGACATTTTTACTCAAAGACAATTATTACCTGAAGCCACCGCGACATACACTACTGGCCATTAAAATTGCTACACCAAGAAGAAATGCAGATGATAAACGGGTATTCATTGGACAAATATGTTATACTAGAAGTGACATGTAATTACATTTTCACGCAATTTGGGTGCATAGATCCTGAGAACAACCACCTCTGGCCGTAATAACGACCTTGATACGACTGGGCATTGAGTCAAACAGAGCTTGGATGGTGTGTACAGGTACAGCTGCCCATGCAGCTTCAACACGATACCGCAGTTCATCAAGAGTAGTGCCTGGCGTATTGTGACGAGCCAGTTGCTCGGCCACCATTGATCAGACTTTTCAATTGGCGAGAGATTTGGAGAATGTGCTGGCCAGGACAGCATTCGAACATTTTCTGTATCCAGAAAGGCCCGTACAGGACCTCCAACATGCGGTCGTGTATTATCCTGCTGAAAAGTAGGGTTTCGCAGGGATCGAATGAAGGGTAGAGCCACGGGTCGTAACACATCGGAAATATAACGTCCACTATTCAAAGTGCCGTCAATGCGAACAAGAGGTGACCGAGACGTGTAACCAATGGCACCCCATACCATCACGCCGGGTGATACGCCAGTATGGTGATGACTAATACACGATTTCAATGTGCATTCACCGAGATGTCGCCAAACACGGATGCGACCATCATGATGCTGTAAACAGAACCTGGATTCATCCGAAAAAAATGACGTTTTGCCATTCTTGCACCTAGGTTCGTCGTTGAGTACACCATCGCAGGCGCTCCTGTCTGTGATGCAGCGTCTAGGGTAACCGCAGCCATGGTCTCGGAGCTGATAGTCAGTTCATGCTGCTGTAAACGTCGTCGAACTGCTCGTGCACATGGTTGTTGTCTTGGAAACGTCCCCATCTGTTGACTCACTAATCGAGACGTGGCTGCATGATACGTTACAGCCACGCGGATAAGATGCCTGTCATCTCGACTGCTAGTGATACGAGGCCGTTGGGATCCAGCTCGGCGTTCCGTATTACCTTCCTGAACCCACCGATTCCATATTCTGCTAACAGTCATTGGATCTCGACCAATGCGAGCAGCAATGTCGCGATACGATAAACCGCAACCGTGATAGGCTACAATCCGACCTTCATCAAAGCCGGCAACATGATGGTACGCATTCCTCCTCCTTACAGGAGCCATCACAACAACGTTTCACCAAGCAACGTCGGTTAACTGCTGTAATCGGTTGGAAACTTTCCTCATGTCAGTATGTTGTATGTGTCGCCACCGGCGCCAACCTTGTGTGAGTGCTCTAAAAAGCTATTCATTTGCATATCACAGCACCTTCTTCCTGTCGGTTACATTTCGCGTCTGTAGCACGTCATCTTTGTGATGTAGCAATTTTAATGGCCAGTAGTGTATGTTGTCCCCTGGAAATTCAGGCGGAAAATGGTTCTTAGTAGAGTATGTGATCACCAGCTCTGAAATGTGCTCCCATACTGGTCACAGGATTGGTGAGGATTTCTTGTGGTAGGTCGTTCCAGTCCACCTCTAGCGCGGTTCACACTGGATGGACGTTGGTGCATGTGGGCGTGCCGCAGTACTCCTCCCCAACGTATCCCACAAGTGCTCGATTAAAGAAGTCGGGGGATCAGGAAGGCCAGTCCATTCGCTGAATATCCGTCCGTGCCAAGAGCTCCTTCATATGCGCTGTGCGACGCTGTCGCGCATGTCGTCCATAAATATGAAGTCAGGGCCGAATGCTACGGAAAAGATGCAATCAGGGGAGGTGTGTACAGTGGCACAGTAACGTTGGCTGCTGAGAGTATCGTGTTCAAAGATTTGGAGGTCAGAACGCTCTGGGAACATCAAGCCTTCTGATACCTTAGCGCCTAGATCATGTTCGTAAATGTACCCACTTCCCGCCTTATGAGGGTACATGTGTTATGTTGTGGGGAGGAATAATGCCCCACCGGCTTGCTGACCTCCACATCTTTGAACACGGTAGACACTGCGAAACGTTGTACCCTTTCCGCACGTGTGTCTTTTCAGTAGTTCATTCGGACCTGACTTCTTTTTTATGGATGACCGTGCGCGACCACAGCTAGCTGGGCAGGTGGAGGAGGGTATTCCGCGGATGGACTGGGGTTTCCGTTCCACCGACTGAAATCCCATCGAGCACGTTTGGCATTCGTTGGAGAGGCGTATTACAGCACATCGACATGAACCGACGACCGTCCAGCGGCAGTCAGCCGCGCTGGTTTTGCTCTACCAAACGCTCTCACCAAGGTGAGACTGTTTCGTATTGCATTGTGACCGAGCACCTGAATTATCGAAAATTGTGCGCACGTTGCGTACCAAACATGTTGACGGATGTGAAGAAAACCAAACGTTTAGACAGTGCACTGACTTCCCTTGAGCGGTACCACAACGACGGTGATGATTTTTAAGCCAAATAGTTACTGGGAAACATAGATGGCCTACGTCACACCATAATCAAAGCAACAGTCCATGGAAGTTGAGCAAGGGCATCGTTTTGCTACCAGACAATGCCTGTCCGCATGTGGCGAATCAGACGAAACATCTCATCACATGGGAAACTCTAGATCATCCTCCGTACAGCCCCGATCTTGCGCCCAGTGACTACCGTCTGTTCCTGCACCTGAAGAAACACCTGGGCGGCCAGCGTCTTTAAGACGATGAAGAAGTCAAAACAGTGGTCATGCAGTGGTTAACAAGTCAGGCGACAGACTTCTATGAGGAGGGTATTCAAAAACTGGTACAATGTTATGACGAGTGCCTCAATATTGACGGAAATTATGTTGAAAAGTAGATTAAGGTGCAGGGTTTCATGTAAAAATAAAATTATTGAGATATCTTAGCACGTCTTTTTTTTAATTTCAAAACGGTGCGTACTGAAAAAACGCGCCTCGTAGTTCTATCTATGTACATCTAAATCTACATCTACATCTACATGATTACTCTGTAACTCACATTTAAGTGCTTGGCAGAGGGTTCATCGAACCACAATCATACTCTCTCCCTACCATTCCACTGCCGAACAGCGCGCGGAAACAACGAACACCTAAACCTTCCTGTTCGAGCTCTGATTTCTCTTATTTTATTTTGATGATCATTCCTACCTACGTAGGTTGGGCTCAACAAAATATTTTCGCATTCGGAAGAGAAAGTTGGTGACTGAAATTTCGTAAAAAGATCTCGCCGCGACGAAAAACGTCTTTGCTTTAATGACTTCCATGCCAACTCGCTTATCATATCTGCCACACTCTCTCCCCTATTACGTGATAATACAAAACGAGCTGCCCTTTTTTGCACCCTTTCGATGTCCTCCGTCAATCCCACCTGGTAAGGATCCCACACCGCGCAGCAATATTCTAACAGAGGACGAACGAGTGTAGTGTAGCTGTCTCTTTAGTGGACTTGTTCCATCTTGTAAGTGCCCTGCCAATGAAACGCAACCTTCGGCTCGCCTTCCCCACAATATTATCTACGTGGTCTTTCCAACTGAAGTTAAAGTAATTTTTACACCCAGGTACCTAGTTGAATTGACAGCCTTGAGAATTGTAATATTTATCGAGTAATCGATTTCCAAAGGATATCTTTTGGAACTCATGGATCACCTCTCACTTTTCGTTATTTAGCGTCACCTGCCACACCATACAGTAATCTTTTCTAAATCGCTTTGCAACTGATACTGGTCTTCGGATGACCTTACTAGACGGTAAATTACAGCATCATCTCCGAACTACCTAAGAGAACTGCTCAGATTGTCACCCAGGTCATTTATATAGATCAGGAACAGCAGATGGTCCCAGTTTGTTATTTGCCAGCGACACATGATGCGAATCGTTCCATAGTTTTTCAAACCTTTCTATGACACCGTTTTATGTGTTTTTATTGTAATTATTAAAATCCGAAGCATGTGTGGAATATTAAATGTGGCGGCGACGGCAAATTACATTTAGAGCGTGTCGGGGAGACAGGAAGTCAAAAACAGTGACAGTCCCGGAACCGAACCGTGCATCCACGCCTGTCTGGAGGCCACTTTTTGCAAGCTTTCGAGTATGGAGACGGGTTCGATCATGAATGCAATGAGCGGCTGTCTGCTCTGCTCATCGTGAAAATTGCGTTATGTATGTTTTAATTGATTGTATGTCAGGTTTCTGAAATGGAAATGGAGATCCAGCCCACTATTAGCCACGGTGGATGTGAGAAACCGTACTCGCAGTGGCCATTGTGGCAGACCTACGGATTTAACCCAGCCATCGAATTCGATCGTGACTCTCCGCGCCCCTCTCCCGTACGAGCAAACAAATCCGACAATACCTTCTGTCCAGCGGAAAAATCGTGATTTCGTGTATCGACGATTTTGGCAACCCTCTTTCCACATGTAAGCGTAATTTGTTTGGCTTGAGAATTGGAGGGATCCCAGCAGGTGCAGCTCGCCGAACACGATCGCTACGGCGTAGGTAATGGGGCGTAAAAGTAACTGCGACCTCGGGGCGGGAGGGGGGGGGGGGGGGGAGCGGAAGCGCGGGGCTGGGATCCCCCGGAAGCGGCTGCCACCCCCGCACCTCTGCACGGCACGCCATGCCACGCCACGCCACGCCACGCTTCCGCCGCCGACGGACGCCATTGTTCCACACGACAGCGGCGGCCCCGGTAGAGCGCGAGTGACGACAGCTGCCGCTCCACTGCCGCGCCGAGTTGCTGCTCTCTGCGAACACAGCGTGCCTCCGGGGAGGCTTACAATTAACGTCACAATATTGCAACCTTGTCACACACACACAGTCTACGCGTTACGTCTTTGACTCGTATATACGACGTGATGTCTTTCCTAAAGCTACAATAAATTTCTGTTTAGCTCGGGTGAATACGAACATCATTAGGTACCTCCGCCACGTAAGTGCCCCATTCGATGGACATATCTTTAATGCCTATTAGTGGAAGAAATATTGCAGTCACCCACATTTTATATAGCGTTCGGAAATTCCTGTTACAAACTTCTAGAATTTGCAAGAGGGGAGTGACTACATACACTACTGACCATTAAAAGTGCTACACCCAGAAGAAATGCAGATGATAAACGGGTATTCATTGGACAAATATATTATACTAGAACTGACATGTGATTACATTTTCACGCAATTTCAGTGCACAGATCCTGAGAAATCAGTACCCAAAACACCCACCTGTGGCGGTAATAACGACCTTGATACGACTGGGCATTGAGTCAAACAGAGCTTGGATGCCCATGCAGCTTCAACAAGATACCACACTTCATCAAGAGTAGTGACTGGCGTATTGTGACCAGCCAGTTGCTCGGCCACCATTGATCAGACTTTTCAATTGGCGAGAGATTTGGAGAATGTGCTGGCCAGGGCAGCATTCGAATATTTTCTGTATCCAGAAAGGCCCGTACAGGACCTCCAACATGCGGTCGTGCATTATCCTGCTGAAAAGTAGGGTTTCGCAGGGATCGATGGAGGGTAGATCCACGGGTCGTAACACATCGGAAATATAACGTCCACTATTCAAAGTGCCGTCAATGCGAACAAGAGGTGACCGAGACGTGTAACCAATGGCACCCCATACCATCACGCCGGGTGATCCGCCAGTATGGTGATGACTAATACACGATTTCAATGTGCATTCACCGAGATGTCGCCAAACACGCATGCAACCATCATGATGCTGTAAACAGAACCTGGATTCATCCGAAAAAAATGACGTTTTGCCATTCTTGCACCCAGGTTCGTCGTTGAGTACACCATCGCAGGCGCTCCTCTCTGTGATGCACCGTCAAGGGTAGCCGCAGCCACGGTCTCCGAGCTGATAGTCCATGCTGTTGCAAACGTCGTCGAACTGTTCGTGCAGATGGTTGTTGTCTTGTAAACGTCCCCACCTGTTGACTCAGGGATGGAGACGTGGCTGCACGATACGTTACAGCCATGCGGATAAGATGCCGGTCATCTCGACTGCTAGTAATACGAGGCCGTTGGGATCGAGCACGGCGTTCCGTATTACCCTCCTGAACCCACCGATTCCATATTATGCTAACAGTCATTGGATATCGACCAACGCGAGCAGCAATGTCGCGATACGATAAACTGCAATCGCGATGGGCTACAATCCGACCTTTATCAAAGTCGGAAACGTGATGGTACGCATTTCTCCTCGTTACACGAGGCATACCAACAACGTTTCACCAGGTAACGCCGGTCAACCGCTGTTTGTGTATCAGAAATCGGTTGGAAACTTTCCTTATGTCAGCACGTTGTAGGTGTCGCCACCGGCGCCAACCTTGTGTGAATGCTCTGAAAAGCTATTCATTTGCATATCACAGCATCTTCTTCCTGTCGGTTACATTTCGCGTCTGTAACACGTCATCTTCGTGGTGTAACAATTTTAAAGCCCAGAAGTGTTTTATTTTGAATAGTAACCCTTGCCCGGGAACGTACCATTTCCTTGGTACAGTCGTTCGAAAACATGTTTTTTAGGTAGGATTCAAACAGCATAGTCTTGTGAGGCCGCTTACCTGGGATGGGCTGATGTCATCTGACGTCTTTCCGAGGCCCACGAGAAACTACAGGCCAGTCTTATGAGTGCCAGCAGCGGTCTCCGACGGGGAGCGAGTAACTTCAGACGAATTTAATAGTTCCTCACTGCGCGTTTAAATGCATGCTGGGCGTCGAGTGCGTCCACAAAGTGTGGCGCACAATCCGATTAGTGCGGCGTCACACTTTCGTTGCAGGACCCGTATTTCTCGTGGGCCCTGATGTCTATCCTACCTCTCTGACCTGATTGCAGTCTCATTCACGTGTTTGTGAGCGTTAGAGCAAGATGGTTAGCGGAACACGCCGACATGATCGATCTGAATGGCGAAACTCACGCTAATGGCAGAGCTTCTCGTCGCCTTTATCAAGACCGTCTCCACAACACCCGACTACATCGCGTACCCTTTTCGCCACAATTACGTAACGGCTTCGAAACAGAGGTACGTTAACAGTCTGCAGGCGCGACTGTGGTGCTCCGAGGAGACGCCGGACACCCGAAGTGGAAGAGGCCGTACTGCACCACGCCGAAGAGAAACCGTCAACGAGTACGCGAGCAGTTTATCCGCTTATTAATGAGTGGAGTTGTAAAACAAATGATGTACTGGGTTACGCCTAGTAAATTGCTGGTAAAAGTGTTCGCTTTACCAACATGTTTTCAAGTGCTTCGTTTCCTATTCAAAATATGTACTCACTCGCAAATCGTAGAAGTTTGTAACGGGAATTTCCGAACACCCAGTATAACATCACTGCTTCAGTACCTTTTTACTAAAATGTTACCAGTTACCAATATCAATGACCATTAAAGTTTGCGTCGAATGAATACTTAATTGTCACAATCAGTACAGCCGTTTGGCTGACCTCAAACAATCAACGTCTACGTGATTACTCTGCTATTCACAATAAAGTGCCTGGCAGAGGATTCAATGAACCACCTTCAACTTGTCTCTCTACCGTTCCACTCTCAAACGGCACGCGGGAAAAACTAGCACTTAAATTTTTCTGTGCAGGTCTTGATTTCTCTTATTTTATCGTGATGGTCATCTCTCCCTAAGTAGGTCGGTACCAACAGAATGTTTTCGCAACGGGAGGAGAAAACTGGTGATTGAAATTTATTGAAAAGATCACGTCGCAACGAAAAACGCCTTTGTTTTAATGATTGCCACTCCAATTCACGTATCATGTCTGTGACATTATCTCCCCTATTGCGCGATAATACAAAACGAGCTGCCCTTCTTTGTAGTTTTTCGATGTCATCCGTTAGTCCCACCTGATGCGGATCCCACACCTCACGGCAGTACTCCAAAATAGGGCGGACAAGCGTAGTGTAAGCAGTCTCTTTAGTAGACCTGTTGCACCTTCTAAGTGTTCTGCCAATGAATCGCAGTCTTTGGTTTGCTCTACCCACAATATTATCTGTGTGATCGTTCCAATTTAGGTTATTTGTAAATGTAATCCTTAAGTATTTAGTTGAATTTACAGCCTTCAGATTTGTGAGACGTATCGCATAATCGAAATTTAGCGGATTTCTTTTAGTACTCATGTGAATAACTTCACACCTTTCTTTATTCAGGGTCAATTGCCACTTTTCACGCCATACAGATATCTTACCTAAATCATTTTGAAATTCGTTTCGTCATATCATGACTTTACAAGACGGTAAATGACAGCATCGTTTGCAAACAATCTAAGCCGGCTACTCAGATTGTCTCTTATGTCGTTAATATAGATCAGGAACAATAGAGGACCTACAACACATCCTTGGGAAACGGCGGATATTACTTATGTTTTACTCGATGACTTTCCGTCTATTACTACGACTTTTCTGACAGGAAATCATGAATCCAGTCGCACAACTGAGGCACGTAGGCACGCAGTTTGGTTAGAAGACGCTTGTGAGGAACGGTGTCGAAAGCCTTCTGGAAATCGAAAAATATGGAATCAATTCGACATCCCCTGTCGATAGCACTTATTACTTCATGAGTATAAAGAGCTCGTTGTGTTTCACAAGAACGATGTCTTCTGAAACCGTGCTGACTATGTGTCAATAAATCGTTCGAATACAATATGCGTTCCAAAACCCTAATGCAGATCGACGTTAGTGATATAGGCCTGTAATTCAGCGGATTACTCCTACTTCTCTTTTTGGGTATTAGTGTGACTTGAACAATTTTCGTCTTTGGGCACGGATCTTTCTGTGAGCGAGCGGTTGTGTATAATTGCTATATATGGAGCTATTTTATCAGCTTACTCTGAGAGGAGCCTGACTGGTATGCAATCTGGACCGGATGCCTTGCCTTTATTGATTTAAGCTGCTTCGTTACTCCGAGGATATCTACTTCTATGTTTCTCATCTTGGCAGTTGTTCTTGATCGGAATTTAGGAGTATTTACTTCGTCTTCTTTGGTGAAAGAGTTTCGGAAAACCGTGTCTAATAACTATGCTTTTGTGGCACTGTCATCAGTGAGTTCACCTTTGTTATCGCGCAGTGATTCACTGTAACTTTTTTATCGACTTCATTCTGAATGCTTAACTGACTTTTGTTCTGTAAGTTGCATTGCTTTATTTTGCACTACTGTGCACAGTAATCTTCATTAATGCACTGATGCGTCCAAAAATTGTCCACAGCGCGAATGCTGTCCGACAACAGCGTGTCTGTAAAGCTAAAAGTTTGTGTAGTATGCATATTAACGTAAAATAAGGAGCTACAACTTAAAAGAATAAATATCAAAACGGCAGTGGTATATTCAGAACTAAAGTTGCTTAACTACTTGAACTCTGAAGTACCACTTACCAGCAAACAGTGCGGGACACTTGCTAGGGTAATTCAGTTCAAGTGCATTTCTTTCTGGACCAATAGTTTGGCCTTGAAATTTCCATCCCGTTTAAGCAGATCAGTTAAATGTCGAACGGATGATAATTTCTTTTTATAGCATGATCTCGATGGACAATTTGACATTTTCTAATTGAATTTGATCGTTGCACTCGGGGCGAGAATAACTCCACGTGCCCTGTTTCTGATAGATGTCGCTATTCTGAGAGCGGTGTTGCCACTGCTGCCCACTCACTCAGTACCTGACCAGTTCTCACGGTGAGAAACGATACTAGCGGCGTTATAGGCGTCGTACAAGGGTGCTTTCAACCGGCTGCCGCCCTTTTCGCAGCCCACGCGTCGTCCGGGGAAGTGCACCGCGTCTAGAATTCGTTATATTCTTGGAAGCGTAGGAAGTCGAATCGAACGACAGGGGCCTCTAATGAAGGTGGCCTGCTATCCTGCCCCCTGTGTGATGTGACTCGTCTCGAATTCGCAGGAGTAACAGGCGGCGTCATTAGCGTCCAACTCCAGCGCAAGTTGTAGCGCAGCTGGCCCACGCACCGCATCTATAAGTCGGGCGATATTTTGTTCTTCACTTTACATTTAATGAAGCCAGCTTCACAAAAACGTTCAGCTAAAAATAGCGAGGTTAAGGAGTTCTTCGGGTGCTCTCGTAATGATCAGAAACTAAGTTGCCCAGTTAGATGCCACCTACATACGAAACAAAAAACTCTTTATTACCCACGGATTCTCATTTCCTGTTCTTACCACTAGAGAGAGCTGTTGTTACAAGCACAAGCAGTCCAATGCCAAGAATTTAAAAAATCAAAAGTAAATGAAGCTACGAACAGGGTTCGTAAATTTAGAATCCGCTTCAGTTGTAATGAGATTTTATTTGTTTTAACTGCACGACCGGTTTGCGAAGAATTAGATTGACTGGCTTGACCACCGCGCATGTGTGATTGTTTTTAATTGAGTTTGACAACCTCTTGCGGATAACTTCTTGCATGGACTTTGTAACTGGTCTCTCCCTCCTGTCTTTACAGTTGTTAACACCTGAGGATGGAGCTCTAATGGTCAGAAGCCAGTCATGTACTTAAATAAACAAATTTTCATTGCAGCTGAAGTGGATTCTTACTTTATGATTAGTTAATTAGTTACAAATGTCGTCCACATCAAACTCCATGTCCAAGGTATTACAAAAGGATTTTTACAACTTTGATTATGTATATTTCAGAAACAGGGATACATAGTAAGGCGCGGTTTTCGATATAATGTTCACACCCATCGAAAGTTGTAGGTGGTTAAATGCTTCCATACCCCCCCCCCCCCCCCCCACCAAAGAAAAAATTGCTGACACACAGGTCCAGCCTAACATCCGGACAGAAGCACATCGACATCAAACTGTGGTACCGAGGATCAAGGAATGCAAAATTTCATGAAGAAGATGAGGTCTGGGCTCCGACCACGAGTGATGCCGATTTGGATCGGGTATAACTTGCCCTTGTCCGGAACCTAACTTAATCAGTCCGTCAAGAGTCTCGGCAGTTGCAGCTGCCACCAACTACGGTGTACAAGGCACTGTGGGCTACACAAGAATTTGAAGCTTCTTGGCTTCAAGGATATGCTTCAGTCTGATGACAGGCCAAAGCGAAAAAAAAAATTGTTTGTTGTCATTTCATGTTTGGCGTTTTCTAGTTTCCCTTCCTGGAGAAGGATTAAAACATTCCACGTCCCAATCCTCAATAAGTCTTCCTTCTTCTTCTCCTTCCATCCTTTTCCATTTGTCCTAATCTCTGGAGTCCTCGTTGTATTCCCCTCCCGGAGATCCGATTGAGGGGAACCTTTACCTCAGGAATATTTTAGAAAGAGATCCATCGCATGAACGTCTCGGGAAGCAATTCCAGTGGTGGTTTCCCGTTGCTTTCCACTGTCCTCCACATCCTCTCGGCTTGCTGTCCCAGTTTCCCGCTGGGGTCGGTCACCGAACCTTCCACTGGGTTGCTCAGCTTAACGGGGCCACCGCGTGTAAGTATGATTGTGGTGAATTGAGGTGAGAGAGGCTAAGAGAACTCTCTTGTTGAGTTCGTATATTCGCATCTCACCCCCATTTTTAGCCAGAGTCGCAAGGTTGTAGTAGCGACTCCCGCAGGTAATTTCCCAGGCCAAAAAAAGAAAAAGATAAAAAAGTCCATGGACGAGGGTTGCTTTCATGTGTCCAGGAAGTAAACTGACACAATGTAAGCATCTGAGAATCGCAACTTTAGCATTTAAATTATGTGCGACAGTCCAAAGGTAAACGTGTGTTGTGGTCTGCTTCATGACCGTGTGGTGGGACCGTTTCCCTTTCCAGAGGCATAAGCAACCTTGACTGTTTACTCATATTTTGGATTTGTAGAACTTCCGCTGTTGGAACAGTTTGCATTTCCACAGACCGAAGAACTGCAGCCTCACATGATGCTGCAGCAGGTGCCTCTCCTCACTGGGCCTCGATCGTTAGGCAATCTTTGGACAACACATATATAGAAGACCCATTCTGGCCCCAAAGTCTCCATATAACCCGATCAGGGTTTTTTCTTCATGGCTTTATCAAGGATGCTGTCTACCAGACCCAAGTGCGGGACCTGCAGGAACTGCGATCTCTCATCAGAGCAGCAATTACGCAGGTTATCGAGGGCATGCTATACAGGCCAGACCTGGGAAGAACTGGAATATCGCGTAGATACCTTGCGTGCTTCAGTTGGCGCAGACAGTGACACCCGTTAAACGGCTACTAAAACTCTATGTTTGTGTGAACATTATGTCGAAAAAATCTCCACTTCTGAAATATACACGATCCAAGTTGCGAAGATAATTTTGGAACACCGCGTATTCGTACAAGGACTTCCATGCCACGACATCCAGAGTAGAGACTCCTCCTAATAGCAGCACATGCATGGCGAAGGTATCTTCGATTTTTACAATCGGATGAAAATGTTTGTTTTCCGGAAACCATATCCATAACTATTTCACGACGCAGTGAGATAGACGATTCAACGCCACTGACTTTTAGCCAAGCAAAAAGCCATAGCTTCTGTTGCGACAGTGAGTGAACGAATGTGTCTATGAGAAAACCCTTACAGATACCATAATCTGAGGAATTAAACGGTCTGGTAGTCGTCAAGGGAAGCGTTGCTCCACCGATTGATTTCCAAGCAGTCTACATCTACATCCATACTCCGCAAGCCACCTGACGGTGTGTGTGGCGGAGGGTACCCTGAGTACCTCTATCGGTTCTCCCTTCTATTCCAGTCTCGTTTTGTACGTGGAAAGAAGGATTGTCGGTATGCTTCTGTGTGGGCTCTAATCTCTCTGATTTTATCCTCATGGTCTCTTCGCGAGATATACGTAGGAGGGAGCAATATACTGCTTGACTCTTCGGTGAAGGTATGTTCTCGAAACTTTAACAAAAGCCCGTACCGAGCTACTGAGCGTCTCTCCTGCAGAGTCTTCCACTGGAGTTTATCTATCATCTCCGTAACGCTTTCGAGATTACTAAATGATCCTGTAACGAAGCGCGCTGCTCTCCGTTGGATCTTCTCTATCTCTTCTATCAACCCTATGTGGTGCGGATCCCACACTGTTGTTGTTGTCTTCAGTCCTGAGACTGGTTTGATGCAGCTTTCCATGCTACTCTATCCTGTGCAAGCTGCTTCATCTCCCAGTACCTACTGCAACCTACATCCTTCTGAATCTGCTTAGTGTACTCATCTCTCGGTCTCCCTCTACGATTTTTACCCTCCACGCTGCCCTCCAATGCTAAATTTGTGACCCCTTGATGCCTCAAAACATGTCCTACCAACCGATCCCTTCTTCTAGTCAAGTTGTGCCACAAACGTCTCTTCTCCCCAATCCTATTCAATACCTCCTCATTAGTTACGTGATCTATCCACCTTATCTTCAGTATTCTTCTGTAGCACCACATTTCGAAAGCTTCTATTCTCTTCTTGTCCAAACTAGTTATCGTCCATGTTTCACTTCCATACATGGCTACACTCCAAACAAATATTTTCAGAAACGACTTCCTGACACTTAAATCTATATTCGATGTTAACAAATTTCTCTTCTTCAGAAACGCTTTCCTTGCCATTGCCAGTCTACATTTTATATCCTCTCTACTTCGACCATCATCAGTTATTTTACTTCCTAAATAGCAAAACTCCTTTACTACTTTAAGTGTCTCATTTCCTAATCTAATTCCCTCAGCATCACCCGATTTAATTTGACTACATTCCATTATCCTCGTTTTGCTTTTGTTAATGTTCATCTTATATCCTCCTTTCAAGACACTGTCCATTCCGTTCAACTGCTCTTCCAAGTCCTTTGCCGTCTCTGACAGAATTACAATGTCATCGGCGAACCTCAAAGTTTTTACTTCGTCTCCATGAATTTTAATACCTACTCCAAATTTTTCTTTTGTTTCCTTTACTGCTTGCTCAATATACAGATAGAATAACATCGGGGAGAGGCTACAACCCTGTCTCACTCCTTTCCCAACCACTGCTTCCCTTTCATGCCCCTCGACTCTTATAACTGCCATCTGGTTTCTGTACAAATTGTAAATAGCCTTTCGCTCCCTGTATTTTACCCCTGCCACCTTTAGAATTTGAAAAAGAGTATTCCAGTCAACATTGTCAAAAGCTTTCTCTAAGTCTACAAATGCTAGAAACGTAGGTTTGCCTTTTCTTAATCTTTCTTCTAAGATAAGTCGTAAGGTCAGTATTGCCTCACGTGTTCCAACATTTCGACGGAATCCAAACTGATCCTCCCCGAGGTCTGCATCTACCAGTTTTTCCATTCGTCTGTAAAGAATTCGCGTTAGTATTTTGCAGCCGTGGCTTATTAAACTGATAGTTCGGTAATTTTCACATCTGTCAGCACCTGCTTTCTTTGGGATTGGAATTATTATATTCTTCTTGATGTCTGAGGGTATTTCGCCTGTCTCATATATCTTGCTCACCAGCTGGTAGAGTTTTGTCATGACTGGCTCTCCCAAGGCCGTCAGTAGTTCTGATGGAATGTTGTCTACTCCGGGAGCCTTGTTTCGACTCAGGTCTTTCAGTGCTCTATCAAACTCTTCACGCAGTATCGAATCTCCCATTTCGTCTTCATCTACATCCTCTTCTATTTCCATAATATTGTCCTCAAGTACATCGCCCTTGTATAAACCTTCTATATACTCCTTCCACCTTTCTGCCTTCCCTTCTTTGCTTAGAACTGGGCTGCCATCTGAGCTCTTGATGTTCATACACGTGGTTCTCTTATCTCCAAAGGTCTCTTTAATTTTCCTCTAGGCAGTATCTATCTTACCCCTAGTGAGATAAGCTTCTACATCCTTACATTTGTCCTCTAGCCATCCCTGTTTAGCCATTTTGCACTTCCTGTCGATCTCATTTTTGAGACGTTTGTATTCCTTTTTGCCTGCTTCATTTACTGCATTTTTATATTTTCTCCTTTCATGAATTAAATTCAATATTTCTTCTGTTACCCAAGGATTTCTAGCAGCCCTCGTCTTTGTACCTACTTGATCCTCTGCTGCCTTCACTACTACATCCCTCAGAGCTACCCATTCTTCTTCTACTGTATTTCTTTCCCATATTCCTGTCAATTGTTCCCTTATGCTCTCTCTGAAACTCTGTACAACCTCTGGTTCTTTCAGTTTATCCAGGTCCCATCTCCTTAATTTCCCACATTTTTGCAGTTTCTTCAGTTTTAATCTACAGGTCATAACCAATAGATTGTGGTCAGAGTCCACATCTGCCCCTGGAAATGTCTTACAACTTAAAACCTGGTTCCTAAATCTCTGTCTTACCATTATATAATCTATCTGATCTCCAGGGTTCTTCCACGTATACAACCTTCTTTCATGATTCTTAAACAAAGTGTTAGCTATGATTAAGTTGTGCTCTGTGCAAAATTCTACTAGGCGGCTTCCTCTTTCATTTCTTAGCCCCAATCCATATTCACCTACTATGTTTCCTTCTCTCCCTTTTCCTACACTCGAATTCCAGTCACCCATTACTATTAAATTTTCCTCTCCCTTCACTATCTGAATAATTTCTTTTATTTCATCGTACATTTCTTCAATTTCTTCATCATCTGCAGAGCTAGTTGGCATATAAACTTGTACTACTGTAGTAGGTGTGGGCTTCGTATCTATCTTGGCCACAATAATGCGTTCACTATGCTGTTTGTAGTAGCTTACCCGCATTCCTATTTTCCTATTCATTATTAAACCTACTCCTGCATTACCCCTTTTTGATTTTGTGTTTATAACCCTGTAGTCACCTGACCAGAAGTCTTGTTCCTCCTGCCACCGAACTTCACTAATTCCCACTACACTGCTGAGCAGTATTCAAGCAGTGGGCGAACAAGCGTACTGTAACCTACTTCCTTTGTTGTCGGATTGCATTTCCTTAGGATTCTTCCAATGAATCTCAGTCTGGCATCTGCTTTACCGACGATCAACTTTATATGATCATTCCATTTTAAATTACTCCTAATGCGTACTCCCAGATAATTTATGGAATTAACTGCTTCCAGTTGCTGACCTGCTATTTTGTAGCTAAATGATAAGGGACCTATATTTCTATGTATTCGCATCACATTACACTTGTCTACATTGAGATTCAATTGCCATTCCGTGCACCATGCGTCAATTCGCTGCAGATCCTCCTGCATTTCAGTACAATTTTCCATTGTTGGAACCTCTCGATACACCACAGCATCATCTGCAAAAAGCCTCAGTGAACTTCCGATGTCATCCACCAGGTCATTTATGTATATTGTGAATAGCAACGGTCCTATGACACTCCCCTGCGGCTCACCTGAAATCACTCTTACTTCGGAAGACTTCTCTACATTGAGAATGACATGCTGCGTTCTATTATCTAGGAACTCCTCAATCCAATCACACAATTGATCTGATAGTCCGTATGCTCTTACTTTGTTCATTAAACGACTGTGGGGAACTGTGTCAAACGCCTTGCGGAAGTCAAGAAACACGGCATCTACCTGTGAACCCGTGTGTAAGGCCCTCTGAGTCTCATGGACGAATAGCGCGAGCTGGGTTTCACTGACCGTCTTTTTCGAAACCCATGCTGATTCCTACAGAGTAGATTTCTAGTCTCCAGAAAAGACATTATACTCGAACATAATACGTGTTCCAAAACTCTACAACTGATCGACGTTACAGATATAGGTCTATAGTTCTGCACATCTGTCAGTGTCGAATTGTAAAGCCCGATGCTAACTATACGAGACAAAGGCATCCCGACAACGGTCCAAAGCTCTGTGCAGTCATGGAGTGTGCGGCTGGTCCCGGCGGAGGTTCGAGTCCTCCGTCGGGCATGGGTGTGTGTGTTTGTTCTTAGGATAATTTAGGTTAAGTAGTGTGTAAGCCTAGGGACTGATGACCTTAACAGTTCAGTCCCATAAGATGTCACACACATTTGAACATCCCGACAAGGGATGGTCGCCTACAAATGAGGGCCCACTTGTATCCATACACGTCTTCATTCGTTTCTTCTCTTACTCTCATTATTTCTGGCTACGATATTCCGCTAGGATGCGAAGGATATTCGCTTTTTTTCCGGCGGAGTGCAAAAATACGTCTGTAATAAATTGCCCGTCCACCCGTTTTGAACTGTTTGATGATGAAGAAGCTGTCACTGTATAGAAAAAATTTTCTTACACATACACTTTATAAACAGTTTCTGAGTCATACGAATAGTCTCTGTTCTTTAACGTCGAGTTATTACTCCTCAGCATCTATAGCGTCGATTTTTCGCTCAGCGTAAAAGGGATAGGACAGTCAGTTACGCTTTGGGAAGGGAGGGGGACTGCGTCGCTATTCTCGTTGCACACGTCGCCTTACCTCTGTATGAAAATCCGAGCTTTTGGCAATAACCACCATTTTCTTCGCCAGAAAAGAAAAGCACTGTGCAAGTAGTAACGAAATCACGTATATGTAGCAGTGCTCATTGCAACCACAGATTACGTTGGCGCCTACGATGAAATGTCATTTGCATAGTCTTTTTTTTATATTTCGTACCCCCTCAAAATCAAAATAGAGAAAGAGCAATAGATAATAAACTGAAAATTGGAAAATAAATAGAATCCGAACGGTACAATCTATGACTGAAAAGAGCACAATCTCTCACATCAGCCTACTCTCTCCCTCCAGGAGAGAGAATGAAACATAAGTAAAATAATCTGTGTGTTCCGTTACTTCTTTGACAGTCAGTTGCTTCACTGAGGGAGACAGTGGTGGCTATTGTCCAATGCTGGAATTTTAATAGAGAACTGATTCTAAAGTGCACCGAGAAGAGTTTATACAAATATTGTCTGCCACGTATCGTCCTCCACCGGTGTAGGCGGTCGATTAAAACAGGACACTTTGAGAAACTTTGTTTATAAAGTCACCTCGCATAAATGTCTGTACGAAAACGTTGTGTGTCAGGCTGCACGGCTGACATATTTTCGCCATCGCAGTACAGCTTGTGGGTACAGATAGCACCGCACTTGATAGTTAGTTACTTGTGCCATAGATAATTTTAATTTTTTATCGAAATAATGTGGAATGAGTCTTTTACTGGAAATGGTTGTATGAGCAGTTTTTAACATTAATGAAGATATTAATTTTTAGTCTTACTAATGCAACTACTCCAAAAACCATGTCGTTTACATGTTATTAAGTTTTAAATAAAAATACGTTTATGGAATAGAAGGAGTTGTACAGAAAATGATTTTAGACTGGATTTCAAACTTGTTTTGCTACCTTTCAGATATTTTCTATTATTGGAAAAATGACAAAAAAATTTCATGTTCTTCTTTAAGAGTTATGGATTATGTATGACGAATTTCACTAGCGAAAGTGTATAGTGTGAAGGTGCAGTTAAAATGTCTAATTCCCTAAAGATGTACTTTTAAAAGACTGCAGGTCAACACCACAAACCGAAGAGGCCGTGCGGTACTAGGCGCTGCAGTCTGGAGCCGCGAGACCGCTACCGTCGCAGGTTCGAATTCTGCCTCGGGCATGGATGTGTTTGGTGTCCTTAGGTTAGTTAGGTTTAACTAGTTCTAAGTTCTAGGGGACTAATGACCTCAGAAGTTGAGTCCCATAGTGCTCAGAGCCATTTGAACCAACACCACAAACTTTCTTTCTAAGTAATCAATTGTCCCAGAAGAGTATTCCCAGAAGACATTAGGGAATAGCTTCCATGGTACTAGAGGGAACTTTGGATGGTAAAAGCAGTAGAGAAAGAGACTGGAATACACCCGGCAGGACGTAGGTTGCAATTGCTACTCTGGGATGAAGAATTTGGCACAGATGAGGAAGACTGATGACTCAGAAAATAGATGCTATTGAGTGGAAATACGCAAAATATGCTAAGCAGTTGATTTCTTTGTTTCCAACTTTAGCAGTCACACGAAGAACAACAGTAACCGAAACACTGAGCTGTTCTGTAGTATGCATTCTCCAGTTCAAGTTTTCATCAGCATGTACACACAAATATGTGGAGGGGAGCATTCTGCTGTGTTTATTGACTCCTGTTCATGTGCTACATCAGTATTGTTGATCTCACTATCTGCTGTACATAACCAAATGACGTGTGTTTTATCAAAATTTCGGGAGAGTCCATTTTCAGAGAACTACTTAATAATTCTTCCAGAAACATCATTAATAATTTAATTCCCTCTACTGGGATTTACTAACGCCAGTATTGTCTGTAAAAAATAGCAATTCTACTTATGTATGTTACGCGGAAGGTCATTCACAAATACAAGAAAAGGAGTCGATTAAAAATTGAACCCTATGGGACAGTAATTTCTCCTCAGTCACTAAAATTTTCCCTCATCCTTTCTGTGGTATGTTGTAGCCCAGTTTGTCCAATTTCTTACACTCCGTGTAATTTCGTTATTTTTCTCATTGTACAGGCTGTTCTGAATTGTTTCAAAATATGTCGTGTTGCATAAGACGTCATGGAAAATTTAGCGTCGCTGTTTGGATATAACACTGTCGGGTCAAATCATCGACAACAAGACCATGAAACTACGCATACGATATACGTGTATCTCCCGCAAGCTACCGTACGGTTTGTGGCAGAGGGTATTTGGTTTACCACTGTCACTTCTCCCCTTTCCTGTTCCAGGCACGAATGGTGCGCGGGGAAAACGATTGTTGGCAAACTTCCTTCTGAGCTTGAATCCATTTAATTTTTACCTTCATGGTCTTTCCACGAGATATTCGTAGGAGGAAACAATATGTTGATTGATTTTTCTAGGAACGTACCCTCTCGTAATGGCTCTGAGCACTTTGGGACTTAACTTCTGAGGTCATCAGTCCCCTAGAACTTCTACATCTACGTGATTACTCTGCTATTCACAATAAAGTGCCTCTCAGAGGGTTCAATGAACCACCTTCATGCTGTCTCTCTGCCGTTCCATTCTCGAACGGCACGCGGGAAAAACGAGCACTTAAATTTTTCCGTGTGAGCCCGGATTTCTCTTATTTTATCGTGATGATCATTTCTCCATATGTAGGTGGGTGCCAACAGAATGTTTTTGCAATCGGAGGAGAAAACTTATGATTGAAATTTCATGAGAAGATCCCGTCGCAACGAAAAACGCCATTGTTTTAATGATTGCTATCCCATTTCACGTATCATGTCGGTGACACCATCTCCCCTATTTCGCGATGATACAAAACGAGCTGCCCTCCTTTGTACTTTTTCGATGTCGTCCGTCAGTCCCACCTGATGCGGATCCCACACCGCACAGCAGTACTCCAGAATAGGGCGGACAAACAGTGTAAGCAGTCTTTGGTAGACCTGTTGCACCTTGTAAGTGTTCTGCCAATGAATCGCAGTCTTTGGTTTGCTCTACCCACAGTATTATCTATGTACTTAAACCTAACTAACCTAAGGACATCACACACAGCCATGCCCGAGGCAGGATTCGAACCTGCGGCCGTAGCGGTCGCGCGGTTCCAGACTGACGCGCCTAGAACCGCTCCGTCACTCCTCCGGCCGTCTCGTACAACCACTTTCCTTTAGTGTCTGCCACTCAAGTTGAATGAGCGTCTCAGTGACGCATTCTCGGTTCCTATACGAACCTGCGACTAAACGTATTGCTCCACTTGGGATTGCCTTTAGTTGGTCTTACCAATCCTATACGGGACAGGTTAAGCCGCGGGGAGTAGCCGTGGGGCAGAGGCCCCTTGCAACGGTTTCCGCGGCTCTCCCCGTCTGAGGTTCAAGTCCTCCCTCGAGCATATATATATATATATATATATATATATATATATATATATATATGTGTGTGTGTGTGTGTGTGTGTGTGTGTGTGTGTGTGTGTTCCAAAATTTTCCTGAAGATTCCTCCAATTAATCTTCTATGCATCAGTCTTATATGCGATTAGTTTTTGTGTGATCGTGTACTATAAATCGCCCGTACGCCTACTTTCATGAGTGTGACTACTCCATGTACACAATAGCATCAACCGCGAACACTAGGTCATTTATATATTTTGTGAGCAGTATTGGTTATGTAATACTCCCGCTGAGTATGGCCGAATTTAACTTCGACGATTGAAGCTTCACAATGGGTACACTTTACGGGTTCCTGTTAGGTTTCGTCTGCCAGTCGAAGTGGAGCCCTCCGGTGTAGGTATTGGCCTTGAAGCGTATTCGCATGGGTAAGGTTTGCCGGCGATCCCTTGAATGCGGGAGGACGATACCGCACGGAGCGCCTTTGCTGTGCGGCAGCGGCGCGTATAGCGGCATAGCCGCCGGCTGGCTGCGGCTGCGGCCGCCAGAGTAAACACTCGCTCCGCTGATGAGCGCGCTCTATGGCCGGCGCTGCCATCTTATTCACCTCGAGCCCTCTACAGCCATTACCAATGGAGAGCCTCCTCGGCCTCTGCTCAGGGCTAGTCCGCAGGTAGGGGCAGGCTCGTACATACTGCCCGTGCAGTACATTGTTTGCTTTTCTGGTATCTGGCAGAAACATTTTGCCCTTCTTGTGGAAAAGCGTTATCTCGTGTAATGTACTGAAGAAACAGCCTTGCACCTTACTAAATTAGTGAATAAGTGGCAAGTTCATCCACGTAAATTTCAAATTTCTAACCTTACGTTTGACCTGCTAGGGATATGTGTGACGATGGTGTAAGCTAGGTCATGAAAAAGCCAGACACGTTATATGAAGTTGCAGTCTAAGTTTGCTCACAAATGTATCTCGCGGACGCTCTAACGTGGCAGTCGGCCGCGAGCGTAGAGAGCAGTGGTACGGGGGAACGAGGCCGCCTCTTATTTTGTATTTCTGCGAAAGCGGAAGTGACGCATGATAGCGATCGCCGGTCACTTCTGTTATCTTGGGTTTCGTATCCGAACTCTGCAATAAACCGGGATTTCTCCACTCGGTTGTAAATAAGAATAAGAGCGACACATAAAACGCAGCAAGGGCAGTGGAAAAGCATTCGGGGCGACAGTCATAACATATCTCTTTAAAGTCAGTACCCCGATTAGCCTGTTGTTTATTGACAGTGTGACATTTACACTTACACAATCATGATTTCGGCTTCAAAGTGCCATTATCAAGTGTTTTAACTATTATACAGTGCCTTCTTAGTGCCATTATCAAGTGTTTTAAATGTTATACAGTGCCTACTTAGGCACTGTATTACACTTATAACACTTGATAATGGGACTTTAAAGCCGAAATCATGATTGTGTAAGTGTAAATTTAACACAGTAAAGAAATATCAGTCTAATGCCGCTACTGACTTCAAAGACATACGGTAAATACTACCGTGCAATTGCTTGCTGGATTAACAGTGTTGCATAGGTGGTAGTATACACCCAATCTCTACCAGTATCTTACCGACAACCGTAGTTGCGTAAACTGTTGATATAAATCAATGCTCACTGGGAACTAATGTCTTCAATTTCCATATGTCTTGATTCACGGTGGCTGCAGAATCAAAACACGTCTCCCTCACCCCTCCCACCTAAAATTGCCGCTTTTTAAAGCGCTCACTTTAAAGTATCTCGAAATGTTTTGGGTTGAAAGCGTCTCGTAATGTGTTTGGTTGTCCGTGACATTACAGCCTCTGCTCTCGAGTAGTCCATAGATGTCTGTCGTTTGGCATCAAATCGACTTTCATAACAATCTGTAAATGCTCATCCGTATTCAGATCGGGGATTTGACTGCGGCTGAATGGTTCTGAACACTATGGGACTTAACATCTGAGGCCATCAGTCCCCTATAACTTAGAACTACTTAAACCTAACTAACCTAAGGACATCACACACATCCATGCCCGAGGCAGGATTCGAACCTGCCACCAGAGCGGTCGCACGGTTCCAGACTGAAGCGCCTAGAACCTCGTGGCCACACCGTCCGGCGATTGCGGGTAAAGTTGTGCAGTATTCAGTGAGCACTTGTTCAGGCTAGTTTACACGTTGCTCTCTGAGCAGTAGCACGTAGCTGGGTGCAGTAGTTTGGCTGTCGACCTCAGTGGGCGCACAGATATTTTTTATCCGTTGACCAACTTAAACGCCAGATAAACTATCCAACTAGCACTCTAACGCAGCCGTGAGGCTGTGTGGAGAGTTCTACTATTTAATCTAGTGTATTAAGGACCATGAGCTGTATTTTCCCTTACCTGCCAGTTTACAGCGATAAAAATTTCCTCCATCATCCGGATTCGAGTGGCGCGAAGAAATTCGCATAGCCATTCCGATGCATATAGCTTCATTAAGGTACTGCGATTAGTTGAGTTAGTTCCTTCGTTTCCTGTATGTACTGCGTCCTTGACTTACCTTACATGTGTGTCAGATGTGTTCTTTTGAGTTTTAGACATCGTTAATTGTTACGGTTTTGTGCTGAGCATCAGAATAATCTTAAACAAACACATAAAATTTTTCATTCCTGTTCGCACTTTTTGTTTGTGATTCTGGTTACACGTTTGGGCTGACTGTTATCATCGGATGACATACTTTAAAACATCAGTGCCGCTTGTATCGTCAACTAGAACACACTAGTGCGAAGTGAAGGAGAATGCTAGGCCATCGATATGGCTGCTGACGTGTCTGCTATTTTTAATCTTAATCAGTTGTTTAACTGATCAGATACTGCCTGCATCTGTCGTTTTTGTTTATTGTACAATTTTGATGTCAAACAAAACAGAAGTAGCAGAATACTTGAAAATGATCAAAGACTGGCAGCTGCGTTCCCATCTTCAGTGAAGACCTTAAAATGACGTTATAATCCGGACATGATCTTAATTTTCTTTCAAAAGGTTCAAATGTGTGTGACATCTTATGGGACTTAACTGCTAAGGTCATTAGTCCCTAAGCTTACACACTTACTTAACCTAAATTATCCTAAGGACAAACACATACACCCATGCCGGAGGGATGACTCGGACCTCCGCCGGGACCAGACGCACAGTCCAAGACTGCAGCGCACTAGACCGCACGGCTAAGCCCGCGCGGCTAATTTTCTTTCTTTTTCAGCCACCCCCAGTAGCAATTGTTTTTAGTCGATAATGTAGATGCGAACTGGTCACGAACTGCAGAACAGAAGTTTCTGCCCTTGCAATAAAATCTTCTTCACCATACCGTCAGTGTGTATATACTTCCCGAAACATCGCGGACACCAGGGGGGGGGGGGGGGGGGGGGGGAGGGGGCTGGATAGTAAAGTGAAGGTTTTAATGCGCGAAACGCCATTTAAAGCTTCATAGCCATTATTGTCCATTTGGTTAAGAAGCAGCGCATTACTGTACAGATAAAACTTCACATGTCGCGTCCCTGGCGGCCACACGTTAGAGGCTAAAGCACCATCGTCGCTTTGTCTTGACGACGATGCCGACTGATTCTTTAAATTACTAGGGCAGTAACTGACGAGTGAAACGAGACAAATGAATCACATAATGCGCAACCTGTGGCATTTTATCTGTACATTAACTAAATCGATAACTGTGCCCCTTTCAGATGATGCCTGAATTTGCTAAAAATTGTTTTTACTATGCTAGTTTCTTTGTACTTACTTTGCGTCAACTAACGTAATATTTTCTTTTCCAGGTGAGTTCTGTTTCTTCTGCAGTCTGCGGCACTACGTAAGTTGCACACTTTTTCTCTTCGAGTGTTACATTTCATAGCATTATCTAGTGTATATTTTCTTCCCTATATTATTTTGCAGGTTTTTTTATCAGTTACGAAATGAAGTATCATTTCGCAGTCTTGCGATTGTACCAAAGTACGTCCACACTTTTTGTGGAATAAAGATTTTGACATTATCAGAACTTCGTGGACTGAGGATTGGTTTTATCAGCACATTGCTGTTGAGCGAAATGATGAACACGAGTAGATGAAGACGCCTTGTTAATCCTTTACTCTCTTATTAGTAAGCTTATTTATAATCTTTAGATTCGTGTCCCCAGTTCTTCGGGACTGATTTTGATCTGACGTTGAAATTCCGCGGATAACGAGCCATTGGTAAACTTATTCACAAGTGAACTACAAAAGATGTTCTGTAAAATCAACCAACTGAATACACGACATTGTATCGTCCCTACAGATGGCACTGATGTGTAGCTCCCATCATCAACATTCTGTAAGAGCGAATGGCGCACTGTCGATGTGTCTCACATTTACTTTCACCTGCCGGGAACTATCATCTTGTCCGTCCTTTTATGCTGTGGTTATGTTATTTCGAACACGATAACGCTGTTATTTCATTTGGCCATAAGCTGTGGTTGGAGCAGAGATTCACTATACGACCCAATAATCGTGAAATGCATCTTTATATTTGTCAGTTACGTTTTACATGGTGCTACGCGTGTCTGTCCGAATGGCATAGTGGCTATTCAATTCGGTTTTCCTTTTGTGAAACGGGAGCGAATTCCGACTGGCGTGCGTCCAGTCCCTAGAGGAAGTATCCAGGCTGATACTCAGTGGAAGAATCTTAAGGAAATGTAATTTATGTACAAATTAAATGGCATACAAAACACGCATTCCACCTATTCCTGAATATTGCTCATCTGACTGAATCAAGACATACGGAAACTGAAGGCATTAGCTGCCAGCGGGCATTCATTTATATCAATGGGGTAACTTGTAAATTTATGTCATGCTGGGATTCGAACACGGCTCTCCTTCTTACTTTACAGGTGCGCTGACCAATACGCCATCTGGACGCTGTGGTCACTCACAACCGCACAGGCATCCCTAGCAAGCCTCCATCAGACCTAAATTCTCAACTTATACCACACACTACTTATTTAGTGCCCCTGCTCATTAGCCTAATTACTTGCGGCATATCGCCAATTCCCATGTGAGTTCTGACATGGCATCTGCACTAAAGGGATAATTGGCAACCATCGCCTGAGTTCTATGTGTGGTCATGTCATGTCTGAAAGAACAAACACCACATATATAATTCAGGTGATAACGACCAATGACCCCTTCAGTACAGATGCACACAAAGCTCGAACTCTCACGGGATCTGACGAGATACCGCAAGTAATTATGCTAATGAGTAGAGGCACTAGTGTGTGGTATAAGCTGAGAATTTGGGTCTGATGGAGGCGCGCTAGGGCAGTCTGTGCAGTTGTGGTGGCCACTGTGTCCGAATGTCGTAGTGGTCAGCTCATCTGCCTAGTGAGAAGCAGGGCCTTGTTTGAATCCCGGCACAACACAAATTTTAAACTTACCCATAAGTTAATACCCACTGGCAGCTGATGTCTTTGATTCTCGTGTGCCTGTCGAAATCTGCCCATATCTTCGTCACTTCTCGGGTTGGCTTGCCTATATGGTGCTTCAAACCCACACTCCCTCTTTCCATTCATTTCCTGTGCTTATTTGTTATGGATGGCCGAGAGGGTGGTGGTTTGCCGCATAGCGTTTTGAAATTTCTCTGATCTTATTGTGTCTTGATTTTTCAATAAACCAAGCCACACACTATGCCTTTTCCATTCTTCGATTCAATTTATAACAACAAATAAAAAGCTCTTTTCAGTTACGTTGCTCTTGTCACATGGAAATGCGAATTATTTTTTATCAATAACTTACATAATAAAACTTTTTGAATTAGTGCATTGAACAAACTGTTTTTTTCTCCAGAAGTAGCAGTCGACTTATAACCATTGAAGTTGTTAAGTGCTGTTTTTTACACGATAGATACTCAAGTATTATGTAATGTCAGTGTACACGTCTCAACTTAGGTCCCTCCCTCGATTCGAAGTAAAGTACTTACGGAAATCCTTTGGTGATAATACGCATAGAGTTGCTGTCTGTTGCTATCAAAGGTGATTTGCTTGTCTAACAAAAGAACATCGCTATTGGCACTTTATACCGTGAAAGACAATCATTTAATTTTGAAGTGATACTTATGCAATGTCAAAATGTATAACACCCTCTTTGCTGATGTAAAACAACTAAAATATCGTACCGCATCTTAGTGTAACTAATATCTAATTTTGCCATCTCTACAATGCTGTACATGTATCTACTTACAACCAGTGTTAAGAGCAACGGTTTTGTTATAAAATAACATTTGCTTCGGCCACTCTCGATTTTCCATTATTAATTTTTTGCACGACTCGTCTCGGAAAATAATTCCCATTATCAACATCACTGCTGACTGCTGTCTGTAACCTTTGAAATGCACGAGTACGCCCTTAATAATGGGAATCATGTCTCGAAAGGCGTCGTCCAGAGAATAAAGGAAAATTGTGTCAGACTGCATCAAATTATATTTTATAACAATTGTTACAATCGCAGGCTTTCACCGACCATATCTAACGGATGAGCATTATAAAACATGGGACGAGGGTAGCGGAAGACTTCAACAGTTGGAAGAGTTTGCAGGAGATGTTATCCGACATTGAATCTCAAGTGGCCAATGGTAATGCTTGTTATGTTATTATTATTATTATTATTATTATTATTATTATTATTATTATTATTATTATTATTATTATTATTATTATTGACAGCTGGTTGTGTGCTAGCCCTCAGTGTTTCTTCAGACAATTCGTGGAAGGCCAAACAGGTACGTCGAGCAAGTTGGCGCAGGATAAAAGGAAGAAAGAAATTCGTATGATAGTGTTGGCTAGGAGACCTCTAAGCTGTGGGTTCAGCTGCCTAATTAGAAAGATTTTGTTCCTCCATCATGGCACCTTTCCTTCCAGAAGAGTGAAAAAATTGTGTTACGTGTAATGTAGATGATTGTTGGTGTGTTAGTGCCATGTTTGTGATTATGGGAGTGAGGCAGAGGGCGAGACATGCACAGCACATTGTCGAATGGTAGCAAGGGAGCCAATGGAGGTTAAGGTCTCTTATCTGATAACAGTGTCACATACTTTCACTCCATTAGACACTGCGGAGAGGCATCCATTACAAAGGCGCAAAATCTTAACTCTTTCACCTCCTAAGCGCTTTGCCGGCGAGACACTATCAGTGGAAGGATGTTCCTCCATGAAGAATCGAGCGCCATCACACGACCGTGCGCAGGAGGATATACACTCAGTCGCAAAAGTATTCGGACAGTGGGAACTTTCACAATGAGTACTCGAGAAACACTGACTATGAAACCCTAACATATTTATTAGCAATATATATACGTAACAACATTAATTGCAAAAGAATTATTGTATTATTTTGTTTCCAAAACATAAATAACAGAAAATTAACAACAAAAATGAAACATCCTGCACACCCTGCTGCTACAAAAGTATTCGGACACTGTCCAATAAATGTTCATAAGTTGTACGACGAAAATGTCAATACCTTGTGGGTCCACCTTTCATTTTCAATACCTCCTCCAATCTACTAGGCATACTTTCCACGAGTTTTTTCGTGAAATCTGGGCCTATATTTTTCCATTCTTGGCGCGGTTTCTCTTTCAAGGTCTCCTTCGTATAGATGTTGTAACAACATTAATTGCAAAAGAATTATTGTATTATTTTGTTTCCAAAACATAAATAACAGAAAATTAACAACAAAAATGAAACATCCTGCACACCCTGCTGCTACAAAAGTATTCGGACACTGTCCAATAAATGTTCATAAGTTGTACGACGAAAATGTCAATACCTTGTGGGTCCACCTTTCATTTTCAATACCTCCTCCAATCTACTAGGCATACTTTCCACGAGTTTTTTCGTGAAATCTGGGCCTATATTTTTCCATTCTTGGCGCGGTTTCTCTTTCAAGGTCTCCTTCGTATAGATGTTGTCCGCGCGGAGGGTCCGTTTCAATGTATCCCACAAATGTTCCATTGGGTTAAGGTTTGGTGATTGGGGAGGGGGGTGCAATACTTTCGGGCAATTGAAGAGCAACCACATTTGTACAATATGCGCGGTATGCTTGGGATCATTATCCTGATAAAAATGAAAGTTGTTCGCAATACCTAGATGTCGTGCACTCTGCTTCAAATGTCTTCGCAGTATATTCAAATACGCTGCCTTGTTTATCGTATCATCAGTGAACACTAAATCACCCACACCGTTGCCGGACATGCATCCCCACACCATGATGCTCCCACCTCCAAACTTTACTGTTGGTTTGAGGTTCCCGGGATTCAGCCCTTCATTGGTCTTTGCATTTCCGTCGCTTTGCCATAATGTAAATTTACATTCGTCGCAAAATATCACCTTATTCCACCAAGCCTGATCGTATTCGGCGTATTCCCTCGCAAACTGCATACCTTTCTTCTGGTTCACTGCATTTATGAATGGCTTTCGCCGTGCCACTCGACCATGGTACTGCGATCGTCGTAGTACCCTCCGCACGGTTTCTGGATGAATTTTTATACCAAGGTCTCCCTCCACCTCACTTGCAATTCGTGTGGCAGATATTTTCGGATTATGTTGTACCTTTCGCACAATCACACGTTCATCTCTCTGTGAAAATGTCCTTGGCCGTCCTGTACTGTAACGGAATTCCAATCGGTCTTCTTTCTCGAACCGTTTAATAATGTCGTGAACTGCACTTTTCTTCATGTTCACTACTGCGGGTTTCCCCTTCGCGTGATGATAAACTACAAGTTGCCTTTGCTCGAACGTAAAACACTTCCCTCTGCGTCCCATCGTCGACCTGCACAGGCTCGCGATACGGGTTTACTAATCATCGCTATCGTCTCGCGGAAATGTTGGACACAAAGCAGTCGCTTTACCCTCTGTGCGTCTCGGAATGAACTAGTTCTCTCACGTTGTCCGCCTTTGTCCGAATACTTTTGTTGCACCTTCCCATGTCGGTTGCGACATCGTACCCAGAGTCCCAAATACATTACAAAGTGTAATTTCTGTATTTGTTCATGCGGCAAACTGCAAAATTATGCACCGTTACGCGCTGTCCGAATACTTTTGCGACTGAGTGTATAGCTGTCCGACATTCTGACTTAGATACGTCTTGGCACATACCTGAGGGCCAGATCGGGATTCGAATTCGTAATTTGTGAAGTTTGGTAAGTAGGAGGAAGTGTTGCAATGAAGCTGTTTTAATCAGCCAAGAAGTCCAAAATCAACGCACACTCTGGTGTAGAGTGTTTGTCGTGACACCAGTAAATCACTTGAAGCGCTCGTTGCGGTTCATCGACAGGACAAGAACAGTTTTTCTCCCCCGCGTAGAGGAGCCTGTGATCCCTCTCCCGTGATATCGACGGGATGTAGGCGCCGTGATTATAATCGTGGTATAATGGTTTGAACGGAGGAAGCGGAAGGGTGAACGGCGCGTCATAGTTGAGGAGCTGGAGGCACGGAGGCCGCGGGCTGCCTGGAATGCGCGCCCTCCGCCAAGGTCGGGGCTTTGGTGCGCCGCTCGCTGTCAGACACACGTGCACAGCCTGGAGTGGGGGCGCATTGTCTGCACGGCCGGATGTCTACCTGCCCCAAGACTGCAGGCCCACTTCCATCGTACGACTTGGCCCAGGGAACGCTTGACCGGACGTCACTGAATTCTCCGTTTCTGTAGCTATAGTGACCATAATCTTTACAGCTACCGGTAACTAAGATTTATTTTGCGTTTTAGAAACAACGTGTTGTAACACGTGATGAAGCTGCGGTATAATTTATTTTTAATTGTACGACGTTATGGGTACAGTACAATTATTATGCAAAAAGAATGTTTGAAAAATATTGTAAAATACTAACAATAAATACAAATTTTTCTGTGTAGTAGGTGTCCTTGTTGTTGTGGTCTTCAGTCCAAAGACTGGTAAGATGCATCCCCCCATGAAACTTCCTGGCAGAGTAAAACTGTGTGCCGGACCTAGACTCGAACTCGGGACCTTTGCCTTTCGCGGACAAGCTGTGAGGACGGGGCGTGAGTCGTGCTTGGGTAGCTCAGTTGGTAAAGTATTTGTCCGCGAAAGGCAAAGGTCCCGAGTTCGAGTCTCGGTCCGGCACACAGTTTTAATCTGCCGGGAAGTTTCATCTCAGCGAACACTCTGCAGCAGAGTAAAAATCTCATTCTGGAAACATCCCCCCGTGCTGCTCTATCCTGTGAAAGCCTCTTCATCTCGGCGTGATTATGCAACCTATATCCTTCTAAATCTGCTTACTGTATTCATTTCTTGGTCTCCCTCCACGATTTTTACCCCCTCGCTTCCCTCCAGTACTAAATTGGTGATCCCTTGATGCCTCAGAATGTGTGCTAGCAAGCGATTCCTTCTTTTAGTCAGGTTGTACTCTGAAGATTTTATTAACTAATTCAGTATTGTGTCCAATTACTATGGCTGTGTGCCTCAACATTAGAGCTCTGTTTCATTGTTCTTACAACACTGTGGTTAGTGGATTATCCTACCGAACATGGAATGAAAAAACGCTTTTTTATGTAGTGGGATGACATGTGAGGTATTGTGATTGTGGACATTTTTTTTTATTTTTTTATAGTGGCAACTAAAATGTTTGTGCTCTTATCTTTTTCATATTCAGTGGCGAATTGTATGTTTTGATGTTTGTGAAGGTCACTGACTTTCTGATGAAGTGTTTAATGCGCCTTATTTATTCATTTGAACAAAATAATCGTGTCATTTTACGTAACATCTGTAATCCATTATCTTGTCAGTTAGCATTGTTTGCTCTTTGAAAAACTTACTTTCTGCATGGTCAAGAATTTTGCAGCTGATGTTCCTGTGGCCGAGCGGTTCTAGGCGCTTCAGTCTGGAACCGCGCGACCGCTACGGTCACAGGTTCGAATCCTGCCTCGGGGAGGGATGTGTGTGATGTCCTTAGGTTAGTTAGGTTTAAGTAGTTATTAGTTCTAGGGGACTGATGACCTCAGATGTTAAGTCCCATAGTGCTCAGAGCCATTTGAACCATTTTTTGATGTTCCTGCCAGATTCCATTCATAAGTCGATAAGATCACTTGTTGTTGTAATACAACTCAAAATGTAAAGTAGTGAGAAGAAAGAAACTAATTTTCACTGTGGTACGTTCGGTTAAGACTCGTGTTCTAAGAACAAACAGGGTAGGCAGACGGCACTGCCACGCGGATGAATGGACCGCACCAGGTAAGCGCCCGGCTGCCGGGAGGCAACAGGTACCTGCGTGCATGCAGGGTTGCGTCACTTCCGGCGGCAGGCAGCGGGCCATGCCGAACCTCTGCAGTCTCTCATTCACTCCGGTAACAGACGGAGCGTCTCATTGAAAACACGATCTCTCTTACTTACATCACACGTACGTCGATGAATACTGCGCATCTTAAACACTGACCAACTCTTCGACATGGTCAAATTCAGTTATGCGTTTATGGAACGTAGCGGAAAAACAATATTTGCACAGGTCCTCTGTGAATATGTTCGTCATGAAGAAAAATATATTTAGTTGCCTACTACAGAATCGGTGTCTTTGTTCACTCGCGGCACACTGATACGTGGTGTGATGGGGAGCTGTATTATCCACTCATGACAAAGAACCAACTGAAAGGGGATTTTTAAATACACGTAGAAAATTGCGAAATATTCAGCAGCATTGAGTTCTAACGGCGTTCCGTGAGCAACGGATTGTATCACAGAGAAGCCTGCTATTTTTATTGATTAACCACTTTTTAAGCACTGTGATTATTCGCTCATTCTGAATCGAACACCTCAGTTATCTTCGGAGTCTCGGTGCTGCAGCCAGAAAACAGTCCAGTCTCCACAAGCGCAACAGTTATACAACAAATCTGTCGCGAAGTATTTCGTGGTTATATTAGACCAGATAACGCCACTCATCTTTCCGTGGTTATCCTACATCCACGGTAACCGCGAGACGAGATTAGTCATTTACTTAAGGCCACGTCAGACGCTCTCCAACTGTTCTATGTAACAGCAGTACTTTTCCTTGCGGCATAATCAAGCATGTACGTATAACACTGTTTTAAGAAACCTTGCATCACTAAGGCGCGATTCGTGGGATGCTCGAGGATGTAAAGCTGATGTGCGTTTTAGTACGTACAATTTTCTAACATCCATTGTGCCTTGGGCCGTTGTTGACTCCCTCATTATCACGTAGACCCTCTATAAAGAACGGGTGAGTTGGTTTACAGCTTGGACGGAGATAACTGCATACCACCTTGAGCAGAAAAACACCAACTATACTTCCACTAAATAAATTTGGGTTTGGCGAATGGTATACGCCAAAAAATATGTAGCGCTGGAAGCCAACGCGAAATCAGCCAAAAAAATGCTAAGTGCAGGAAACCGCTGAAAATGTTCAAGCAGACGACGATTCCAGACGTTCGCCGAAATCAGCTGATGTTATTTCATCAATGTTAAATCTTGTGAATTTCGCAGAAGTTAAAGATCACGACGATGACGATGAGGAAGAGGTCCCATACTCCGAGGAGCGTAGGGGACGATGCAGGAGAGTCGCACCGCTGTACTAGGCAAGGTCCTAGAGGAGGTGGTTTGCCATTGTCTTCCTCCGACCGTAATGGGGATGAATGATGATGATGATGATGATGAAGTCGACACAACACCCAGTCATCTCGAGGCAGGAAAAGTCCCCGACCCCGCCGTAATCGAACCCGGGACCCCTGCGCTGGAAGCGAGAGCGCTACCGCAAGACCACGAGCTGCGGACAAGTTAAAGATAGTTGGTGAAATGACGCAACCAGCCAAAAATTTGTGTCTGGTTGCGTCATTCACCAACTACGAGACAGAAATGCTTCTTGTGAATGTCATGCTTGAATATCTTTTGTAAGATTGGTGTTCCCACAGTCTTACACTGAATTATTACCGAGAAACCTGACTGTCTGAAACTGTGTACAAGGCGATATCAAAAGATGTTGATAGAAGCTCACAAGTTTTGTATTATTGTATGGTATACGCATTGTAAGACATCTGCAGACTTACGGTTTGGTCAATGCCGGATGACTGGAGAAGAAACTTTTTCTCACAATACTGTGAGGCGATGGAACACGTGTCTAAGACCTCTATTTGAAACACTCCTTGTGCTGACTTCATTCAAATTCAGCGAAGCTTTAAAATATCAGTCAAACGTAATACTTAGGGAAGATTGTCTCGTGTCGTCGAGATGTACTTTTATAGTCCCCATTTCGCAATCAGTATATATTACCTCTTCCTGTACCTACCAGGAGAGGGTTGGTAACACCTGTATTTCGAAACGTCCAAACTGGGGCTCAGGTACCGGATCTGTGTTGCAGTCTACCCATCTGTCGGCTTCCAGGGGCAACCAAAATCTGATTTTGAGTAGCCTATTTCTTTTAATTATTTACCGAACTTAAAAATTTTAACTGTTGTCATAATTTACTCATTAAGATGTACAATCTTATTTTAAAGTTTTAACACAAAATAACAAGTACTACAGATGAAAATGTGTACGTATTGAGGCATTGCAACTCACGAGGCACAAGGTACCTAGACTATATTCATCCAGTATTTGTGAATGAGTCACTTATTGACTTGCAGCAAACTTTACACATACTATGAAATCTTTTTGAAACGCTTTCTCTCTGATATGCCCCACTGAAAGGAAATACGTCCGTCCCTTACTGCATTGTCGCCGTTCATGCAGCAAACTCCGGCATCAGGCCAGACTAGTTAATTATACTTCGTTACTACTGTCTCTGTTAGCAACACATTTTGCAAACAGTATCCATATATACCACTGAATGTGCCTACAGATTCCGACATTGTATGACATAGTTCAGTATTTATGGCGTCATAAACATTTATATTCGTCTATCATTTGCTTAAAATGGAGCGCAAAATTGTCCAAACTCTATTTATCCGATGTTTGATGATGATGGGACTTAGCGATTTCCAACAAACTTTTAACCTTTTCTAATCTTTTTCTCGCTTAGATGTTCGACACACGATATTTAACACATTTGGAAAGTAATCAGAGGTCTGAAGCTGTTGTATCCATGGGGGTTCGATTCTTTAAAGAATCGGCGGTGCACTGTTTATGACTATTGGAAGAAGAAGAAAATGAAAACTGAATTTATCTGTGTGAATCTTAAAATAAAGTTTTGATCTTTCCTCGCACTTTACAGTGCCGTTGTCGTTTCCACGTTTGTGTATGGCTGCGAAACTTGGACACACTATCGCCGTGATAACAGCCTTGAGTGCTTCCACGTACAGAAAATGAGATAGAGCTTGAATATTAAGTGGGATGACCATGTGACAAACATTGCGTTTCTGCAGGAAGCGCACCTAAACAGCATTGAGACAACCATCATGTTTCATCAACTGAGACGGTTAGACCATGTTCATCGCATGAAGGATGGAAGGCATGACCGGTTTCGGTTCATTCGGAACCGTCTTCAGATCTGATATTTCAGTTACAGTCCAAATCCAGCAACTTTCACATGTGAAAGTTACTCCTGTAACTGAAATACCAGATCTGAAGATGGTTCTGGATGAACCGAAACCGGTCATATGAATAAAAAATGTGCGTGAAATCTTATGGGACTGCTAAGGTCATCAGTCCCTAAGCTTACACACTACTTACCCTAAATTATCGTAAGAACAAACACACGCACCCATGCCCGAGATGGGACTCGAGCCTCCGCCGGGGCCAGCCGCACAGTCACGACTGCAGCGCCTAGGCCGCTCGGCTAAGCCTGCGCGGCACTGGTAAAACAAACAGGCATGGGAGGAACGTGCTGTGGACGGCGTACTGTGAAGGAACACATCCACTGCTTTCAAGTTGTTACAAGGAGAACAATGCCGACACGAAAATACCAAGCAGCAAGCAAGAAAGTTCTGTCAATTAGTAACGACATCCTCCTCCAACCATTCAGTGCGATTTGTGTGGACACAGTTTTATGCCAGGATTGGTCTGTTCAGCCTGTTTCGGCAAATAGCCATCGTCAGGGTGCCTGTAAGTTAACTTTACATAATTTTGGTGCAATATTTCTAACATTATAGGTAAATATAAATTGCAAAACGTTATTATAAAATTTGTTACATATACGTTAGAAGGGTTTGACATCCATACGTTATCGCGGTTCTGTCGCTGTCTGTTTTGATTACATTCCATACGTGTTCTTGAAGTAATAACAGTTTGCTATACTAGATGTGACTTGTTGTCTGATATAATTTTTAGATTGTCTTCCTTTTGTTTGAAGCAACAATTATGTGACTGCGATATTGTATGGTTGAACTCAGTTTATCGTGCCGTAATTTCGGTAATCTTCGCTAGTGGTTTCGTTGGTGGTCTTATGTAATCTGTGATTGTTTTGTCATATTTTGTGTATCTGTCTGTTTTCTTGATTGACAATTTCAATAAAGTTTTGGGTGCATTTTTTGTACTTAGGTCGATCTGTTCATTTAGGATCTGTAGTGGGTAACTGTTTGTATGTAAATGCATTTCCATCTCTTTCAAATTGTTCGTAAGTGCTCCTTTGGATTCTAAGATAGAAATTGGATCTTGTTCTAAATTATGTGCTGTGTTTTAGGATTTTAAGTCGCTGTATCTGTTGTGTTCGCGGTGTCTAATACTAAAGTTTCTACCTGTCTGACGTATGTAGAACTTATCAGTATTTGCTTTGAATTTTGTATATGTTTGGGTTCGAGTAAATTGGCAATTTCGTTTTACTTGATTCAGTTTGTGAACTAAGATTGAGTAGTGTTTGGAAGGGAATCTCATATTTTTATTGTAGCGAGTTAATTTCACTAGACATCTTTCGTAACATTTAGTTACGAAGTAAGAGTGATTTCAGGTGTGCCACAGGGGAGTGTCATAGGATCGTTGCTATTAACAATATACATAAATGGCCTTGTGGATGATATTGGAAGTTTACTGAGGCTTTTTGCAGATGATGCTGTGGTGTATCGAAAGGTTGCAACAATGGAAAATTGTACTGAAATGCAAAGAGGATCTGCAGCGAATTGACGCATGGTGCAGGGAATGGCAATTGAATCTCAATGTAGACGAGTGTAATGTGCTGCGAATACATAGAAAGATAGATCCCTTATCATTTAGCTACAAAATAGCAGGTCAGCAACTGGAAGCAGTCAATTCCATAAATTATCTGGGAGCACGAATTAGGAGTGATTTAAAATGGAATGATCATATAAAGTTGATCGTCGGTAAAGCAGACACCAGACAGATTCATTGGAAGAATCCTAATGAAACGCAATCCGAAAGCAAAAGAAGTAGGTTACAGTAGGCTTGTTCGCCCACTGCTTGAATACTTCTCAGCAGTGTGGGATAGGACTGATAGAAGAGATAGAGAAGATTCAACGGAGAGCAGCGCGCTTTGTTACAGGATCATTTAGTAATCGCGAAAGCGTTACGGAGATAGATAAACTCCAGTGGAAGACTGCAGGAGAGACGCTCAGTAGCTCGGTACCGGCTTTTGTTAAAGTTTCGAGAACATACCTTCACCGAAGAGACAAATGGTTCAAATGGCTCTGAGCACTATGGGACTCAACTGCTGTGGTCATTAGTCCCCTAGAACTTAGAACTACTTAAATCTTACTAACCTAAGGACATCACACACATCCATGCCCGAGGCAGGATTCGAACCTGCGACCGTAGCAGTCGCACGGTTCCGGACTGCGCGCTTAGAACCGCGAGACCCACCGAAGAGTCAAGCATTATATTGCTCCCTCCTACGTATATCTCGCGAAGAGACCATGAGGATAAAATCAGAGAGATTAGAACCCACACAGAAGCATACCGACAATCCTTCTTTCCACGAACAATACGAGACTGAAATAGAAGGGAGAACCGATAGAGGTACTCAGGGTACCCTCCGCCACACACCTTCAGGTGGCTTGCGGAGTACGGATGTAGATGTAGATGTAGATGTAATTGGTACGTATGTGAATTTCTGTTTGACTAGTGTTTCTCTTGCAAGTGTTATTTCTTTCAGTGCATTTACTGGTAGGATAGTCACAATTCCTCGAGTGTTCCATCTTTTGACCGAAAGTGAAAGTGAGAAAGAGTCATCATTACGTAAAACTTGTATGTACCAGTTAGCTGTTTCGACCCACAAGGAACATGTAGGCATTATGGGTTTGCTGCTTCGTGGTGCCGACAGCAGAACATCACAAAAGACGGTATGTCTGTCGCAGCAGACGATCAGCCGAAAATGTTGAGAGAAAGAAAGTTAGAGTGGGACAACCTGGAAGCTAGGACGCCCGCTGGAGATAATGTCCCATAACGATTGGCTAAAGTTGTTCGGCAACTGTCGCCCGCCCGAGTGAGACTTGGCGAGGTGCTCTCTTGAAACTGCTCGCAAGTTTGACGACGGCTGGGCGCGTGGGCGGGCTGGCCGTTTCGGAAGAGACCGAGCAAGTCGGCGGCGGCGGCGGCGGCGGCGGCGGCGGCGCTCGTGCGGCACGATAGGCCCGCGTGCCTGCCCGCCGCCGCCGGCCCGCTTTGTCCACGTCTGCGCCCACGCTGCAAAATCCTTGTCTTAAGCCTGGTCTACAAGCAACGATTTTTTATCCGTCTTCTGTGATGATGCAAGAATGATGACAAATGGCGCAGCTACACAATTCAAACTCAGTCGTCCCGAAGTTGTCATGGAGAAAGAACTACCGGTAATAACGGTTGTGCTGTATGCTCTTAAACTGCAGGAGAAGACAAACCAAATGATTGGAGCAATTACTTAAGTATGGAAGTCGAAACGTACTGTAAACTAACGTTTGTAACGCAGAGATTAAAGAAGATAGTGTCGCGGAGGCAGCTACCAACTCTGACGAGGAACTAACCGCAGCCTTAAGGTTTTTATTGGTGGCAGGAACTACAGGGATCTTGAATTAGCTGTTTCGTTTGAGGAGCGAAATAAATAATGGCTGTTGGTGACGCAAATTAAAAGTGATTTTTATTGCTTAACTCCTGAATCTTTTATGCCAAAAAAAATGGTTCAAATGGCTCTGAGCACTATGGGACTTAACTTCTGAGGTCATCAGCCCTCTAGAACTTAGAACTACTTAAACCTAACTAAGCTAAAGACATCACACACATTCATGCCCGAGGCAGGATTCAAACCTGCGACGGTAATGGTGGCGCGGTTCCAGACTGTACCGCCTAGAACCGCTCGGCCACTCCGGCCGGCCTTTTATGCCAGCCCATGATCGTCGACATTCAAGAACGCAATTAAATCAAAGTACCACAAAGAAAATTTATAAATTTCTTCCATTCCTACTCCAAATGCTGTGGATGCTTTTATTTTCGCACCCTCTTTACTGTAAATTATTCGAAACGAGTTGACCTTTTTGTAAACAACTCGTTTGTCGCTTCACGATCCACATTCTTGTACTTATTAGCCAAAGTGGCGTATGCCTGGCTTTTCTTGTCTCTCTTGACGTAATCCTTACTTGCTTGAGGCAAAGGAAAACATTCGTAAATTTCATGATTCCAGTGTCGCAGTTGTATCATTTTCTGTTCGCCACTGCACGCACTGGAATGACAGTTGGACCCTCTAGCGTCACCTATAGAAGACTGTAAGCAGAATTAAGTTTGAGCGATAAAACGGACGTGCGGCTACATGCAGAGATTTGTCGGCAGTCTTGTATGTAGACAAAGCTCCAGCACATCAGTTTTATTCCTTTTTTACGACTTTGTCAAACTTTATTCCGTCCGCGCAACATTGTCAGACTCCTGTGCATGCGTAACGTTTTTTTTTTTATTTTTTTTTAAATCTGGTATGATCATGCAAGACTGGCGACAAACGTGATGTGTAGAACAGCGTCTACCCACACTGTCTGATAGCGGGATTTTGCTGCTTGAGCCTTCACTTCGCCTTTTATACAACAACGATCCAACGTTGTAGGGTTGTAACGAGTTTTCAGCGGTAATCTTGTAAGGTCAGTCTGTAAACTGCAGGGCGAGCAGGCGACTCCCCACTCTCTCTACCCAGTGACGTAAGAAGGGGCTACCACAGGCTGTGCTACATCAGAGGCGACGCAGTGTGCAGACACGCTTCTGGAGAGCATTTCTTACAAAATCAGTTAATACTGAAATTAGGAACTGATAGAAAGCAAAAAACGCATAGAACAGAGTTTAGGTGAGTCACTACCTCTCTAGAGCACTGCTAGACGAGGAGTTGACTCCCCGTGTGCCTGTACCTCAGTTGTAGCGTTGTTCCAGGAAAGGCCACTTCCCCCACCACAGGCAGTGCTCGCTCTCCAGTTTTACAGGCGGTATGGCCAACTGTACTGTCAGAAATGCGCCCTTCAGCGCCGATGTGGATGTGGAGATGTTCAGTGCTGTCGAATGAGCGATTTATTTTGGTGTGCCTAGATTCGGGCTTAGTCTGTTTTCACTAGGCTCGCATTTCTTGTGAAAAATATCTTAGTCATTATTACAATAACCGCAACCGATCACTTGTTTCGTTTTTGTTAAATACTTGTTAGGGAAACGCCTGTAAGAACTAAGTTCTGATAAATGGTTCAAATGACTCTAAGCACTATGGGACTTAACATCTGAGGTCTTCAGTCCCTTAGATTTAAAATTACTTAAACCTGAAGACATTACACACATCCATGCCCGAGGCAGGATACCAAACCTGCGACCGTAGCAGCAGTGCGGTTCCGGACTGAAGCGCCTAGAACCGCTCGGTCACAACGGGCGACTAAGTTCTGACAATCTGAAGTGTTTTTTAAATGGAAGGCTTGAGTTTAACGTCCCGTCGACAAAGAGATCATTAGAGAAACAGCGACCAATACACTTCAAAAATTATATACGTTTTAGCTTATAGCCACTTATTCCCCCTGCCGGATATAGGTTTCGGTATAGGAAAAGAAAGTCGCGACTGTAGAGTAAAAAGTATACTATTTCGACGAAGCACAGACTTTAACGGGACAATGTTACGGCAGGATATGGACAATGTCTTTTTGAAAAGATCCTCGTGACTTTCGGAAACCTAATTGTGAATTGGCACAGGGATTCGAACCTCGCTCCTCGCGATGGCGCGTCCAGTATTTTAGCCATTGCGCTACCTCCCTCAGTGGATGTCAGAGAGACAAAGCAGAAGTGGCAGGTTGTGGATAAATCATACAACTGTATTTCACAAACCATATAATCCAGAGTGAATGGAATAAAATCACGTTGTATATATATCTCTCTCTCTCTCTCTCTCTCTCTCTCTCTCTCTCTTTTTTTTTTTTTTTTTTTTTTTTTTTTTTTTTTTTTTCAAATGAAGGTCCTTAATAAGTATTTACACATGTAAGTTAAATTTACTGAAAGGGTATAGCACTCAAATATAGAGAAATACGCTCTTTCTTAAATAAAGTTATGAGCTACACTTTTAAGACTTTTTTGTGTTACGTATTCCTCCTTTCGCGTGCTGAGTTTCGTGAGCAGGATATTTCGGAGCCTGTTGGTGGTAGTCGCTGTAAATGTCTTAAAGACGTAGTTTCTGTATTGGGGTTGGATTTAGGGGTGAGGGGGAGGAAGCAGGCAAAGTATTCGGCTTTAGGGAAACAGATGATCAGCTTCTGTAACGTTGTTGGAAGTTAGTTATATATTTTGGCCTCAGATCGTGCAAAAGGTATCATAGAAACTTTAAACTTATTTCCTAGTTATCATCATATGATTTTAATACGGTAAATAGTAGCTCGTCAACAGTTCATTTCATAACTTACAATGTAATGTGTTCAAAACATTTGATGACGACTTGGTAAAAAGTAAATTTGTGCGGCATGATTAGTTGGGAGTCCCTCAAGAGGGATGTTCAGCTGCCTGTTTACAATGGAACTTCTTTTTATTGGACTCCAGTTAAGCAACTTGCGCCTCTTTAACCTATCCCTGAGCTCGTAACGTCGAAGGGGGGCCTATAGTATAGCGTGGAATTTCGTTTCTGGCATATTTTCACGCTGTCGGTAGATGAAGGCTTAGCGTAAAGGCATACGGAAAAATCCGGGGGTCTGATTAGGATTCAGTCCAGCGACACATTTTGCAGGCATGCATTCTACCACAGTAACACTAGTGCCGGCGATGACTTGGTAATGGCAAAACCAGTAATGACTCCATTTGTCTGACCTGAGGCAGAAGTAATTAATACAAAAATTATTCGACTCCACAATCTTGTGCGTAAAATTATAGTGAGTTTATTCGTTCTTCGTCTTTCACAATTGCATCATCGCTGACTGACTGGAAAAGGTTCTGATATTGTTTTCAGTGTGATTAGTTAATGCAGCATCAATAGTTCAGGTCCAACATGGACGAGGGTTTTAAATATTTCGTTACGAGAAAAATAAAATCTCGGAGCTTTTCTTTGCTATGTATAGGAATAGCCCACAGCCTTTTTGAGGGATATTTCAGTGCCATGCTTTCTGCTCAAGCCCGTTTCGGACAGAATGAAACGACTGCGGGATTCCAAGTGGCGTAGGCGAACGCCAGACTTTTGCATATGAGGAAGGGATTCTGGTAACTGTAACTTATTTACAAAGGAAGTTCTTTAAAATACGATTTGCGACACATTCTTCGTTACTACCCCTTAAGCAGGGATCAGTATTTGGTCGGAGTGAACAACAGGTTTTAAAAAGTTCAAGGGTTGTTTGTAGTATATGTAAATAGAGTCTACTCAAGATTTACATAGACGTCCACTTACACGGACGGCTGTCATGACGAAGACTCGGCATTTGGGCTAATTTATATTGCTACCTCGCGGCCGCTTGCACAGAACGAATGTACAGGGTGGCGCAGGGAAACGGGAAATTTCGAAATAACGTCATTTCCAAGAATAAATTCATAAAAGTAGTAATTTATTAACGAAAGTGAATATATTCAGTATGCCATTATTCAGTATGTCTTTACAATCAAAATGTCCAAAAGTGTCTCTTTACTTTTTAAAGATGACATCGGAAAGATGTGCTCCCATTCGGCGTTCACACTCTATCAGTCTGTTATGAAAACTCTGGAATTCGCGGTGTAGCAAATCTTGGGGAATGGCAGTGATTTCGTTTTCAACGTTCTCCTTCAGTTCATGGATTGTTGCAGGACGTGTACGGTACACCTTCCCTTTAAGATATCCCCACAGGAAGAAGTCGCACACATTAAGATCAGGGGATCTCGCAGGGCATGCAGTGTCACCGTTACGTGAAATAATGCCTCTTCCAAACAATTGAACTGCTGCCACCGATTGTCGAGCAGTGTGTGACGTGGCCCCGTCCTGCTGAAACCACATGTTTTCGACGTTAAGATTAAGCTCGTACAGTCTCGGTGTAAAGAACGTTTGAAGCATTTCAACACATCGAGCGGATGCTACTGTCACTGCACTACCGTCCTCACTTTTAAAAAAAATAAGGGCCGACAACACCATGACATGATACAGCAAACCATATTGTGACCTTGACGCTATGTACTAACAAAATTCTAATCAAATTAGGACTAATAATTAAAAAACCTATATAAAGAATAAATATTAAAACAATAATAATAAAACGATTTATATTCTTTTCGCTGGTGAAAGTCACAATAAAGAAGATTCTGTTTGTTCATGAATCCCTTCAGGTGGAAATGGGCTTCGTCTGATATCCATAAGTTACCAAGGAAATTCGCGTCCTCGTTGATTTTAGCTTTTATCTGGCTACTAAACTCCATACGTGATGCTGGGCCTCGTTCATGCAAGTGTTGCACAATCTGCAACTTATAGGAATGGAAGTCTAATTCATGCAGTATTCTTTGTAAGCTTCGTCGCTTAATCCCTAGCGAAGATGCATGCTGTCGAACGGCGTGGCGACAACTTCTCTCGATTGCAGCTCTAGCAGCTGCAATGTTCTCTGGGGTACGTACCGTAGGAATGCAACGGGAGGTTTCTTTTTCGAGGCAGATCCTGTTTCTTCAAAATTACGCACCCACGTTGTGATCGCATGCGCAGATGGGACACGTCCATGACGTCCAAGCTGTCGAAATGTTCTCAGCTACTGCACGTTCCGCACCAGTCCAATTTTCCACGATTACTAAATGGCAATGCGTTCACATCAATTGTGCAAAGTTTCGAACATCTGCCGGCGCCACAGTGCTGCGTTCAAAATTTCTGGTTCCCCTGCGCCACCCTGTAGATTCAGGAACTGGTTACGATCACACCATCGTGCTTCTCAGTTCCATTCGTCTTTTTCTTCAAGTTACCTTTAAGAGTCTTGCAAATATTCAGATAGCACTCTAACATGTGTCCCAGCACATTCTCCAAACGTTTTTCCAGGCTCCTATATCCTAAATAAATCGGAGCTCTTAGTGCTTTGTGGTGCAGCTTCGTAGCCCCTAATCATCGTAATGACTTCGCCTTCGACGATACGTCCAACCCTGATCTCCCCTCCTTGGCACCGCCCCAGTAGTGCGGTGTAGCACGGGGCATTCCACGGCGAGCCGGCACGCGCCTCTTCCGTTTGTTGGACGGCGCCCAGTCCTGGGAACTCGACTCCCAGCCGCCCTTCGTTTTGAATTCCAAATGCTTTCGGCTGGTCTGGCGCCCAAGCTGGGCGATAACTCGAGATAAGGCCGGCGCTGGAGGGAGGCGCGTTTTTACTGCACCCGGGCCGCCGGGGTCGAATGGCCTCGGGCGCACACAAACCGATCTCAGTCTCCCTGTCAATTAAATTATGCCTCTACACCAGACCCGCTAGCCGCTTTTAATTAATTTTTTTGTCAGCTTAGCTTATCTGGCTGCCTTTCTTGCCAGTCTCTTTCCAGTAGCTTTCAAAGCGTGGAGAAGTTTAGCATTCCGTCCTCAAAACAACTATCGACAGACAGTTTTACTATAAGACACTATACGCTCCATTCAGAAAGCCGTTAACAAACAAGTGATGCATGCTGTATTGCCTCTAAGTCAAATTTTAAGTAAATGTTCTTTCCAAATGTGTTGTAGATAAATAATAGTGTTAATTATATTTAAAATTACCACCGTTGATAAGTGCTAGGGGAAACGCAATGGCTGGTTGCAAAATAAGACTTCAGGGAAAGGAACATGGCAATCTATTCTGCAAGCGGATACAGAGGATGTCCCTTCACGCGTGCTACTGTGATTTCCCTGACGACAGATGCCAGTAAGACATGTTCCAAAGAACCTGCTCGCATAGCGTAAAGTAGGCGTCGCACGGGACGGGGCAGCTGAAGTGGACGTGGACGCAGATGGGAAATGCAGCGTCACGAGCTCACAGGACGAGCTGTTTAACGTGACGTTGCGCTCTGCCAGCGGCAATTGTAGGCTTTAATCTGCTCGTAAATCACACGAAAACTGGCGAGCGAAATTTTCCTACGTTAGCCCACATTTCCTCCGTTGTCTATATCTTGATCACGTTGTTCTGCCTGTAGTATACATAAATAACAACTTCAATATCCATGAAAATGTAATAAGACAAAAACGAAAGATACATGCACGAAGTGTCACTAAATTCTTCCGTTGTGCTAAACCAGTAGCGGTAGTCCAGAACTGTAGAAGTTCTTCAAATTGTAGAAAACACGTCTTTGTTCTTCTAAAAGGAGGGCTGTTGAAACAAAGTACACACCCTCCTTGGTCGAAGTCACTAAGCCGATCGAGAGGCAGTACTTTCTCATCACTGTGAACGTGGGGATAGCAGAGATCCAGATCGCCCGATTTCTCGCCAGTGGCATGGATTAAATATCAAACGTAGCCCTAGTGTCGTCCATTTACCACTATTTACAGGGTGTTTCAAAAATGACCGGTATATTTGAAACGGCAATAAAAACTAAACGAGCAGCGATAGAAATACACCGTTTGTTGCAATATGCTTGGGACAACAGTACATTTTCAGGCAGACAAACTTTCGAAATTACAGTAGTTACAATTTTTAACAACAGATGGCGCTGCAAGTGATGTGAAAGATATAGAAGACAACGCAGTCTGTGGGTGCGCCATTCTGTACGTCGTCTTTCTGCTGTAAGCGTGTGCTGTTCACAACGTGCAAGTGTGCTGTGGACAGCATGGTTTATTCCTTAGAACAGAGGATTTTTCTGGTGTTGGAATTCCACCGCCTAGAACACAGTGTTGTTGCAACAAGACGAAGTTTTCAACGGAGGTTTAATGTAACCAAAGGACCGAAAAGCGATACAACAAAGGATCTGTTCAAAAATTTCAACAGACTGGGAACGTGACGGATGAACGTGCTGGAAAGGTAGGGCGACCGCGTACGGCAACCACAGAGGACAACGCGCAGCTAGTGCAGCAGGTGATCCAACAGCGGCCTCGGGTTTCCGTTCGCCATGTTGTAGCTGCGGTCCAAATGACGCCAACGTCCACGTATCGTCTCAAGCGCCAGAGTTTACACCTCTATCCATACAAAATTCAAACACAGCAACCCCTCAGCGCCTGTACCATTGCTGCACGAGAGACATTCGCTAACGATATAGTGCACAGGATTGATGACGGCGATATGCATGTAGGCAGCATTTGGTTTACTGACGAAGCTTATTTTTACCTGGACGGCTTCGTCAATAAACTGAACTGGCGCATATGGGGAACCGAAAAGCCCCATGTTCCAGTCCCATCGTCCCTGCATCCTCAAAAAGTACTGGTCTGGGCCACCATTTCTTCCAAAGGAATCATTGGCCCATTTTTCAGACCCCAAACGATTACTGCATCACGCTATCTGGACATTCTTCGTGAATTTGTGGCGGTACAAACTACCTTAGACGACGCTGTGAACACCTCGTGGCTTATGCAAGATGGTGCCCGGCCACATCACACGGCCGACGTCTTTAATTTCCTGAATGAATATTTCGATGATCGTGTGATTCCTTTGGGCTATCCGAAACATACAGTAGGTGGCGTGGATTGGCCTCCCTATTCGCCAGACATGAACCCCTGTGACTTCTTTCTGTGGGGACACTTGAAAGACCAGGTGTACCGCCAGAATCCAGAAACAATTGAACAGCTGAAGCAGTACATCGCGTTTGCATGTGAAGCCATTCCACCAGACACGTTGTCAAAGGTTTCGGGTAACTTGATTCAGAGACTACGCCATATTATTGCTACGCATGGTGGATATGTGGAAAATAGAGTTTCCCAGACCGCAGCGCCATCTGTTGTTGACAATTGTAACTACTGTAATTTCGAAAGTTTGTCTGCCTGAAAATGTACTGTTGTCCCAAGCATATTTGCAACAAACGGTGTATTTCTATCGCTGCTCGTTTAGTTTGTATTGCCGTTTCAAATATACCGGTCATTTTTGAAACACCCTGTAAGAGGATAAAGAAAGGGTGATTAATTTTAAAAGTCCATCAATAGCGAAGTCATTGGAATATATGCTTTAGCTCAATGGACAAACATAAGCAAAGAAATCGAATGTGAACCCTTCAAAGAAACATCTTGAAATCCTGCCTCGGGCATGGGTGTGTGTGATGTCCTTAGTTAGGTTTAAGTAGTTCTAAGTTCTAGGGGACTTATGATCTCAGAAGTTAAGTCCTATAGGGCTCAGGGCCATCTTGAAATCCGCCTTCAGTGACTGAATCCTCGGCAACCAGCCCAGCATTTGAACTAGTGCTCCACGTAGTTTGGTTTTATTGGCGAAGATGAGGCTTTCCGCTTCCACCGGATTAACGTCTCTCATCGTTGTCGGTTACTTCACACTCATCCGCTCGAACAGAGACACAACTTACTTGCGCGTTTGCCTCTATGTACATTGCACAGCTGCCCATCAGCCAGTGGAAGCCGCGCGGTCTAGGCCGTCTTGTCATGGTCCGCGCGGCTCCCCCCGTCGGAGTTTCGAATCCTTCCTCGTTCATGGGTGTTTGTGTTGTCCATAGCGTAAGTTAGTTTAAGGTAGATTAAGTAAGGTTAGGGACCGATGACCTAAGCAATTTGGTCCCATGAGATCCTACCACAAATTCAAACTTTTTATGGCAAAAGTAAGGAGAAGTTTTAACAGTAACACACTGATACTTATGTACAGAATAGTGTTGAATTTCCGCGTTTGAACGCAGATAGCTGAGATTGAAAACACAGCAAGGAGCCAGGATACGACGACCCTGACCAAAGCGAAAGGATCGCAAATGCACAACGTCGATGCTCCAGTTCCTGGTTTGTCCGTAAGTAAGCCGCAGTCACGCGTTTGTTTGATGACCACAGTTTGTTATTGGACGCACTTCTACTAAATTTGTTGATGCAGAGGGCAGATAGAATAAATCGAGACAAGAGCAAGGAGAGACTTCAATTTCAATCTTACAACTGCTAAGCGCCTGTGGAAACGTTGCCAGCGCAGCACCGCAGCCCGTTCTGGGGCTACGCCTAACACGGTGGTAATTCCGTGACGGGCGGGCGCCATGTTATGCGAGGCGAGAGAGTGCGTGCAGTGTTGGTGTAGCGATCGGCGGCGTTATTTTGTGCGCGCGGCGCCGAAGTTTAAGTGGCGGCGCGCGCTGTTATCACACGGCAGGCCGCGAGTGGGCAATTAGCGGGCAGCGGGCGCCGCGTCCCGGCAGTGCCGTCGCCTCACAGCTTGCGACCCTGCGCTGCGGTGGTGGCCATTCCGAAGAGCTGCCGTGTCAGCAGGTCCACGTCGTCCTGGAGTCAACTTTACTTGTGGACACGGGAGCTCACTGCATTAACCCTGTTGTTGCGCCCTCATTTGCTATACAATTGTACTGTTTGGGCCAATATGTTGTGACGCTAAAATGCTACAAAAAAAAATCTGCCTAACACACATTTTTCGTACCGTTGTTGACATTGTTATACACCAATATGTTACTGAACACCGAGGTTAAAAAAATCATGAGATAGCGATATGCGCATATACAGATGGTGTTAGTATCAGTGCCTAAGATACATACACATAAAAAAGTTTTGCATCACGTCGGTTCTGAGAGTTCCGAAACCTGTACAGAAAATCGGAATAGAGATCAACATAAACATCATTTCCGCCCTTTATTGCTCATGAAAACCACCATACAGCGAGACCCTCAGAGGTGGTGGTCCAGATTGCTGTACACACCGGTACGTGTAATACCCAGTAGCTCGTTGTCTTGCATTGATGTATGCCTGTATACGTCGTGGCATATTATCCACAAGTTCATCAAGGCAGTTTTGGTCCAGATTGTCCCACTCCTCAACGGCGATTCGGCGTAGATCCCTCAGTGGTTGATGGGTCACGTCGTCGATAAACAACCCATTTCAATCTATCCTAGGCATGTTCGATAGGGTTCATGTCTGGAGAACATGCTGGCCATTCTAGTCAAGCGATGTCGTTATCCTGAAGGAAGTCATTCACAAGATGTGCACGAGGGGGGGGCGCGAATTGTCATCCATGAAGACGAATGCCTCGCCAATGTGCTGCCGATATTTTGCAGTGTCGGGCGGAGGATGGCATTCACGTATCGTTCAACCGTTACGGCGCCTTCCATGACCACCTGCAGCGTACGCCGGCCCCACATAATTCCACCACAAAGCAGCAGGGAACCTCCACCTTGGCTGCACTCGCTGCTTCGACACTGTGTCGAAGGCGTTCAGCTGACCGGGTTGCCTCCAAACACGTTCCGTCGATTGTCTGGTTGAAGGCATATTATGCGACACTCATCGGTGAAGAGAACGTAATGCCAATCCTGAGCGGTCCATTCGGCATGTTTTGGGGCCCATCTGTACCGTGCTGCATGGTGTCGTGATTGCGAAGATAGACCTGGCCGTGGACGTCGGGAGTGACGTTGCGCATCATGCAGCCTATTGCGCACAGTTTGAGTCTTTGCTGTCAGGGTTCCTTCGAGCCATAATCGGTAGGTAGCGGTCATCCACTGCAGTAGTAGTCCTTGGGCGGCCTGAGCGAGGCATGTCATCGACAGTTCCTGCCTCTCTGTGATCTCCTCCATGTCCGAACAGCATTGCTTTGTTTCAATCCGAAACGCCTATACACTTCCTGGCACAAAGTAACAATGCGGACGCGATCGAACCTCGGTATCCCGTCTAAGCATGGTTGAACTACAGACAATACGAGCCGTGTAGCTGCTTCCTGGTGGAATGACTGGATCTGATCGGCTGTCGGACCCGGGACTGTGTCTGTGATATAGTACCGACCGGCCGCCGTGTCATCCTGAGATCGTAGGCGTCACTGGATGCGGATATGGAGGGGCACGTAGTCAGCACACCGTTCTCCCGGCCGTATGTCATTTTACGAGACCGGAGCCGCTACTTCTCAACCAAGTAGCTCCTCAATTTGCCTCACAAGGGTTGAGTGCACCTCGCTTGCCGAAAGCGCTCGGTGGACCGGATGGTCATCCATCCAAGTACTAGCCCAGCCCGACAGCGCTTAAGTTCGGTGATCCGACGGGAACCGGTCTTATCACTACGGCGAGGCCGTGATTCAACCTCGGATGTGTGTACAATTCTTTTGGAAACATATAAAGAGTTACGAAACTGCCTAACGCATAACAAGTACGTGACCAGTCGCGAATCTTCCTTACAACCGTGTCTATTGTAAGCAATGCTCATATCACGGAACCTATCGAAGGATAATCGAAGGTTGATGTGAGCCGGAGTATGTCGTAATTTAAGCGTAATCAGACCGTAATATTAGCCATTAAATATCAATTAAGTTACGGCAAGGGAATAGTCAGTCGATGAGAAGCCTTTGTGCCCATATATTTGCTTTCTTTGCTTGTATGTTTGAATGCAGCAAAGAACTTGCGGACACGAACATAGTTGGTAACAAAATATTCAGAAAGTGAATAGAGAATCAAATTGTAACAAAAGTACAAGCCAAGTCTAGAATCCCAGAGCGTAGCATGTAGTGCAAAAAAAGAAGACACGGAAGATTTGTAGATATTTGAATGTCGCTCACAGATGGCTTCATAGTGAACACTGCATTGCCTTGGCAGTCCCCTCTTCCCTCTCTTACTGTGGCCGTCACGTCGCTGGACCCTCCCATTGTACTCTTTTTGAGCGTCCCTCGCGAGAGCTTCTTTAAGTCCAATTGGAGACTAGCAGCGTCTCTACAGACTCGTCAACTTGTAGATATTAAACTCTCCCTTCGAAGAACAGCCCAGTGTTTTGATAACTCTTATCACGTCCTGCCTTGTGTTCGTTCAGGTGGCATCATTATACTCGCCAGTTTATATACTGCTGTTACGCATAGTTTATTTACAGTTATACAATTCATTATGCTACTTCGCGATGCACCTCACGTGTCTACGTACGCGCATCAAGCTCAGTGGAGGGGCAGCGGGAAACTGGTAGCTGGAGCACCGTCGGTCGCTAGCGAAGCGACTCATTCGATCGTTCTCGTAGCGGATGAGAAATCAGCGAAGGGTGATAGTGAATGGCCTACAGTGAAAAGTGCACGAGTGCTACTTCCACGTTTAATAAATTCGTTATTTCATCTTCATAATATTAAATCTTTGCATTTTTCTTGCTGTGTTGTTGATAAAATGGTGACACGATTCGCTTGGTGAGCATCAGCAAAGAAGTAAATAGTACCTGGTTGAATTCCCATAAGTTGTTTGAAAATTGTTTGCGCCAGGAGAAACACAGCTCTCACAAATTTACAAAGTCGTTTCATGACTGTTTGGTGAAAAAAACCTATTATTTATATTTACATGAAAAATAAAATAAAAATGCTTGATGAATGAGTCACAAAACAGATTGAGACTGAAAAACCCTTCTCCACTGAGAGTTTTGAAGGGCCGTAGACGCAACGCACACATTTGCATGCACTTGTCACAGATTGTCTATCGCTTTTCGAAATTCTTGTGGATGTCGAATGTGATATTTTTGCTGTTATGTCTTATCATGCCCGTGGTGCTTTCTTTGTATATGAGTAATCCGTTGCAATACAATCTTCACGTAAGTCACAGGACTACAGGTATCCCTTTCAGCCACTATCAGGAATTAAAAATAGCACTAATAAACATTTGTTCAGTTGAATACAACTTCTACCTTCTCTTACCTCATTTAAAATAATAAAGCAGATTTTTTCGAAATTTCAGGGCAACAAACAAGTAAATCCTGAAATATTATGATCATTATTCCCAAGTTGAAAATTGGTGGACAATTCCTACAATAAATAAGAAATATCTTTCAGATTTAAACGATATCTAAGAAACACTTTTTGTGGTACCGTTTCCAAAAATTATTTTCCGTTTTTATTTTTTTAACAGCTACGCGTGGTGATATTCCGTAATTTCGTCCGCGATTTGGTATTTTTTACCTTTATGTGGAACTGTGTTAAATTAGACATTGAGCGAAAGAAGTGCATCAGTTTTTATAATTTTAACCCACCGCTGTTGAAAAGCTAAAAGATACGTGAAAATAAATCTTAAGCACTCATGTTTCAAATAGGTGTAAAAGCTAAATTTCAGGATAATCCGATAACATTATCGTGGGCATCTCGTTCATCTAAGTGAAATGACGCAATGCAGAATAAAATTAAGATACTACTTTAAAATTAGCCCAACAGAAACTATCCTGGTTTTCCAGGTCTGTTCAGCGTATGTCCTGTCTGCTAACATTCACATAGCATCGTCATAGCTTCTTACCGAACATCACTCGAGTGCCTACGAAAGAGTCTCTCTACGGTATGCTTAAAGTCAGATTGATTACGCTAATTGTTGGCAAGGTGAATGAAGGCCATTGTTTTACTTGGAAAAATGCGGAAAGTGCAACCAATCTGCGAAGGTCACTCCAGCAAGCGAAACTAGACATTCAGGAAATTGAAGTGAGAACCGTAGAAAGAAAAAAAAGTACTTTTACGTAAATGTCTAAATCAAGCATACCTGTTGCCCCTATTTCGCGTTTTGAATTAGTCTTTAAGGATAGTATTTATTGGTTTTCGTATATTTCTGTATTGTTAAGTCACATTGTATGAGTTATATTCAGTATGATTGTTAAGTAAGCAAACCACATTAAGTACTAGACATAAAGAAAGTTACAGTTCTTCCCTCGTTCACTGCTCGAATGAAAAGGATACGGAAGCTAATAGTAATACTACAAACTGCTAGAAGCTAGCCAGTGCTTTACAGAAAATAGAAAGTTATGTGCGCTATCAAGTTTCGAACCTGTTTCCTCAGACCATCCACTAGAATACTACTATAAAATAAACCTAGCTAACCTAAGGACATCACACACATCCATGCCCGAGGCAGGATTCGAACCTGCGACCGTAGCGGTCGCGCGGTTCCAGACCGTAGCGCCTAGAATCGTTCGGCCACTCCGGCCGGCCTTTAATTCAGTCACCAAAGGATGAATAAAGCTATGCTGCGTAAAGTAGTAGTATTTGATTTGTGAAGAGCGAATGTAACGTACAGCGTTTTGTCGCTTTTGCGAGTAACTCCAGTTAAATCATTTGTGCGAAACTACAAAAATACTCAGGATTGCAGCCCAGACTTGTCTCTGTCATTTGCCGCTTTTTCAACTGTGGAAGTGCTTTTAGAAGGTGTAACTAATTTCATTTTGCAGACTTTGAGGACTTGCAGTGGGGAACCAGACGATTAATTTCAGCATAGGAAATGTCCGAAGACGTACCGTTTTCCCGCTACAAGCAAAACACCACAACACACGTTGCTCTCTTACTCCTGCTGCTTGTCACTTAGAAGGAGAGCTCTATGTGACTACCAGCCCCATCAGCACAGATAACGGCACCTCCATACCGTGTACACGAAATTCCACCATGCTGGAATAGTTGCAGGTTAGCAACTTGTGTTAATCAGTACAACGGAGAACCAGCTGAAGTTGCAAATTTCACTTTTTTTATTTACTCGATGAATAGTTTCCAGCTGGGACGCATTTTGAAACATTTGTAATAGATAGGGAAATCGGTATTTCCGAAAATGCAAAAACAGTGTCGAAATCACATACGTATTGTTAAGTGCAAATGAACAGTTACAGCGGATACAGATAACTGCGCCTTAACTGTTCATTTGCACTTCATAATACGTATATATTTTTGACATGGTTTTTGTTTTTTCAGAAGTACTGGTTTGACTGTTATGATAATTTGAAAGTGGGCCCCAGTTCGAAACTAGTCAACAAGTAAATAAAAAAGGTGAAATTTGCAACTCTGGCAGGTTTTTTTGTGCTGATCTCCATACCATGTTCTGATCGTCCAGCATCCGTCGCAACCATAACCCGAGCCAGTAGATGTTCCTCGGGTGCCACAGGCGTCTCGTAAATCAAGGATTCCTGTGATCTTCCCAAGCCCGCGCAGGCCATTAAATCGGAGCACCACGACCTATCCATTGTTGCCCAAATCGTTAGTCAAACACGGTTCAAATGGCTCTGAGCACTATGGGACTTAACATCTGTGGTCATCAGTCCCCTAGAACTTAGAACTACTTAAACCGAACTAACCTAAGGACATCGTCCACAGCCATGCCCGAGGAAGGATTCGAACCTGCGACCGTAGCAGTCGCGCGGTTCCGGACTGCGCGCCTAGAACCGCTAGACCACCGCGGCCGGCAAATCGTTAGTCCAAAATCCTGTGGCTGCATTGCCTGTACCTTCTCGAGGTGGTACGGCTGTAGGTGCCGCTCATACGGACGCGTCAGTTTGGCGATCCACATTCAGTCAACCTGCTGTATTGCTGGCACTCGGCGTCGTCGCGCCCTTTTCCCCTGTTCAAACTCGGATGTGCTGCGCCACCGTGGAGCACTATAGTCGGTCGTACTGGTGGTAAAACGTAGCCGTCTTCGAGGACCGCTGGCCCACAGTAACAAAGAGGGGATGCGAAGATGTCTGAAGGCGTGGAAAGCACTCCGTATACAACGGACGACCAGCCGTCCCATTGCACCGAGCTTCGCCGTACAATATCATGCCAGCGTATTCCGAAAATCTATAGTTCACCATGGTCATCAGTAACACAGTAAAAATGGTAAGTACACACGGTTTGCTTTCTGTACTGTAGTGGATGGTTAGTACTGTACAGCCGGCCGTTGTGGCCGAGCGGTTCTAGGCGCAGCAATCCGGAACCGTGCGACTGCTATGGTCGCAGTTTCGAATCCTGCCTCGAGCATGGATGTGTGAGACGTCCTTAGCTTAGTTAGGTTTAAGTAGTTCTAAGTTCTAGGGGACTGATGACCTCAGATGTTGTCCCACAGTGCTCAGAGCCATTTGAACCATTTGAGTATTGTGCAGTATGAAAAAAACGCTACAAGCAGAACAGCAGGTCAAACCTCTTTGGGCATGTCACAAACTAACTGAACGGCATGTAATCAAACATGTAGCGGGTATGCGTCATCATATGATCGGAGAATGGCGCCGAAAATGCGGGAGAAAAATGGTTCAAATGGCTCTGAGCACTATGAGACTTAACATCTGATGTTATCGGTCCCCTAGAACTTAGAACTACTTAAACCTAACTAACCTAAGGACACCAGAAACATCCATGCCCGAGGCAGGATTCGAACCTGCGACGGTAGCAGTCGCGCGGTTCCAGACTGAAGCGCCTAGAACCGCTCGGCCACCGAGGCCGGCAATGCGGGAGATAATGGTATTTCATGTGTAGTCGGAAAAATTTACGTTTTGGTCATGTGTTCCTTTGTTGAACTTAATCCTTGTCGTCCCCACTACAAATCCTCAACTTCTTTATGGGGATTTAGTTACAGCCTGTATACGACAGACAGGCGTTCACAGGTCTCAGGAGAAAGAAGAGAAGTTAACTCATCCTGTAGTACCTCGCTTGTATATCACTGTAGTCTTCAATCTTATCCCGGTTTTAGCAGTTTTCCTTTTTGTCATCGTTAACATAATGCACTGTCGCCGGACGTTGGGGTGAGCGTCGAAGCGTGAAGCAACATATTACATGTGAGTGTGGTATAGTTTCGTTGTGCAGCCACGGACTGTTGTTATGCCGGCGCGCAGGCAGAGCAGAGCGGCCGCGGCGGTTGCTGGTGCAGCTGCTGTGTTGCGGGGGCGGCAGCGACCTTGGCGCAGGGCCCTGGCGCAGCCTTTGGAGGAGGCGCTGGGCTGCGCACTCTTTGTCGGTCTCCGGCGCTGCGTTCCTCTTCCCCTCCGGGGCCGCCCCGTGAAAGCGCATCCCACAATGCGCTTACCCTGCCACCGATTCACTCCAGAGGTTGTTCCGTCTAGGCCACGTCTCCCGAGGGATCGCGGCTGCTCTGCACCGTCTTATTCCTTTACAGTGCCTTAGCATAGTAGAAAAGTGTGACCTACATACGGCCGAGTTGAATGCATCGGGAGATTATATGTTTAGATCTGCGACTTAATGTAATGTAGATTTAGACCATCCGACTCCTGTTTTCGTCGTCCGGACGAGGGAACCGTGTCATCACTGGGTTCGCTGTAGACCATTTAAGCGTGTACAGTTTTTGAATGAACGGTGAATGCAGTGTATGCTTTCCAACCAATTCTTTGCTCTAAACGTCAGCACGCAATACGCAGTTTCCGAATTCGGGAGAGGTCTCCTCCATCTATAGGTCTAAAACATAACGACAAGCCGATAAAAGAAGTTGATAGAGTTAATTTCGTGGACTTAAAACTTTATATAATAAATTCAGTAGGGATGAGCGTACCCCAGAACTGTCGAAACAAATTGTTTTTTGTAGTGCGCATGTTGATGAAATAAAACTAAAAATACTAGCGTACTTCGCGTACTTTAATTCCATGACGTCATACTTGGTCTTTTTGCAGTAACTCATAAATCCAAACCAAAGTTTTATGAATATCAGCATGTCTTATGAGAAACAGGTGTGTGTTGTTGATCATCAAGTTATTTAATATCCGACAGGTTAGGTTTGCCGCATTTTACAAACTATAAGACGCTACGGACTACAAAGTGCAACTTAATTTTTACCATTTTAATTATTAGATAGCAAAGTCTGAAAAATTCTTAGATTAGTAAACCGAACTGACCTCTAAAGCCCTTGAAAACCGTCATCTGAACTTTATTCTTCTTCCTCTTCGTCGTCGTTGTCCTCTTCACTGCCATCGAGGGCGCTACTTATGCCACAGCCGGCCGCGGTGGCCGTGCGGTTCTGGCGCTGCAGTCCGGAACCGCGGGACTGCTACGGTCGCAGGTTCGAATCCTGCCTCGGGCATGGGTGTGTGTGATGTCCTTAGGTTAGTTAGGTTTAAGTAGTTCTAAGTTCTAGGGGACTTATGACCTAAGATGTTGAGTCCCATAGTCCTCAGAGCCATTTGAACTTATGCCACACTTCCTGAAATATTTAATAAGAATTTCTTCTGTCACTCTTCCGGAATACCAACAAGCTCTGTATTTCCCTGTCTCAGTTTCTCTTTTATATAATTTTTCAAATGACTACTAAACTGATCTAGCACAAGAAGGGAACTCTTCATCAATGAAGCACCTTTCCTTTTCTCCCACACACTGCTGTGTACCAGCCTCGACCATTCAATCCGTGTCATGTACGTGAACAAGAATACCTGGCGGTATTTCAGAAGGTTTTAGCATTGTTTTGTGCTTGAAAATAATCATTGGATTTAGTACCATCAGCGCAACATGTTATACCAACAGTTGCAGTTTTAGCACCTTTCATGGTTCAAATGGCTCTGAGCACTAGAACTTAGAACTACTTAAACCTAACTAACCTAAGGACAACAAACAACACCCAGCCATCACGAGGCAGAGAAAATCCCTGACCCCGCCGGGAATCGAACCCGGGAACCCGGGCGCGGGAAGCAAGAACGCTACCGCACGACCACGAGATGCGGGCACACCTTTCATAGCAACAGTTATGCTACTCGGCACACCAAATGTCAGACGAGTTTCTTCCACATATTCGCTATCTGGCATAATTCCACACAGGTTTTCTTTCGATAAAGATAATATTTTCTGTTCATGATAAAATAATACTAATAAAAATAACTTCGCGTGGAATTTAAAGTTAAAATTCTGAACAGTATTCATTAACATAGGCACGTAACTAGTTTGCCATTTGGGAAGGATAAGTGTAAATTTTTCTTTCAGGCTAATTATAACTTGCCGTGGACGTCGTTATATTGTGAGGCGTATTTAGATATAACGATGAAAGTACATTCCTGTACAGACACAAGGACGATAGTCAATTTGTTAAGTGATGATGTTGCTTGTGAAATTGAGACAAAGTCAGGTCCATTTTATTTATTTGAAAAATGCATCTGATGTGGTGGAATGTGTTGTTCGACACAAGCGAAGAGGACTAGTGGGTTTCAGCCGTTCCTTCATATACCGTATTGATGGCGACGATTTTAAATAATTATTTACATAAATATGCAGAGAAGGTGCAAATACAGTTTTCATCCTTTCCTAAAGCGTCTCACTAAGCAGTGCTAGGAAGAAATGTTGAACGGAGTAAAAGGCGTATGCACTTGACGCTGCGCAGGGTCAGAGTGCCCGATAAGGTAGCGTGGGGAGGCCATAGCCGGTAATGGAGCTTTGACGGCTGTGTCGTTAGTGGCGTGGCAGCGGCGAGCACTTATTACGTTTTTACGACGGAGCGGCGGAACATGACGCTTCACGGTAATTAATAGCATCGACGTGGCCACTGCTGGATGCCTGCAGCTGCACAACGCTGTTACTGGTCGTCACCACCGTCCTACGCTGATGCACGTTTGGGGGAAAAGCAGTTACGAGATACTGGCACGGCGACGCCAAGATACGCACTCCGTCCTAGCAGAGCGCGCTGTCTACACTGAGATCTGAGCGTATTGAAGAATGGGGACTGGTGATGACACTAATGAAGTGTGTGTGGGTTTGTTATGAGAACAACAGTCAGCCAGTTTTGTGTGGAAAGAACGGAGACACTCGTACTTCTTCAGCGTAGTGAGTTAGAATAACCCGGACGGCTTCTGCTGGTGCCTATTAAAGGCAGGCATTTTGAAAAATATTTTTTAAGATCCAGAATGAGATTTTCACTCTGCAGCGGAGTGTGCGCTGATATGAAACTTCTCGGCAGCTTAAAACTGTGTGCCGGACCGAGACCCGAACTCAGGACTTTTGCCTTTCGCGGGCAAGTGCTCTACCATCTGAGCTACCCCAATTAAGGTTATTGTATGGGGACCAAAAAGAGAATCGTTTAAACCTTGAGAGATAACATAATGTAGTATTCTGAAGGGCTATCGCTGTACAAACAAATGTTCTACTCTCAACAACTATTCTGATCTGTCAGGAATGGTATTAAAAGATTAAATTTTGCCATTTGCTCTCTTTCGTTATTAATTTTTAGAGTTCCTTACCTTACTTGGTAAAAACTGAACCACTTTAGGATCACTTTATTGTCTGTCTGCTCCTCTGTTTAAGTGAAGACTACTTTTCTCAGGAACTAATTGAGGTATCAAGTTGTAATTTATGTCAAATACTAAGGTCTACGGTCCCTTGGTGGTGTAAAGAATTTAAGCTTCTAAGTCAGTGCTATCAAAAGATGCCGCCATTTATGTTACATATTTTGATGCACGCTAACTCACATAAAATGTTGTAAATGAACTATCTGCATACATAATTAAGTTTAGACGGGACTCTCAGAGGGCGATTGCTACTCGCAGCTCTCCGATTCTCCTGCATAACTCATATTTAAAAATACTACCGTTAACTTAAACCGCACTTTGCTGTTAGCGTAGCTAGCGTCTGTTACCTTATCATGTGAGTATCTTAATCCCCAAGCATTGGCATAACTAGGATCACTGACTATCTGCATAAACTGCGACTTTGCGCCGCTCCTCCCTACCCCCCCCCCCCCCCTCCCTGCACACAAACACATTAAAACTAGGTCTGGATACTCGGGTGAGGATTTCAACTCTGGTCATGTATAGCCACCGTGCTTGATACCTCATTTATCACCCTTTACAAAACTGCCCGCAGCGGAAATTGGGCTCAGTGCGCGCGTCCTCGCTGCCATGTCCCTGTTGCGTCACTGTGCCAAATCTCTTATACCTGTCCATGCAATTAGTCCATTGCGCGTTTTGTGTACAGACTTAGCAACGACAGTGTAGTGGAGAAAGTTGTCGCCCATGCAATATCGCAGCCACGACTGATTCGGTGCCCAGTTTTGAGGAGCCGAACCACTTGCCGCTTGGGATGTGCAGCTCTCCATTCTGTTAAAAGACCACTCCACCATTTCTCAGTATTCCAGCAACGCATTTTGGTGTGCACATTCAAGTAGTGAAAGTGGGATACGGAGTGATTTTACAGTTGTTGAGAATGTGTTTTACGTGGATTACGTGGCCACAAATGCATATCGGTATGTGTGTAACATGGAATGTATGAAGTCGGACATTACTTTCTGTGAGCTTTCGTCAAATGAAAATGTAGAGGCAGAACTTTTTCGTGAGGAACAGCTAACGTGCGGGTCCGGCGTTTCATCGTCTTGTTTAGTTTCCTTCCTTACTCTGCCGTAACAGCACTGACACGTGCCTAAGGCTGCACAAGCCGCCAGCACGTGGTGTTCAGGCTGCGGAAAGTCGACGAAAAACCATATTCGCTAACACAAGAAACCAATGGCCTCTGATTCGTGAGTGAGGGACTCGTCTTTGTTTATTTGAGAAGGTAGCCTTTAATCCGAGTAGCCCTAATATTTCATTATCGGTTCGTTATATCAAAGCGATATTTTCGAAAAGAGATGGAACCCAATGACAGCTCTCTGCCTGGAACCCACCTCCGTTACAGATGCCGTTTTGGCTTCGTGTACCATCGCCATCTATTGGAACTTCATGGAACTACAGGAACAAGCGAGAATATTCCAATATGTCCCATACTTAATTCCGAATTTTTCAACCGAAATTGTCCCAGAAAAAAGTGTGTTTTGTTACTTACTGAGCGCTCGTAGTACGTTTGTCGAATACCGTTAAAAACTGCGTTGTCCTATTTCGAAATAAAAATATATTTTCTTAAGTGCGACTGTTAACTATACAGCAAAACAGTTGCTCATTGCTTTCTGTCAACATCGGGAAATTTTTTTTGATATCTTAAAATACAGTGTGATTGACATGCCCTATCGACGTCGATTTATGCAACCCACAAAAATGTATCTAGCGTTCAAAACCACGCGCGAACTATTGGTCCTAAAGAGAAAGTGACAGGAAACATAAATAAATTACAAAAGTAGTTTTTCTTTCATTACCCTCACGGGCACGTTTAAATTAGTAATGTTAACGAAACAGCCGTCTGTGCTGGTGGCTTAATAACCCAGTCAGTTGAGAGCAAAGAAAGTCGAATATTTAAAAGAGTTTGTGTGGTCGAAAATGAATAATTCGTGTAGTCGGAACGTTTTGTACAGTAGTAGGAGGCTGTGCCACGAGCAACATGGGATGAGTGTTGGAGGTAGAAATTCAGTTGAAGGTCAATTTTGACTTGAAAACCGTGAACTCCAGCGAAAACTTATTCCTGTACAACATTTGACTAAATTAAATTTACTACAAAAAGATCCTGTTCATTTTTCCTGTAGGACTAATAGTTTCCGTGCAGCGAGAAAGAGAATATGAAAATCTCGCGCGTGGTTTTTGAAGGCCAAATATAATATTGTGCGTTGCATAAAATGAAATCGGCAGAGGCGACTGAATCGCCGTGTATACACAGAATAGTAGGATTAGCGACTTTGCACGGAACAGACACACTGAGTATTATACAGTCATGAGAACGGGGGCTATGATAGAAGTGGAAGTGAGGTCGTAGGTCATGCCTGGATATTGTCCGCTTGCAAAAAGCCAAGGTTGTGGGAACGAGTCTTCGCGCAGCATCTCAGGAAACTTCAGCTGGCACTCATCGCAAAAGATGCCTGGTAGGCAACGTTCATGTCTATATTATATAATTATTTTCTTGGTCTCGGTATTATCATTCCTTTAGATATGCTGGTGAAATGCTTTTGAAAATAATAATAATAACTCTCAAGGATTGCGCAGTTGTTGTGGTGTTAATTTTTTGATTGTTATCTATGCCCATGATTTGTCAGCAACTATTAGTTTACGCTTGCCACTTGCTATTGTCACGTCTGCCTACTTTGTCCTCGTAACCATCCATACCCACTGCACAAATGAATTATATCGCGCAATCAAGGAACTAATTGTTGAAAATTGAGCTACAAATCAGAAATTCAGATTATTTCCCCTGAAAATTGAATCGACCGTTGGCATGGCACAGCAGAACAGTGAACGCAAATTCAAATGGCAAATGCAACTGACTTGGCCGCCTAGTGACAAAATGCGACCCTGGACACCGTGAAGTAGCGGCTTGGGATCCCGGTTAGACAGTGGAATTTTTCTGTCTGGCTTTACGCTGCCCTTCACCTCTTAGTGCTGTGAATACATAGCAGGAACGATACGTGGTTCGGGTTCCAAATTAACTGGACGTCACCTTTCCACATATAGATTTTTTCTTTTCTTTTTTTAATGTCGTGTGACGGCCTCCCGTCGGGTAGACCGTTCCCCAGGTGCAAGTCTTGCGATTTGACTTGCACGTCGATGGGGATGAAATGATGGCGATTAGGACAACACCCAATCCCTGAATGAAGAAAATATCCAACCCAGCCGGGAATCGAACCCGGTCTCTTAGGATTGATATTCTGTCGCGCTGACCACTCAGCTACCGGGGGCGGACACGGATAGACTACTGCGGTAGGTTAAGGGAGCGCAAGTAGCTGAGATGCCTTCCACTTGACAGAATGCAAACCATTTTGAGGGACCCCCAGCCAACCATGTGATGCGAATTTACGTTACTAACAAATGGCTCTAAGCACTATGGGACTTAACATCTGAAGTCGTCAGTCCTCTACACTTAGAACTGCCGCGGTTCCGGACTGAAGCCCCTAGAACCGTTCGGACACAGCGGCCGGCCGTTACTAACAGCTGGAAAACTCCAAACATTCCATGTTAGTGTAGGCAGCTGTGAATCCAGCTGAGTTTGATTATGTGCAACGTTGTCAGAGTTTGTCGGCATCTTGGAATTCATTTCCCCACTAAGATGCTTGGAAGAACAAGTACTGATGATCTTTTCCGAACACTGATTTTGACATAAATTGTTGCGGATTTATTCTCTTCGTATGAATGCGTGAGCGACTTTTCTCTTTTAACACGGTGGGTCTCAGTGAGCTGCTGAAACGTTTCGTGAGTGCCACTTGTTTAAGACGTACAAAGGATTTTTTCTCGTTTCGTTTCGTGGCCTTTCAACTTCAAAGGGATAACTTTACCGTTTCTGCCTTGAAAGGAGCCAAACTTCATATCGAGCCATCCAGAGTTTAGCTTCGCAATTATTCAATTGCGCTGTCGACCCAAGCTCGAGTTCTGCCAGAGGACGGATTCGGCGCCTAATTAACGCCGACTGGAATTGCAAACTACTTTTATCGGATTACGCGGTATTCTTGCCATGTCAACCAGATTATTGTAAATCAGCGCAAGCGACGAGCAATCCTCGAACTGCAGGAACTGAAGGCCGTTACCTTCACGATTTCCACCACCGTTCGTCATAATCTTCTCTATTATTTTCGGTGGAGAGTTCTATTCCCGGGTCCGTAGCTGCTAAAGTATTAGTATTGGGAATAGACGTTCCGTAGCTGTATCTGTTGCCGCATCTCTGCTCTCAAGCTCTCATTCGTATAGACATCCAAGCTGTCGACCTGGATTCTGGCATCATCATGGGTCATCGTTAGAGTCGCCATTGTTGTGCTGGGAAGCCCTTCGATGCGGTACTAGGGAGCATGAGAAATTAAGTCACTGAAATTTCAATGTTTGTGAATATAACAAAGCATTACATATAGGCAGTTTTTTCATAATTTCAGTTGAATGGAATTAATAGTTTATTGATACGCGTTTATAAGATGAATGTGAACAAAGGTAAAACGAATGTGATGGGTTGTAACCGAATTAAATCAGGTGACGCTGAGGGGATTGGGAAACGATACACTGAAAGTAGTACGGGTAGAACAACTTCCCTACGAGCCTTTGGACAGTAATACAGCTGACGACGGTAGAGGTAAAGAGAAAATAAAATACGGACTAGCAATAAAAAGAAAAGTACTTCAGAAAGAGGGAAGGGTGTTAACATATAATGTAAATTTATTTTGATAAAAAACCTTCACTTGAGAGCATTTTTATGGAATGTTGCCTTGTTTTGTTTTGATTTTATTTGCCTATCAGGTTCCGCAGGAACTTGCTCATGGAACGAATCAGTACATAGTTTACATAATACTGATTGAAAACTTATGAGCGAAAGAATCGATAAGAAACGGAAAAACTTAAAGAGAATATAAGAATAAAGAAGACATTTGAGGGGAAAGTTCTCAGCTACTGCAAGGAATTCGTATAGAATATAGTGCTTTCAACTTGGAATTAAGTACTTGTAGGTTGTAACTGTAGTTTTCAGTTCTGCAAGCCTATTGAAAATGAAACTTATTGATTAGTGCATACCTCTGTATACAGTGAGTAAGGAAATGCTATGCAAGTGCATATCGCTTTACCGTCTGGTGTTCACTGAACGAGTGCTTCAGTTTCTTCTGAATTCGTTACATTGGCAATAACAAATTCCATGTGGAATATATGTACGGACACATAATCAATGGCCAACACGAATTTACATGGAAGTAAAACGTGGAGAACAAAGAGCACAGACAATACAAGCTTCTGAAATGCGGTGCCACGGAAGAGTGTTGAAGATTAAATTTATATGAAAAAAGGCTTACCTTTACGGAATGAAGGGACAAGTTGATAGGATACAGCCCAATGCATTGAGGCAGAGGTGTCCAAAAATTTACTGTTAGAATTCTTTGAGAATCCTGGTACTTTGATGAACTGTCTTCTTTATTTTGAAGGTTAATAAAACTTTTAAAAAATGAGAAAAACTTGTTTTATTCAGAGATTACTTCAGTTTACGGTGTGCTTTGATTACTTCGAGGGTAACCCCAAAAGTAAGGTCTCCCATTTTTTTATAAGTACATTGACCTGTTTCTTTCGTTGTTCGTGTTGCTTTGCACAATATGGTCATTTGCAAATCAAATAAGTGCCGCATATATTATACAATATTTGAAAAAATGCAATCCTGCAACTTCGCAAAAAATTTTCGCGCCATTTTTAAGTACTGTAACCACTTAACCTGACATATTTGTTTACTCTGTATTTCATCGTTTGGAGGTTAGTATGTCCACATAGGACGCTTATAACACTGTTTTCTACCGTAGGGCACCAACACACCAAGAATATTTTGCTTCAGTGGAAACATAAATATCAAAAACTGATAATTATGTAAAGTGCGTCTTATAAATATTGTGAACAGCCGTCTGAAGATGAACTTTTCAGTTCGAAACCGGTTACGGCGCTATTCACTTAAATAAATAGCAGTATTAATAGTGGCTGGTTGCTGTTTTCTTCTTTGTAAGAATCAACCTACATTAAGTTATGAACCTCTTCTTTCATCCTCGTCGTCGGAGCTGAATCGCTTTCCGGCCAAATGTTCTTTTAACCTAGGTAACATGTGATAGTCACTGGGCGCCAGGGCTATAGGGTGGATGGGTGATTATGTTCCACTGAAACTGTTGCAGGAGAGCAACGGTTTGCCGAGCGATGTGTGCGCGATCGTCGTCATGGAGAACGTGTACGCCCGTGCTCAACATTCCTCTTCTCCGGTTCTGAATTGCTCGTTTGAGTTTTTTCAGAGCCTCACAGTACCTGTCAACGTTAATTGTGGTCCCAGCGATTCAGCCCCGACGACGAGCTGAAAGAAGAGGTTCATAACATTCTGAACAGCATGGCGGCGAGATGGTATGACGTGGGCATACAAAAACTGCGACAGCGTCTACAAAAATGTATCGACAGAAATGGTGATTATGCCGGCCGGAGTGGCCGTGCGGTTCTAGGCGCTTCAATTTCGAACCCTGCCTCGGCCATGGGTGTGTGTGATGTCCTTAGGTTACTTAGGTTTAAGAAGTTCTAAGTTCTAGGGGACTGATGACCTCAAAAGTTAAGTCCCATAGTGCTCAGAGTCATTTGAACCAAATGGTGATTATGTCGAAAAATACCTAACGGTTGAAGCTGTAAACTGATGTAAACCATTGTAGAAATAAACAGGTCTATGTACTTATAAAAAAAATTGGAGACCTTACTTTTGGGATTACCCTCGTACTTAAAAAAACTGCAAATATGCCTCTTACATATCATTTGAAATTGCAATATTCGCTAATATGTCATAAGCATCGAAGAGTTCATTATGGCTATATAGCCCTTGTTAATGCATCGTTGCTAATGCTGACCCTAAGCCTCATCAAATAACTACCAGGGTCACACGGACTTGATGATGGCGCGATGGGACCGGTTTCAAATCTCTGGTCTGCTATCGTCTTTTTCTCCGGCCATCGTGTAAAATAAATATTGGCGAAAGCATTTAGACTACTACCGTATTTATCTACCTAATGCCAGAGACGTTCTCATGTACGTAAACAGAGACTAGATTTACTGGTAAAAATCTTTACTCCGGTAGGAGACCGGTATGACAAATCGAATACCTGCGGTAGATAATGTTGGCTTGTCCGATTACGATGGCTGCATCGTCCAGGAGACGTTGAAATCAAGGTGGAGTGCGGCTTGCTTTGGGAGTAAACGTTGAGCCCAAACACACACAAGGCGTCGAGCAACATCGCAGTGAAGTACTGCCGAGTCTCTGTGTACATCGCGACGTGCAGAATACGAGGAGACGTAGAGAGGCTGGTCTTTGTTTGCAGCGAACGAACGTAAGCGGAGAGGCGGCCAGTTGATCCCGTGGCGGGTCACTCGGCAGCTGCCGCCAATTGTCTCATCCCGGCTCGTCTCGTCTGTTCCGTGACGCGCATGGCTGGCAGCAGCGCGTGCTGCCGCTGCACCGCACCGTCGCTGCCTCAGGCGAGCCTCCTCCTTGTGTTATGTCTCTTTCAACAGAGCAGTGCGAGTGGGGGACAGCTTACGAGAAGGAAGGGAGGAATCGTAAAATTTTACGTCCTGTTGATGTCACAGAGTGAACAGAGGCCCGGTTTGGAAAGTAGTGGACTACGACATGGGCTGTGACTTTCTCTCAGAATTTACTTGAACCGTGGTTAACCGTCAGCAAGGCCGCCCGCCGGGTTTAACACGTCTCCGGCGTCCTGTGCCACCTTGCGCTTATGAGGATGGACCAAAAGCTACATTTTCTACTGGCCATTAAAATTGCAACACCAAGAAGAAATGCAGATGATAAACGGGTGTTCATTGGACAAATATATTATACTAGAACTGATATTTGATTACATTTTCACGCAATTTGGATGCATAGATACTGACAAATCACTACCCAGAACAAAGACCATTGGCCGCAATAACGGCCTTGATACGCCTGGGCATTGAGTCAAACAGTGTTTGGATGGCGTGTACAGGTACAGCTGCCCATGCAGCTTCAACATGATACCACAGTTCATCAAGAGTAGTGACTGGCGTATTGTGAGGAGCCAGTTGCTCGGCCACCATTGACCAGACGTTTTCAGTTGGAGAGAGATCTGGAGAATGTGGTGCCAGGGCAGCAGTCGAACATTTTCTGTATCCGGAAAGGCCTGTACAGGACCTGCAACTTGCTGTTGTGCATTATCCTGCTGAAATGTAGTGTTTCGCAGGGATCGAATGAAGGGTAGAGCCACGGGTCATAACACATCTGAAACTTAACGTCCACTGTTCAAAGTGCCGTCAATGCGAACAAGAGGTGACCGAGACGTATAACCAGTGGCACCCCCTACCATCATGCCAAGTTATACGCCAGTATGGCGGTGACGAATACACGCTTCAAATGTGCATTCGCCGCGATGTCGCCAAACACGTATGCGACCATCATGATGTTGTAAACAGAACCTGGATTCATCCGAAAATATGACGTTTTGCAATTCGTGCACCCAGGTTCGTTATTGAGTACACCATCGCAGGCGCTCCTGTCTGTGATGCAGCGTCAAGGGTAACCGCAGCCATGGTCTCCGAGCTGATAGTCCATGCTGCTGCAAACGTCGTTGAACTGTTTGTGCAGATGGTTGTTGTCTTGCAAACGTCCCCATCTGTTGACTCAGGGATCGAGACGTGGCTGCACGATCCTTTACAGCCACGCGTATAAGATGCCTGTCATCTCGACTGCTAGTGATACGAGGCCGTTGGGATCCAGCATGGCGTTCCGTATTACCCTCCTGAACCCACCGATTCCATATCCTGCTAACAGTCATTGGATCTCGACCAACGCGAGCAACAATGTCGCGATACGATAAACCGCAATCGCGATAGGCCACAATCCGACTATTATCAAAATCGGAAACGTGATGGTACGCATTTCTCCTTCTTACACGAGGCATCACAACAATGTTTCACCAGCCAACGCTGGTCAACTGCTGTTTGTGTATGAGAAGTCAGTTGGAAACTTTCCTCATGTCATAACGTTGTAGGTGTCATCACCGGCGCCAACCTTGTGTGAATGCCCTGAAGAACTAACCATCTGCATATCACAGCATCTTCTTCTTATCGGTTAAATTTCCTTTCGTGGTGTAGCAATTTTAATAGCCAGTAGTGTATTATATGCATTTGTTTTCTTTTCAAATCTTTATGTTGACAACAAGGTCACTACAGACGAAAAACATTATATACGTGGATCAACCCCTTGGACTAGGGGTCCCGGCGTAGCACACGAGTCTCCTCGAAAGCTGTGAGGCGTGTTTTTTTAAGTAAGTACTGTTTTCAAATTAAAAAAAAAGACATGCTAAACTATCTCAGTTATTTTATTTTTACATGAAAGCCTGTACCTTAATCTACGCACTGACGCGATTACGCTCTGATTCTTCCTTCTTTACGTTGTTTACTGAGTAAGATGCCTCCGATAATCGTGAGTCCCGCCGGCTGTGAAGTACGGGGTGTCATAAGATTTCTTAGTGCTAAAGGCCTAAAAGCGATCTATATTCATCGTGAGATCTGTGCAGTTTACGGAGAAAACATTATGAGTGATGGAATGGTAAGAAAGTGGGTGACAACATTTAAAGATGGCCGCACAAATGTGCATGGTGAACAAAGGAGTGGGCGTCCTTTGGTCGTTAATGCAAGCTTGGTGCAGGAAGTGGAAAATCCTTGCGGGATGACTTTCCTAATGTTTCTCGTAGTGTTTTGTATGGCATTGTGACCGAGCACTTGAATTGCCAAAAATTGTGCGCACGTTGGGTACCGAAAATGTTGACGGATGTGCACAAAACCAAACGTTTAGACAGTGCATTGACTTTCCTTGAGCGGTACCACAACGACGGTGATGATTTCTTAAGCCAAATTGTTACGGGCGATGAAACATGGGTCGCCTACGTAACACCAGAATCAAAGCAACAGTCCATGGAAGTTGTGTAAGGGCATCGTTTTACTGCAAGATAATGCCCGTCCGCATGTGGCGAATCAGACCAAACACCTCATCACATCTTCTCGATGGGAAACTCTAGATCATCCTCCGTACAGCCCCGATCTTGCGCCCAGTGACTACCGTCTGTTCCTGCACTTGAAGAAACACCTGGGCGGTCAGCGTCTTCAAGGCGATGATGAAGTCAAAACAGTGGTGATGCAGTGGTTAACAAGTCAGGCGTCAGACTTCTATGAGGAGGGTATTAAAAAATTAGTAGAACGTTATGACAAGTGCCCCAATATTGACGGAAATTATGTAGAAAAGTAGATTAGGATATAGGCTTTCGTGTAAAAATAAAATTATTGAGATATCTTAGCACGTCTTTTTTAATTTCAAAACGGTACTTACTTAAAAACACGCCTCGTATCTCGGAGGGAAGACGCTACACGTTCGGGCAAACAGTGGATCGTCCAGCGAGCGATATCGGACCAACCCTCTGTTCATTGTACTCAGTAGACGAACCACGAACAGAGCGAGCCCTCTGTAGGCCGATAATGATGCCGTATACAGTCGTAGCTGCAGTGTTCACTGCAGTAGGCAATAATAACCAGCAAGTGGCATATCCCGTCCGCAGTGCTGACAGTTTCGGTGCGGGAAAGCCCTGTACCTTCGAGCACCACTCCCAAATACTTGTGTATCACGATCGTTCGCAGATTGGCGTGGCGTCAGCACATAGAAGAAATCAGCAGGAAAGCACTAGGCAGACTCCTACTAACACACCCAGTGCTCACTCCAACATCAACTCTGCCACACCAGCTCGGACTGACGCTATTTCAGGCTGTGATTCGCCCAGTTCTTGAAAACGCAGCCGTCGTCTCGGGCATTACTACCGACACAAATTTACTGCGCCTACAAGCAATCCAGAAGAGGGCGCTAGGAAAGGGCGTTGCATCTATCCTGGGACATCTGGACGCAAGATCTGCGCAAAGAAGCCGCAAGAGTACATTCCTGGAAATGGAAAAAAGAACACATTGACACCGATGTGTCAGACCCACCATACTTGCTCCGGACACTGCGAGAGGGCTGTACAAGCAATGATCACACGCACGGCACAGCGGACACACCAGGAACCGCGGTGTTGGCCGTCGAATGGCGCTAGCTGCGCAGCATTTGTGCACCGCCGCCGTCAGTGTCAGCCAGTTTGCCGTGGCATACGGAGCTCCATCGCAGTCTTTAACAATGGTAGCATGCCGCGACAGCGTGGACGTGAACCGTATGTGCAGTTGACGGACTTTGAGCGAGGGCGTATAGTGGGCATGCGGGAGGCCGGGTGGACGTACCGCCGAATTGCTCAACACGTGGGGCGTGAGGTCTCCACAGTACATCGAAGTTGTCGCTAGTGGTCGGCGGAACATTCGCAACTGTCTCCATGAAGCTGGGCTACGGTCCCGCACACCGTTAGGCCGTCTTCCGCTCACGCTCCAACATCGTGCAGCCCGCCTCCAGTGGTGTCGCGACAGGCGTGAATGGAGGGACGAATGGAGACGTGTCGTCTTCAGCGATGAGAGTCGCTTCTGCCTTGGTGCCAATGATGGTCGTATGCGTGTTTGGCGCCGTGCAGGTGAGCGCTACAATCAGGACTGCATACGACCGAGGCACACAGGGCCAACACCCGGCATCATGGTGTGGGGAGCGATCTCCTACACTGGCCGTACACCTCTGGTGATCGTCGAGGGGACACTGAATAGTGCACGGTACATCCAAACCGTCATCGAACGTATCGTCCTACCATTCCTAGACCGGCAAGGGAACTTGCTGTTCCAACAGGACAATGCACGTCCGCATGTATCCCGTGCCACCCAACGTGCTCTAGAAGGTGTAAGTCAACTACCCTGGCCAGCAAGATCTCCGGATCTGTCCCCCATTGAGCATGTTTGGGACTGGATGAAGCGTCGCCTCACGCGGTCTGCACGTCCAGCACGAACGCTGGTCCAACTGAGGCGCCAGGTGGAAATGGCATGGCTAGCCGTTCCACAGGACTACATCCAGCATCTCTACGATCGTCTCCATGGGAGAATAGCAGCCTGCATTGCTGCGAAAGGTGGATATACACTGTACTAGTGCCGACATTGTGCATGCTCTGTTGCCTGTGTCTATGTGCCTGTGGTTCTGTCAGTGTGATCATGTGCATGTATCTGACCCCAGGAATGTGTCAATAAAGTTTCCCCTTCCTGGGACAATGAATTCACGGTGTTCTTATTTCAATTTCCAGGAGTGTATTTTACGCAAAAGCTGAGAAATCTCAGACCCCATTAATTCGCGAACTCGGCACAAGACCACGCTGACCAGAAGTTCAAATGGTTCAAATGGCTCTGAGCACTATGGGACTTAACTGCTGTGGTCATCAGTCCCCTAGAACTTAGAACTACTTAAACCTAACTAACCTAAGGACGTCACACACATCCATGCCCGAGGCAGGATTCGAACCTGCAGTCGCGCGGTTCCGGACTGAGCGCCTAGAACCGCGAGACCACCGCGGCCGGCTGACCAGAAGTGCTGCGTCAGAAGGCCACTACAAGAATAATCTACAGACCGTTTCCCGAAGAGCAAAAGTGAGAAATAAAGTGAATTACTCCAACACACACTCAAAATCATACTGAAGGAAGAATAATTACCAAATTATAAAAACTTCACACAGAAACCCAGTATTAGGCAAAGGTTTCAAATTCTGCTTCGTCGAACCATGAAGATTTTATGCACAAAAGCTTTGTGTTAGTCAGATGTACAAGAATAGCATTCCTAATAGTCCAGAATATTTCGAGGCTGGATTAATAAAAATAAAGAAAAAGTAAGATGGCTTCAGGTGTTCTACATAGCCACCCTAACTTCAGTGCAACGCAAAGAGCGTTCATAGAACCACGTGATACCGTAAGAGAAGTCCTCCTTTGGAATGTTGTTCAACACGCCAGACACATTGGCTTGATCGCCGTCAAAGTGTTGACAATATACATAAATTTTTGTACCTTGTCGTTTTGTGGTAGATGCGTATTAATAATACCACGTGTCGTCACACAAGGTGATTCTTCCCAGAAAGAACTGTCCGGCTTTTTTATTTCAGTCAACTCACGTCGTTGTTTTCGTTCGGGATATGGAATAAATTTTGCACACCCTTTTCTTACCTTCAAAACATTTTGGCGAAGGTCTTGACCACTTGTTTTAGAGCTTGCGGTTTGTCACAATAACGTTAATACAGCACAGCCGCAGGTCCATTATTAACACTGCTTGCTCGAATGGACATGTGTTGCAAGCTGTCACCGTTAATTTCTGCGCTAACATCGCTTATACGCCAGGAATAAAATCAGTCTAGGAACTTCTTGGAGGGCTGTGTACGACCCACCAAACCGTCGTTTGTAAGTAGTAAAAATTGTTCAAATGGCTCTGAGCACTATAGGACCTAACATGTGAGGTCATCAGTCCCCTAGAACGTGAACGAGGCAGGATTCGAACCTGCAGCCGTAGCAGTCGCGCGGTTCCGGACTGAAGCGAATAAGAACCGTTCGGTCACCGCGGGCGGTTTTGTAAGTAGTAATAATATTTGTTTAATCTGTAATTTACTGGCTTTGCACCGTTTCCAGCGCTTTGATTCATTATTTTATGTACTGTAGTTCTTTGAAGCTCGCAAAAACAGAGGCTGAAAGCATTTGTTAACTAATATGAAATCATCACACATAATGAAAGGACCTTTGTCGTGAAAAGTTGTGTGACTCACATGACATGGCTTCTAGTTCTTTGTTAGTGGTATTTGTTATTTTGTACAATTTAAATATGTGATTTTCGTGGACAGGTATTATTCCAGCGCAATACCGTCTTTTGCACGTTGTGAATAAACTCACTCTTCTCAGTAAATGCAGGGTTTTAATTTTTTTTAAAGTTCCAATCATCGAGACGGATAGATGAAATATTTTTAATTTTTTCTTTCACGAACTGGAGTGTTTTCGTCATAGTTAAACGGGAGTTGATTTTTTGCCCCATAAAATTGCTCCCGTTGGCATAAGTTTCTCACAGTTGCTTGTAGCCTCCTCATCTAATTAACCGTTTTAATCTCATTTCAGAATAGCCGGTCTTATGATACGAGAGTAAATTGTCGTAAGTAATTCGTTAATGGTCACAAACTGAGAAGACGTATTGACTTTCATCTATGATTTACAAATAAAAAATATTGATTTGCGACGAAAATGATTAAAGTACTTCACAGTTTATCGACGGTGCTTGGGTTGCAAATAAGAGCTGACTGGCTACTTTTAAGATTTAACGTAAATAATCGATGGTGCGACAGCAAAAAACGAAAGAATAAAAGAACTTTTAACGACAGTAATCGCCGCCACCGAAATATACCCCATGGATGCAGGTCATATTGGCGCTCTTCACATATCTGTGTAGTATAGAAGGTGTATAATAAATAGATGGTCTCTTGAACAGCACTCTCTAGTTGAAGGCACAAAGGTATACATAAGGGAGTTTGCTCGATAACTTACTTTTATTAGAAAAGTGGGGCATTCATAACTCGAATGTAGGCAGGGACATCAGTATGTTTAACGAATTCAAATGGCTCTGAGCGCTATAGGACTTAACATCTGTGGTCATCAGTCCCCTAGACTTTGAACTAATTCAACCTAACTAATCTAAGGACATCACACACATCCATGCCCGAGGCAGGATTCGAACCTGCGACCGTAGCAGCAGCGCGGTTCCGGACCGAAGCGCCAAGAACCGCTCTGCCACAACGGCCGGCGTTTAACGCATTCATCTTCACGTTCTTTATCAATGCTCAGTTGTGTATTTGAACTGCACTATACTTTAAGCGCAAAGTAAGTACTGACAATGTGATGTTAAGTTCTACTCTAGTAGCATTTCATCCAAACGGAGATAAGGACTCCGCGTATGTCTGTGTGTGCCCTATACTGCTGTGATGTCTCGGATAGTACGAGTAAATTCGTCAACTCAGTTGAGAATTTTCTCTCTGACTCGGCAATATCGAAATCAACACATCTGTAATTTTTAGGCGCAACAATGAACGAAAGTAACCATCTTCCCGGAGCAGGTGTTGAAATTTGTGCCAACGTTGATCTACGGCTGACGCCGGCAACATTCTGACGCAAATGAGCCTCATTTGGCGAGCTGCCCAGGAATGTAATTCTGCCACCGACGCTGGACAGTGCCGCGGGCGGCATGTGATGCGTGCTATGTTCTGATGGGCGAAAACACAGAGCATGCACATGCTCAGTGTACTGCACGAACACTCACGAACACATGTCTCCCTTGTTTCCCTAATGCGGTGAAGTGAGGCAGGCTAACAAACAGTTACTGTGTCAACGGCTAGTAATCCTCTTGAAACTGAATTTGTTTAATTCTGCCATCAGCACCCAAATAATGCGGCGTTCAAAGAGATCTCTCCCATGTTTCCAGATGCGATGAGCCTTCTACCGTTGAAAGGGGCAGACTGGCGAGCAGATACTATGTGAACGACTAAAGTCTGACTAAAATCACTTGGCAGTTTACACTTCACGCGCTGGAGCTGTCGTCCTCTAGTCCCAGCGCTCAACGTCATGTCCCAACTGTTCGCCATTGCCAAAATGCCACAACAGATGGTCGGTTCACTTCCGGTTCCTCTCAGGCTTTTGTTCTTAATGTGTTCGGATCCCGAGTCCTGGGTCTGACCCTTTATTTCGTGTTTTTTGCGACATGATAACCACTTCCAAAACAACACGCACACGAAACGACGTTAACGAAATGCTCACGTTTCATACACAACGCTAGTGGCCGGCCGTTGGTGGCCGAGCGGTTTTAGGCGCTTCAGTCTGGAACCGCGCGACCGCTACGGTCGCAGGCTCGAATCGTGCCTCGGGCATGGATGTGTGTCATGTCCTTATGTTAGTTAGGTTTAAGTAGTTCTAAGTTCTAGGGGACTCATGACCTGAGATGTTAAGTCCCATAGTGCTCAGAGCCATTTTTGAACACTAGCAAAAAACTACTGGATCCTTTCACACAAGGCGTGATTCGGCGTCCCATGTTTCAGTATAATCATATAGATTGGTCTACTATAGATAAGCTTCACACGACATTTTTGAAGACAGCAAATCATTTTTGCAACTGGTTCTATATATGGATGCATATAACAACATTACGCTGAGTGGTTTCGTAGCACAATGGATAAGTTACATTTCTGATGTGCAGAACGTCAAGGTTCGAATATTGTGAGATGAGGTGATATAAGTTTTTGATGTCAAATTGACTCTGATTACTGTTTTCAGTTAATTGGTTTAAGTGATTTTTTTAACCTTTTGTCGCACAATTTTCATCATCGAATTATTTATTATTTGTTCATAGTTTTCCCTCCTATCTTTTTTTTCATTTGGAATTTGCAAACGTGCGTGTGTCCCCTATAACCCGTAACCGAGTGTCGACCAGGATTGCTCGGTTGATATGGCTTCAGCTCGTATAACCAGTATGAAGATAGTTTCAGCTAAACATTGAAAGCCATAAGTTACAGTTCGCCTTTAGTGCTGAAACTGAAAATTTTCCGTCTTTTGTTTGCTCTGATTTAAACAAAGCGAGCTTGATTAATAGTTCTGTTGCAGATTGTTGGCCGTCAGTTTTGTCGGATACATTGCACATCAGTGGTTAGGACATCAGTGTAAATTCAGGGCTACAAAACACTTCATCTGCCGCACTTGCCACTAGTCACATTCCTCTCGGCAGCCACTTCCAAAATTGCCCCGTGGTACACGATCACCGTTTGACCATTGTAAAGTAGCTGCCGTGTACGCAGGTCGCCTTTAACCGAGCGAAAGCCGATGTGGCAACACTGCCGGTCATAGACGTCAACAGTCAAGTAATTTTGAAAGGGCTATACTAATCCTTCTCTGCAAGTTGGATACACCGAATGAAGTATAATCTGTACAGATCGTGTAGACTCTTTTCAGGTATATTGTTTTTATTACGCTGAAGGCATATAACATATGGCAACTGTTTCAGAAAATGTTCAAAATAATGCCTGTGAATGAATGTCACCTTTTGTGGGATCGCAACTCTTCCAGTAGTAACAGATGTCTAATGACTTCATCTGTAGCCAACATAGATTCCTTTTGTAGGTATTTCAGCGATAGAAAAATCTCATCACAGAGACAAGAATATAGAATTCGCTCAGGCACTGTAGACGTTACTGGCGACATTTCATTTTATCTCATTAATGAGTTATAGTGTGAGTCACTTAACTCTCGCCTAACATCATTTTTTTAGAAAACGTGTCCTAGTTGTACTGAGGTTAAATCATTTTTGAAACATTTTTCCGTGGTAGTGTATCTGCTTACGTTGCCCTCTTCACTTGTTTGAAACATTTGACAACAATTTCGCTTCTCAATCTGTTGCTCTCGATTGCGCTAATAGTCTCTGTCACAATGAGGCAATGATCTCCATTTCCCATGTTTCGCTCGTAGCCAGTTTCAGACATGCCGTTATTTTCGGTACACACAAACGAACATAATTTAGCTCGTAATTTTATCCCCGTTTCGCGTAATCTGTTGGCTGCCATTACTGTGATGAACTGGCAGCAATCACAGATTCACAAATGTTCGTGCCTCTCGTCCGTATAGTATCGTGTGTTCTGGCTACTGAAAGGAGTGATTCTAACGAAATACACGATCAGGCTTCTCACTACGTGTGTTTTCAAAGGGACTGAATTGTTTCGCTTTAAATGGTATGAAGCAGTAGAAACACTCCATCGAATAGCACAGGTGGCACACTAGACAGAACTGACTTATTTTCAGTTAATTACCTATCTACCAGGTAACATCAAATCCTTCCAATAGAGTTGAATACAAAAATTGACAGTCCAGTGCAGGAAGGACTAGTATTTTGCTGTACTACCAACGTTCGTAATATTTTTATATGTATAAGGATACTAAAGCAGCTAAACTAAACTCCTCCCGAACAGCCCATGAAGGCCCAACGGTACCGACCGGCCGCCGTGTCATCCTCAGACAATAGACGTCACTGGATGCGGATATGGAGGGGCATGTGGTAAGCACACGCCTCTCCCGCCCGTATGTCAGTTTCCGAGACAGGAGCCGCTACTTCTCAATCAAGTAGCTCCTTAGTTTGCCTCACAAGGGCTGAGTGCAGCCCCGCTTGCCAACAGCGACCGGCAGACCGGATGGTCACCCATCCAGATGCTAGCCCAGTCCGACAGTGCTTAACTTCGGTGATCTGTCGGGAACCGGTGTTATCACTGCGGCAAGGCCGTTGGCACTAAAGCAGCTGGATTTGATTAAAAATTAAACTTTCCTTTCTCACATTCGAGAGTCATTGAGAAAAAAATTTGCGCCGATGTGACAAGTCATTGGACAGCGATATTCACATATACAGATGGCGGTAGTATCGTGTGCACAAGGGATAAAAGGGCATTGCTCTGGCGAAGCTGTCATTTGTACTCAAGTGATTTATAAGAAAAGCTTTCCGCCATGATTATGGCCCCACGAGGGGAGTTAACAGGCTTTGAACGCGGAATAGTAGTTGGAGCTAAAAATGGGAAGTTGCCTTTCGGAAATCGTTAGGAAATTCAGTATTCCGAGATCCACAGTGTCAGGAGTAACCCGAGAATACCAAATTTCAGGCATTGCCTCAATGGACAACAACCTCCACTTAACGACCAGCAGCAGTGGCGTTTGCGTAGAGTGGTCAGTGCCAACAGACAAGCAGCAATGCGTGAAATAATCGCAAAAATCAGCGTGAGACGTACGACGACCGTATCCGTTAGGCCACTGCGGCAAAATCTGGCGTTAATGGACTAGGGCAGCAGACGACCGACGTTGAGCGCCTTTGCTAACAGCACGTCATCGCCTGCAGCGCCTCTCCTGGGGTCATGACCATATTGGTTGCACCTTCGGCGACTGGAAAACCGTGAGCCGGTCAGAAGAGTCCCGATTTCATATGGTAAGAGATGATGGTAGGGTTCTAGTGTGACGCGGACTATGCGAAGCAATGGACCCATGTTGTCAGCAAGGCACTGTGTAAGGTGGTGGTGGTTAGTGTTTAACGTCCCGTCGACAACGAGGTCATTAGAGACGGAGCGCAACCTCGGGTTAGGGAAGGATTGGGAAGGAAATCGGCCGTGCCCTTTCAAAGGAACCATCCCGGCATTTGCCTGAAACGATTTAGGGAAATCACGGAAAACCTAAATCATGATGGCCGGAGACGGGATTGAACCGTCGTCCTCCCGAATGCACTGTGTAAGCTAGTGGTGACTCCAAAATGGTGTGGACTCTGATTACATGGGACGGACTGGGTCCTTTGGTATAACTGGATCGATTATTTTCGGGAACTTTCATACCATTTGCAGCGATTCATTGCCTTTATGTTCCGAAAGAACTGTTCAATTTTCATGGATGACAGGATGCCTTGTCACCGGGCCACACCTATTCACGGTTAACATCCTGGACCATTCGAACGAATTATTTGGCCACCAGCATCACCCGACCTGACTCCCATCTAATATTTGTGGGACGTAGCAGGCCGCTGTGGCCGAGCGGTTCTAGGCGCTTCAGTCCGGAACCGCGCTGCTGCTACGGTCGCAGGTACGAATCCTGCCTTGGGCATGGATGTGTGTGATGTCCTTAGGTTAGTTAGGTTTCAGTAGTTCTAAGTCTAGGGGACTGATGACCTCAGATAAAGCAATGTGAACCATTTGTGGGACGTATCCTAGAGGTTCGTTCGTGCACAAAATCCTGCACCGGGAGCAGTTTCACAATTTATGGACGGTTGTAGAGGCGGCATGGCTAAATATTTCTGCTGGGTACTTCCAACGACTTGTCGAGTCCATGCCACGTCGAATTGCTGGACTACGTTTCGCAAAAGGAGATCCGACGCGATGTTAGCAGGTATTTCATGACTTTTGTGACTTCAGTGTATGTTGGTATTTTGCTTCTTAAAAGTTTAGCGAAAACTTTGCCAACAATCGTGCACAACACAATGGCCCCTGTGTAGAGATTGATGGACGGAGGCTGTCCATTCACCCCCCCCCCTCCCCTTTCCTCCTAAAAACTTTTATACTTACCAGGTGCTAGAACGCGTGGATGAGCTTACAGCTCAGCCGGCGCTCCTATTCATATGCTGATCGTTCCTCCTGCCAAAAGTACATCCACCCGACACGGTTCGTGAGTCCACAGATAAAGCACTGCATACCACATGAATTTGAATAAGACCAGGCAGAAGAGGAAAGACCTTCAACTGAGAAACTAACGTAGTCTAAAAATCCAGCATTCCTGCCCTTTACACGCTCGCAATCCATATTCTGCAGATTGGTTTCCGCAGTCGCAAGTGCTTGTGTAACACTGAGGATGTTGATTTCACAATTCGATATTATACCGTGTAAATTGTAACTTTATTAAAGCTTTTACAGTTTGTTGCTATCGTCATTCTTAAATCAATAGCATGACACATGTGCGACTTAAATTTTCAGAGAAATGTTTTTCAAATGAAATTTTGCACTGAAATGAAGTTCTTTTGGAAGTTTCGGCAAAACTATCATTTAAATCGACAGCTGCTTCTACATGCTTCTACAGTTAAGCGCATGGCAGAGGGTTCCTCGGACCACTTTCAAGCTATCTCTCTACTGTTCCACTCTCTAACAGCGCGCGGGAAAAACGAGCCCTTAAAATATTTCTGTGCGAGCTCTGATTTCTCTTATTTTATCACGATGATCATTTCTCGCTATGCAGATGGGAGCTAATAAAATATTTTGGCATCCGGAGGAGCAATTTGATGATTGAAATTTCACGAAAAGATTCTGCCGCAACGAAAAACGCCTTTCTTTGAATGACCGCCACCGTAATTCACGCATCGTGTCCTTTTCACGCTCTCCCCTTTTCCGCGCTAATACAAAAGGAGCTACTCTTCTTTGAACTTTTTCGATGTCCTCCGTCAGTCCCACACTGCGCAGCAGTACTCCAGAAGAGGGCGGGCAAGCGTGGTGCGCGCAGTCTGTTTATTTGATCTGTTGCATTTTCCAACTGTTCTACCAGTAAATCGCAGTCATTGGTTTGCTGTACCCACATCATCATCTGTGTGCTCGTTCCAATTGAATTTATTCGTTATTGTAAACCATAAGTAGTTGGTTGAATTTACAGTCTGTAGATTTGTGCGATTTATCGTGTAACCGAAATTTAGTGGATTTCTTTTAGTAATCATTTGGATAACTTCACACTTTTCTTTATTTAGAATCAATTTCCACTTTTTGCAGAATACAGGCATTTTGTCTAAATCATTTTGCAATTGGTTCTGATCATCTGATGACACTTATAACCTTCTGAAAATCTAAAAATATGGAATAAATTTGATAACCCCTCCCGATAGCACTCATTACTTCGTGAGAATAGAGAGGTAGTTGTATTTCACAAGAACGATTTTTCCTGAACCCGTGCTAGCTATTGGCCAATAAATCGTTTTCTTCGAGGTAATTCATTATCTTCGAAAAGGGTTTATGGATAATACTACGTACTAATTCGAACGAAATGTTACTATTTTAAACTATTTTATTTTTATTGTAATTAAAATGATGGCCAGCAGTAGTGAGGGTGACTGAAAGTTATATTTCGCTAGAGAGAGAGAGAGAGAGAGAGAGAGAGAGAGAGAGATAGAGAGAGAGAGAGCCACCTTACCCTCCAGAACCGAACGCTGGCTCTGCGTGTGTCACCATTCAGACTGGGATGGACATGCCGGGAGACGCGTTTACGAGGTAAATAATGTAGCCACTGCGCTTGTGTCTATGTGGGCAGAGTTTGAGGCGACACGAGGGGACCCTTTTGTTGAGATGAGACGGTGCGCAGTTCACTTGTGAGGTGGCCGCGCAGCTGCGGCGCGCCTGCTCGAGTTGCAGCCCTTGCTCTCTGGGCCGGCCAGCCCCCTGTATCGCCTTACCCCCCCTCTGTTGCAGGGTTTCAATCCCGCTGAGCTGCTGCTGCTGCTGCGCCCGCTAACCAGACCCGGGCTAAACAAGCACGAGCGCCCGCTTCCGCCCTATAGCAAGCGGCTTACCGGGCCGTGGCTGCAACCAGTCTTATATCGTACACAAACTGCCGCCCGTTGTGTGAACGTTACTCAGCCGATGTAGTCCTCTGCATACCTGGATCTGCTGTGCGTCAAATCTAACCGAGAGCTCTCGTAACGAACAGCGGGAGCACGCTTCGTACATGCTGTCGTTGCACAGCGTCGTGGGAACAGTAAGTAGCTAATACAGATTCGACCCCTTCTTTTTTCCTACCCTAGTGATCCTTATACCAAGCACCACGACTTCATTCTCCTTCCTTGGTTCCACAAAGTGAGAACTAAAATGTTTCGAGGGGGCGGGCAATCAAATTTCATATCGTTTTTCGCCCCCAAATAATGTTGGGAGGGTCTCTAAACGTCTTGAAGCGAGCTACTGCTGCCTCTGGAGATCGCGTTATTGACGAGAATTTCATCCTTGTCGTAGTCATTTTTCTCCGGGTAACTTGAGTCTCAAACACAAACAGTGCCTTTATACATTCGGTATTCCATATAATCTTTGTTGTTGTCTTCTTCAGTATGGAGTCTGGTATTATGCAGCTCTCCGTCTTTGCATAACTATTACAGATGTTCAGATGTCTGTGAAATCTTATGGGACTTAACTGCAAAGGTCATCAGTCCCTAAGCTTACATACTATTTTACCCAAATCATGCTAAGTACAAACACACACACCCATGCCCGAAGGAGGGCTCGAACCTCCGCCGGGATCAGGCGCACAGTCCATGACTGCAGCGCCTTAGACAGCTCGGCTAATCCCGTGTGGCTAACTATTACAACCTACATCCATTCGAACCTTCGTAGCTTTGGTCTCCCCTCTACAGTTTTTACTCCCCTTCTTTTCGTCGAGTTTATGTCTTAAGTTTCTTTTCTCCCTAGTTCGATTCAGTACCTCCTCATTAGTTACCCTGTCTGTTCATCTAATCTTCAACATTATTCTGTACGACCTCATTCGCAAAGCTATTGTTCCGTTCTTCTCTGAACCGTTTATCGTCCAGTTTTATTTCCAAATTCCAAACAAACACCTTCAGTGAAGACTTCATAACACATTTATTTTCGATGTCAACAGTTTTCTCATTTTCAGAATTACTTAACTTTCTGTTGCGATTCTACATTTTACATCACCTCTTCTTCAGCCTTCGTTATTTTTGTCAGTCACAGAATTGCGCAATCTGCTTTGTTCGCCTACACACATGTATCCAAGGAGAACTGGTCAATGTTCAGGACATGACAGGAGTGATCACTAAGCAAAAAATGTGTAGTAAACATGGGCTCTCAGATGCATACCGTGAGACACATGGTCACTTGTTCATTCTCGATATTGTGACACAAATCTCTTCTACTGCAAGCTTTTTGCTTTCCATGTTTTGAAAATTATAGTACGGACCAAAACAAAGTGCGTATCTCAAAAGCTGTGAGCACTTCTTCAGTAGAAGAGATGTGTTTCGTAGCAGCGAAGATGAACAGGTGTCCATTGCTCTTAAGGAATGCACATGTTTACTACCACCTCTCAAAATATGGAAAACAAAGAGCTTGCAATAGAAGACATATGTTTCACAGTAACGAAGATGAAGAAGTGCTCATACCTCTTACGTGCATTTTAGAGCCCATGCTTATCAGTATCAGACTTCTTTGCTTCGAATGGTCATTCCTGTCATCTCTTTGAATAATAAACCTTGTATAATGGGGCAATCTTAATGAACAGTACCGGAAAGGTTGTGTTAAAACAAACAAGGAAGTCCTATGTCTGCACATGAGATACTACATATGCTAATATATATTCAGGGATACGTGAGTGATGATGAGTGCAGCTGGGTCATGCCCAAGCAGATGCCTGTCTCGTTCTCTACGTTACTCATGGAGCTTCGGACACATTGTTTCCCGACAGTTCAAGGCACCTATGACTTCTTCGTAGACTGTGTCATCCCCGTAATGGAAATCCATTTTATTTATGTTAGAGAGCACAACTGAAAGCACTAAAACATTCAGACCATTTTTCACGTTTAATGCAACAAACATGTGCTACTTTTCGAATCCTGGCATTTCCAAGCAGCTTTAGAGTTAGGAAGTAAGTATAATGACCGAGCAGCTCAGTGCAGAATCTCTGCTTGTCCACAACAAGATTATCATACATACATCGTGATTTTAGTGCACAGGTCTTGAATTCCACATAGATAAGGCGGCGAGTCGGCTAACGATCACTGAACTAAGAAGAGAAAAGATAAGTCATCATGTGTATTATTACGATGCAATACCGAAGACCCGTTGAGTAAATAGGAAGATAAAGTTTTTCGCGTCGTGTGTTTTATGACCAGGAAAAGCCGGTGACGAGACGACATAAAAAACGCGATGGAGCTATGCGCCGCAGAACAGGCACGTTTGTTCGGCCCAGAGCTGAACGCAGATAACTCGTAACCAAAACAATATGCGACAATTCTCCATTAAAAGTTTGTATTTATTTTGGCGTCTCCTATGGGCTAGAATCGGTGATGATGCTGTCAGAACGCAGGAGCTTTACATTTTAGAAGCACCGTGGAATTCAGTATCACTATAGCAATGGAGTTACGCTTCCCAAGGCATTTGACTTGTAATTCTCAACAGTTTTATAGACAATATTGGTTTAAAGGCCAAAGAAGATCAGCTGGGTAAATGTGTTTGCATGTCTCTGAATAATGGCGTTGTGTGTAATTTTAAAACCGTCTCAATTTCGTTAAGGCTATAGCGCAACGCTGGGGACCGAGGCTTCGTGCGCTTGACTCTCATCGTAAACAAAAGAAACCTATTGCGCGTATAAACAGGCGGAGACTTATTGTTCGTTTACACGATTGGTTACTGTCACTGGAAATAGTTACGGACACAATATCCAGAATAACATGCCGACTGAGTGAGGATACGCGATAGGGCTAGGAAAAAGGTTGAGAAGGCTGGAAACAGTAACAGCCGTAATACGAGTTGGTATTACCTACAAGTTGGTATTACTGTGGATTGTTGACGCGGCAACAATAACAATTACGTCAGATGTAGTTGGGAACTTGAGGAGAAAGCACGTGTTTTGGTTTTTTCGATGTGTACTCTAACATAAAATCAGCGAGAAGTAGAAATGGATCCTGGAAGGATCTGGGGTAATGTGACTTTTAAATACTAGTAATCGCATATCAAAATCGAAACGTTACGCGGCCGAAATCTACAGTGCGTTAAGTGAAGTTCGTGGTTAGTTTCATGTTGGGTTAATCGTTTTCGTTGTGGTCGTATGAGCGTAGACGACAATCCAAGACATAGAAGGCCAATAACATAACAAATGAACGAAGTGTGAAACATGTGGCAGATGCTCTTAAAGAAGCGCAGTGCGGCTTGTGAGGAACTCTCTGAAACCACGGGAATCAGTATTCCGTATTCTGACAAATGATTTCAAGAAGAAGAAGAAGAAGAAAAATTGTGCGTGGTGTGTCCCACACTGAAGTGCGTGGTGTGTCCCACACTGAAGAGAAGCAGAAACAGCCTGGACATTGCAACCGTGCTCACACAACGATTCGACTGTGAAGATCAAGGATTCTTGTGTTGAATTGTCACTGTCGATGAAACTTGGATTAGAGATTTTGAAGTCACAGTCTAATCAAAGCTCAAGCAAAGAGATTTTTGCTTAAGATCGCCAAGAAATCATGAAGACAGATGGAGTTCCATGTGGGACAAGTGTCAGAGCAGCTTAGTATGGTAACTTAATGCAAAACCTGTGCCAAAAAATGCACAAAACCCGACCGCAGTTGCTCGACGCTGAACGACTCACTGTCTACGACAGTGCTCGCCTGCATATCGGCAATGTTGTAGCCCAAAAACTGAGCCAATACGGATGAGTCGTTTTGCCGCATTCTCGCTGTAGCCCAGACTTCCGTCCACCAGACTTCGACTTGTTACCAAAGTTGAAAAAGCCTATGCGCGAACGTCGTTATCTTTCTCTGGAAGAGCTTTCTACCACCGTTACCCGAGCCATTCGTAGTCCACGAAAAACATTGGACCTCCTATCAGCTGTTGCTTATTAAATTGTCCAGCCAAGTCAATCTCTATTGCTGTCAATGTCTTATACACTGGAACACTACGCCGCCAACTATGACGGTACCCACGTCGTGAAGGCATTGCAGAGGCACCACACATGGGAAATAATGCACCCCATACTCTGGACATTGTTGCTACCATGTGTGGTACTCGTAGTTTCCGTGTTATAAGGTGTTAAGTTGGGAAAGTTTAATTATGGCCACTCGGTAAATTATTTCTTCGTGATTGTGTTTTGAAGTAATGCCGAAAGATTCTAGCTAGGTTGTGTATTCTGATCGGTTTGGATCGGCTGATTATTTTCAGCCGAGAATAATAACTAATAAGTTTTAAATCTGTATAACCTTGGTGTTTTTAAGATCCGTTTAAAAGAGCTTTCTTTTAAAAGCCACGGCACGTAAGCCGCAGTTCTTGTAGTAAAGATTATATGATTCGTTTACTGATCGCTAAATTTTATTTACTGTAGTTCTTTTTATTGCGGCAAGCTTGGTCAAGTGGGTTTTGATGATTTTAGGCCAGGTTTTTATTTTCGCTTAATCTGTTTGTGGCTATGTTCCGTAATGATTTTGTGTGTATGTTTTAGGTTTCAGGAAGACCATGGGCGCCGTTTGATTGTGAAGGCTACGCTGCCCGTTGCATCTGCAACGGCAGTGACGTTTGAATTTGTTGTAAATTGCGCAAGCTGTGATATCGTGTATTATTTGTAATTTATTATTAAATACATGTATGCAATTTATTTGTGGTTCCTCTGGGTTTGTGTCCACTATCCTTGTGTGTCCGAATTGAGAGTATATAGTGGGACAGATCGAACATATCCGAAGAAGAGTAGCAGGTTTCGTCACGGATTAGTTTTGTAGACATGAGAGCGTCTCGGAGATTCTTGCCAACTCTGTAAAATCGTAAGAATGGCGCTGTGCATCACAGAGTGCATCCTTTTGAAATTACGAGAGCGTATATCCGTAAAGGAGCCGATCAAGATATTACTCTTGGCGAAATGACCATTCTGGCAAAATCGAATTTCTAGCGCATACAGATGCTAAATGGCAGTGTGTCGTTTTCTTCCTCGCACCATTTGCGAATGCAATAGGAAAGAGGAGAATGATAATGGCGCATGAAATACTCTCCGCCAACAAACGGTGCGGTGGTTCGTGGGGTATATGTGTACACAAAGGTGTAGACTGATCTCCGATATCCGAAGTGAATATAATATTGTGACTGTGTGTCAGAATTCGCAGGTGTGGATAACGTTACGAAGGCTCATTGCCACCAGAAAACAGCCAGCGATAATCGCTTGAGATCGGCATGGAGTTTCTGAAGCCAGCTGCTTGCTCCCTAAAGACCTGGTGCTACTGCGGGATGGATGGCTCGCGACGAGCGGCTGCAGTTCGTTGCGTGCAGCGCAGCTGTGCGTACACAGCGGCCGTCGGCTGACTGCGCCCTGCGCTCTCTCCCCCCCCCCCCCCCCCCCCCCCGCCGCCGCCCTCCCCCTCCTCATTTCACCGGTAAGAGGCAGACACAAAAAACCCGCCCGTCTTGCGGTTATGGCCATCGCCGTCAAGGCCGGCCTTTATTTGGAAGCGGAAGGTAGCGGCAGTCGCGTCACATGGTAATGAACCCAGCGCCACGATCGTCTAGACCTGGCCTGTCTGTGTCACTGCGGCCCGTGCTTTGCAGCTGCGCGGGGATTCACCGGGGACGTTCATTCCGACAGTCGGACAGCTGTTGCTAATTCCAACCGCGTGTCGAAATCCATTCTCAATCCTCTTACAGTAATGTGACATCGTATCATCCAGCTCGCATTCCGTTTTCTCTCTTTGTTACGACTCAAAATCTCGTCGCCAGACAGATTGGTACAGACGGGAAGTAGCTTATCATAGGAAGGGTGGGGAAAGAAACCGTAGTGTGTTGAACAGGGTAGCATGGCACAACTTTGAAGTTCATCGAAATGGCGCTGGGCATCACTGACAACGTAGTGAGCGTTGGAGCGTGTTGAAAAATGACATGATCCATTTGGGACACGCAAGAGGAGTTCGATGGAATGCCTTGAATTCGTAAATTTATGGAGAGACGGAGAGTTATCATTTTCAGTCTGTTGAAAATAAAGCATTGTTCACTGGGAAAGAAACGAGAGTCTATCGCTTGCGTACTTACAAATTTTGTCCTCCGTGCCCATTGGAAACTGGTGATTCATGTGTTTTAAGAGGCCCAGTTTAATAGACAGCCGGTCGCGGTGGCCGTTCGGTTCTAGGCACTTCAGTCCGGAACCGCGTGACTGCTACGGTCGCAGGTTCGAATCCTGCCTCGGGCATGGATGTGTGTGATGTCCTTAGGTTAGTTAGGTTTAGGTAGTTCTAAGTTCTAGGGGACTGATGACCTCAGATGTTGGGTCCCATGGTGCTTAGAGCCATTTAATAGACACAATTGCTTATAAAGTATATTGTTTTTCTAGTTAATGTGGGACGGAATGAGTGAAGCGTGTAGCCAACTCCTTCCTAATAGCAACGAAACGGGCCGCATTACTATCAGCAATGTCTCGTTGCACGAAATATTGTGCAAGGATTCGGGTTAAAAACCAAGACAATGGCACACTGGTTTTGATTAGCAACTGTACTCCATCCCCTTTCTCATTGTCACTGTAAAAAGCTAAACACATGATGAAAAAGTATCTAGCCCACGTGATACGAACCAGAAATTTACAAGGTCTAGATCCAGCTAACGGCCATGAATTAACTATAAACCAAGCTTAATAGAAACTCACAGAAATGATGAACCGTAGGAACATAGCTACAGAAAAAGAGGAAAGAAGATCAGAATGTATGCATAAAAACATAACAGCCGATTATACCACGTTGAAGGTGTGGCGGTGGAAGTTTCGTGTCACCCTCCGACGGTGGAAGTACAGAGGAGGGGTGCAGAAATGCCCCAACTATATGGTCAAAGAAAAAAGTGGATGGACGTGAACAGGCCACTGCTAGTGACTTTATGAGAATGGACAGAAAAACGTGGTCGTATGGGGCCTACCGTCAGACGTAGCCCCAATCCGAGTCCTGCAGGATGGTGAGCGGATCGGCGTGTCGGTGCCAGCGCCGTGGAACTGTGGTGCCGATGGCTTGGAGTCCAGCGACCGTCTCACGGAGCGCGTCCACTTTACTGTACAGTCGGCGAGCCTTACGGCGAATGGTCGTCTTGAGAAGGGCGTATTTCTCTACTAAGGCAGAGTGACAATCCTGGGGAGCTGAGGGGCGTGAAGATTCCGCCGGAGAACTTCATTCTGTAGGCGCTGGGGCGTCAGCATCCGGGACTTACTAATCGTGGCTCACGCAGAGGAACCATACGTTAGTGAGTGATATAGCCAGAGCTTGGTATCTAAATTCAGCTCTGGTCGAGGCTGGCAGGACCGGCGCTTACATTCTCTTCTTGTAGAGGCCGCTCCTGCCGTGGTGCGGTCCCAGTCAGCGGGCTTTTGGCTGACGTCATCTCACAGCCTTCTCTGCTCTTATGTTCTTCATCTTCGTGTCGGCGGCTGTCGATACGCAGGAACAGAATTCACTGTCAAAATGAGTTATCGAAATTTATAGGATGCTCATAGTATTTCAGTATAAATTTATAGAATACTGTAATTCAGTTTTTCTCAAGTACCGCATTTTTTAGTTGTGTCACTGTTCTTGCCGGGATGAGATATTACCGTTGATAAAGAGGAGTCTTTATCAGAGCTGTCGAATGTCACACTAATACATGTAGTGTTTGGTATAAAAAAAATCCAAGATTGCTGTAATATCTCGTTAGGCGAAAAACATTTTAACTATGCAGTACTACAGGGTGCCGCAGTTGTAGGTGGCCCGACTCCCCTTTGAGTGCGAATGCAATCTTTCTGCTTCTGAAATAAACACCTACGACAATGGACAGTTTTGTGCAGTAATCGATTGTCAGCATTCTTCTCTCAGCATTTCAATATATTTTGTCAGTGAAGTTAGACGTTTCTCTTTGCTGTGTGCAAAGTAACATTTTCGATAGAAGAAATAATCGAAACTTTCAAAGCATATGTGAAAACAGGTTCGGTTAAGGAAACTTGCGAAATTTTCGGGGTCAAGCATGCGAATAGAGGGCTACCAGCAAAGAGAGCAGTACAGTGCCTGTATAAAGAATGGCTCACCTACGGATGTAAAACGACAAAGGATTCCTTCAGTTCGCACACCAGAAGCTATTGCAGATATTCGACGAAGAATTAGGCAGAGACCAAAGAAGTCTACATGTAAATTGGACCGACAGGAGGAGTTACCATCCGATGTTGAAAAGTCAGTCTTAATTGGAAACCATATTGTGTGAGGATAACCCGCCAGGGTAGCCGAGAGAGCTAACGCGCTGCTTCCTGGACTCGGGATGGACGCACCGGTCCCAGGTCGAATCCGACCGGCTGATTAACGACGACGGCCGGTGTGCCGGCCAGCCTGGATGTGGTTTTTAGGCGGTTTTCCACATCCTACTAGGTGAATACCGGTGTTCCCAAGGTCCCGCCTCAGTTACACGACTCGGAGGCATTTGAAACAAACACATTCACTCTATTTCACGATTTACGCTAGACGCAGACAGCTGGAGTACACTACTTCCGTCCCAGGACGTAAGGGTGGCGGCAGGAAGGCCATCCGGCCACCCCGCAAAATTAACCATGCCAATTCCGTACTTAACCCTGCCGACCCCGCGCACAATGCGGGATAAAGGCAGTAGCGAAAGAAAGAAAGATTGTGTGAGGGAGCATGACACACAGATTACTGCACATAGCTTTTGAAATAACATCAATGATAGTTTGTTAGACCCTTTCCATTGCATAATGAGTGATGAAGCGTGGTTTCATCTTTCGGGTCATGTGATTTCACAGAACACGAGGTACTGGGCAATGGAGAACCCTAACATTGCGTGTAGCAACCACTCCATGACGAAAAAATCGACGTTTGGCGCGGTGTAACAGGAACAGGCATCATTGGACCGATATTTTTTGACACAACGCTCAACACGGTTGCATATCTGGGAAGTTTTGATACATTTTGTGCTCACTTCACTGAATATGAAAATAGTGCTTCTTCCAGCAAGATGGGGCAACATGCCACAGTCTAGGGTATGGCTGGAACGAGTCCGTGATATCTTCACTGTGAGGAACGAACTGGCAAAAAACATTTACTGCTACCACAACTTACGATTTTTTCCTGTGGCAACACTTGAAGAAAAAGGCATATGAGACAGATCCACACTCAGTACAGGAACTGAAAGACAACATCAGCCGTGAAGTTGCTAGCAGTGATTCTAAAACTTTCTACCAGCGATTCTTAAATTTACGCTGGGTGTATCTGAATATACCTAGACGTGGACAGCTGTGTACTGATCTTGGAGGCGGTCACATTCAGCATCCCCTATAAATGTATTCTTCTCTGTATACAGGGTGTTACAAAAAGTACGTCCAAACTTTCAGGAAACATTCCTCACACACAAAAAAAGAAAATATGTTATGTGGACATGTGTCCGGAAACGCTTAATTTCCATGTTAGAGCTATATTATTACTTCTCTTCAAATCACATTAATCATGGAATGGAAACACACAGCAACAGAACGTACCAGCCTGACTTCAAACACTTTGTTACAGGAAATGTTCAAAATGTCCTCCGTTAGCGAGGATACATGCACCCACCCTCCGTCGCATGGAATCCCTGATGCGCTGATGTAGCCCTGGAGAATGGCGTATCGTATCACAGCCGTCCACAATACGGGCACGAAGAGTCGCTACATTTGGTACCGGCGTTGCGTAGACAAGAGCTTTCAATTGCCCCCATAAATGAAAGTCAAGAGGGTTGAGGCCATGAGAGCGTGGAGGCCATGGAATTGGTCCGCCTGTACCAATCCATCGGTCACCGAATCTGTTGTTGAGAAACGTAAGAGCACTTCGACTGAAATGTGCAGGAGCTCCATCGTGCATGAAACACATATGTCGTAGTTGTAAAGGTTGTGTCGTACTTGTAAAGGCACAGGTAGAGTATCCCTTATGAAATCATGATAACGTGCTCCATTGAGCGTAGGTGGACGAAACTAAAGTGAGCTCTAACATGGAAATTAAGCGTTTCCGGACACATGTCCACATAACATATTTTCTTTCTTTGTGTGTGAGGAATGTTTCCTGAAAGTTTGGCCGTACCTTTTTGTAACACCCTGTATAAATTATAAATCCATTTGAGCTTACGGGGTAATTTTATCTGCTGCACCCCGTATATTCACCTCTTTTAGTACTGTCACTCATTTCGTTGGACATCTTCGATTCAGTCGCTTACTGGCAGTATGTTGCGTAAGAACGTGTTTTGTTTACTAGGCGGGCGTACGGAACTGCATAAAAGCTGTCAGGAAGTCGAGAAAGGCGGCGTCAGTAGGACCTTCTCCGCGTACATTCCCGAGGTCAACACCGAAGACGGCATTCACGCCTGGCGAAGACACATTTGAGGCCCTGCACGGAGTGTCTACACGGATGGCCCTAGACGCAGCGGGGCGGTCAGCGCGGACGTGTGTGGCCGCTAAGCCGGTTACGCCGCGGGCAAGGCCGGCGCTACGCGGGAAAGCTTTCACCGGCCGCTGTGTGCATCGTGCTCCGCCAGTCACGGGTCACTGGCCGCTCCGTGGCGACACCTGCCACCACTCCGTACCCAACTCCATACGGTGGTGTTGCAGCGCAAATTCTGAGACGCCACTGCCTCGTACGAATATATGGAAAAACAATTTTGAACTACACTGGACTTTCGTTAAACCGGCCATTCCTCGCACGTATGGGTGCCGGATTAGCGGAAGTGCCGGATTGTTGAGAGTGTCTAAAATTTAGTGTAAACAAAGAGGGATTTTACTTTATCAAAATCAAAATATACATTCATTTTTACAGAAAATTTAGTCTTCGAGTGTGTGTACGCAATTAGTGTCACTGCACATTCACTATGAAAGATGTCCCAAAGTTTTAGTTGTCACCATGATGATAGGCGACGGTAGTATGCATTGTCACACAGCGGCTTTACAAGCATTTCATAGGGCCTACCATGTTTCTGATTGTTGCATAATGTACTCCAAGAAGACGTCTCCAGCTTCAGCTTGAGATCTCCTCATGTTCTCTCCTCCTAAGTCCCCTTCTTCATCAGTTTCATCGTAACTTTACTACGAGCTTATGATTATCCGTTTTCTGCTGAAGTTTGGTCATAAATACACTACTTGCCATTAAAATTGCTACACCAAGAAGAAATGCAGATGGTAAACGGGTATTCATTGGACAAATATATTATACTAGAACTGACATGTGATTACATTTTCACGCAATTTGAGTGTATAGATCCTGAGAAATCAGTACCCAAAACAACCACCTCTGTCTGTAATAACGGCCTTCATACGCCTGGGTAAGGAGTTAAACAGAGCTTCGGTGGCGTGTACAGGTACAGCTGCCCATGCAGCTTCAACACGATACCACAGTTCATCAAGAGTAGTGAATGGCGTATTGTGACGAGCCAGTTGCTCGGCTACCATTGACCAGACGTTTTCAATTGGTGAGATCTGGAGAATGTGCTGACCAGGGCAGCAGTCGAACATTTTCTGTATCCAGAAAGTCCCGTACAGGACCACAACATGCGGTTGTGCATTATCCTGCTGAAATGTGGGGTTTAGCAGGGATCAAATGAGGGTACAGCCACGGGTCGCAAGTCATCTGAAATGTACCGTCCACTGTTCAAAGTGCCGTCAGTGCGAACAAGAGGTGACCGAGACGTGTAACTAATGGCGCCCCATACCATCACGCCGGGTGATACGCCAGTATGGCGACGACGAAGTGACGCTTCCGATGTGCGTTCACCGCGATGTCGCCAAACACGGATCCGACCATCATGATGCTGTAAACAGAACCTGGATTCATCCGAAAAATTACGTTTTGCCATTCGTGCACCCAGGTTCGACGTTGAGTACACCAACACATGGTCTTCTCTGTGATGCAGCATCAAGGGTAACCGCATCCGAGCTGATAGTCCATGCTGCTGCAAACGTCGTCGAACTGTTCTTCGTGCAGATGGTTGTTGTCTTGCATACGTCCCCATCTGTTGACTCAGGGATCGAGACGTGGCTGCACGATCCGTTACAGCCATGCGGATAAGATGCCTGTCATCTCGGCTGCTAGTGATACGAGGCCGTTGGGATCCAGCACGGCGTTCCGTATTACCCCCCTGAACTCACCGGTCGCGGTGGTCTCGCGGTTCAAATGGTTCAAATGGCTCTGAGCACTATGGGACTTAACATCTATGGTCATCAGTCCCCTGTAACTTAGAACTACTTAAACCTAAGTAACCTAAGGACAGCACACAACACCCAGTCATCACGAGGCAGGGAAAATCCGCGACCCCGCCGGGAATCGAACCCGGGAACCCAGGCGTGGGAAGCGAGAATGCTACCGCACGATCTCGCGGTTCTAGGCGCGCAGTCCGGAACCGTGTGACTACTACGGTCGCAGGTTCGAATCCTGCCTCGGGCATGCATGTGTGTAATGTTCTTAGGTTAGTTAGGTTTAAGTAGTTCTAAGTTCTAGGGGACTGATGACCACAGCTGCTAAGTCCCATAGTGCTCAGAGCCATTTGAACCATCCTGAACTCACCGATTCTATATTATGCTAAAAGTGGGAAACGTGATGGTACGCATTTCTCCTCCTTACACGAGGCATCACAACAACGTTTCACCAGGCAACGCCGGTCAACTGCTGTTGAAACTTTTCTCATGTCAGTACATTGTTGGTGTCGCCACCGGCGTCAACCTTGTGTGAATGCTCTGTGAAGCTAATCATTTGCACATCACAGCATCTTCTTCCTGTCGTTTAAATTTCGCGTCTGTAGCACGTCATCTTCGTGGTGTAGCAATTTTAATGGCCATTAGTGTAGTTGCTCGTCCAACACAGTTGCCAGCAACAATGGTTTTCTGCGAAGAACCTAAGTTCAGTTTGTATCTAATTTCGAGATTCTGCTTGAGGTCTAGCATCACCTGTTTCCCTTTAGAAGCCGCGATAATGATCCGTAAGGAAAGCCACAATTTCAAAGTGTACAAGAATGTTGAATATTATAATTAACTGATAACATGGTTGCAGACGAAATCTCATTATTGTAGGCGTCATTTCAGGTTGAACGTCGAGAAATTGGAAGTGTGCCGGATTACCGAGAGGCCGGAGTACTGTGGGCCGCCTTAGCGAGAGTTGAGTGGTTAAAGACTGACTTGATTTCAATTTGGTCTGGTGTCGAACAGCAGCAAGCACAATAAAGCTGGAAAGAACGCTGCAGACCCATTAACACAACTGCCACGAGAAAAGGGCTAGGTGCTGGTAACGAATACAGAGACCTGATATAACGCCAGTGTATATACACGTTGAAACCAAACTCCACTGACAAAATGTTTCAGGTTGTTCACGGACAATCTCTGAGTATTTTGGTATTAGTTACTCGTTGCAGGGTAATTCCTTTGCATTCGATGTTTCTTACCCTGATTTATTTCAGGATCTGTAGAGTCTGAATATCTGTGAAATCGTCGGCGCTGTGTGCCTTCTTTGGAGAAATTTGGAAACGAACTTATTCCATTCACACACGATACTTGCTGTTTATACCAGTAATACCCCCTTTACTCTTGCCCCCTCGCACTTGCAGTCATTACCTATTAGTACTGTCTCCGGTTTTTTTTTTCAGCACTCTTTGTTCTAATGATTGATGAAGAGATGGCCGGTACGCACATCGTGTACGGCTTTACTGAATGCAGTCGAAAAACGGCACAACGACGGTATGCTCAGATAATCTCGTGCGACTTATACTTAGATGCATTATTCTACGCTTTATGTTGTGCGATTTGGTGATTGTGAAGTTATTTTTCTCAGAAACAAAAGTAATATTACTAACAAACGGAATAATTCAAAATTACTAGGAGCAATCAGATGTAAGCGAGGCAGGCGGAGACAAGTGAGGAAAGTGTTTATTATTTCAAAAGTAATCGTCATAACTGTTAATACATTTATCCCGTTGTGAAACAAGATGATCAGCGCCTTCATGGAAAAGTGATCGCGGTTGCTGACGGTACCACGACAGTACCTAGGCGTGCACCTTTTCTGGGTGGACCCACATGTTGCCAAATTTGCTTCGCGTACGGTGCAGAAGTTTCATTGGGAAGCCGTTACACAAGACCCATACAGTCCCAATCTCTCCCCGTGAGATTTCCATATTACCATCAAGAAAGGTGTTCGTGGCCGTCGATTTGCTTCGGGCGAAGAGGGGCACAGCTGGTTCCGTGGGCAACCGCTTACATTTTTCCACGAAGGCAAAGACCGTCGCGTCTCAAAGTGAGATAAAGGTATTAACAGTTATGGAGTTTAATTTTGAAATTTGATAACAGTTTAGTTTTTTCCGTCTGTCTCGCTTTCATTTGACTACCCCTATAAATTATCAGTCCGTAACGAGGTACCGGAAACCACGGGTCTCATGTATCAAGACGCTCACAAAATATTCGTGAGCAACGTCTGGAAATTTTTCGATGTGCTTTGGGGTCACACTTTATTTTCAGGGCACCCCTCAATCTTAACAATATGTTTTTAGGTATCGAAACAAGATTTTCGACAAGTTATAATACGCCTCCTAAGATAATGGTTATGGAAGTATCAGCGTATTATGACGTCGAAGATCGCCCAAAAAACATGCTGATAATATAACGCAACTGAATTCATAATCAGTATGCAACGATTGATTAATGACGTCTAAATGTCATCGAAGTGCCAAATAATGTTTTCAGTGAGAATGAAGGACACCTGTAAGCATTGTGTTTTCAAGAGCATAGAGACGCTAGTTCTACAAGTTTGTGGAAAGCTTAACAGTATTGGTTAAAAACAGACTTGGTTGCAATATTATTTTTTTTTATTTTTCAACGACGCGTTTCGCCTTATTTAGGCATCTTCAGGTTAGTAAATAAAAAAACAGATAACAAATACATCTATTTAAGAATCGCGATCACGTTGTGCAGACTTGTATAAGCATGTATAAACAGATCACCTTTTGAAAGAGCAAATACCTTAATTTGGTATTTCTTAAGAATCCTTTACTCAGTGTAGCCAAAGGGCATCGTCGAATATAACAGGCCAACATCGCCTTCGTTAAACTCAGTTCTGGTTTTTACTGAGTTTAACGAAGGCTATGTTGGCCTGACATATTCGACGATGCCCTTTGACTACACTGACTAAAGGATTCTTAAGAACTACCAAATTAAGGTATTTGCTCTTTCAATAGGTGATATGTTTATACATGCTTATAGGTTATCCAAGTCTGGACATCGCGATTCTTAAATAGATGTATTTGTTCTCTGTTTTTTTCATATGCAGCACTAATTATCTAGGGCTCCTATCCATGTTTCAATGATTTATTACCCTCTTTATATTGGGTCATTGGAATAACTGCTTGGCTAATTACAAAAATCTGAACTGTCCGCAAAAGAATTACTTCCTTAAAATTCCATACTGCTTTGAATATAGTTATGCGAGTTTAGCAGGAAAGACAGACCTCACAAAATCCATTGCAGTTATACGCGAATTCAAATCTGCGTTTACCCCATCCACTGTATTCGGAGGAATGGCTGGCTGCCCTAGTGCGCAGGGCTATTGATTTGTTCGCCAGTAGAGGAGGCGGTGTCAAACTTCCTGCTGTGGCTGTCAGATCGCAAGTCAAGTAGCGCCGCATTTCCTGCCGGATTCTCCGTCCCTGAGTCAGCTGCGGTGTGACGGCACCGCCGCCAGCTGAGGTGACTGCGCAGCCTTTGCACCACTCTTCCTCGTCGTTGCTACACTGCGCAAGCGCTGCGGTTAGGCGGCTCTTCACTTACACTTAACCGTCTAGCTGGCTTTCTGGATTTTCTAGGTAAACTCTTTCTTACGACATAGCAGTAAAAAATACGAATTCTTTACTTTGATGTGGAAGATCTTGCAGCTCCCGGTGTGTAAACGCTGAGCACAAGCTCAGTTTTCCACGATTATCCGGGAAAATGTCTGGATCAACCTACAGCTGATTAACGGCGATTTTCACACAACCATTACGCTGAACATAATGGTCCCACACACCGGTTTATTGGATCAGGGACATTTAGGAACTAGGAATGTAATCGATAACTCGGTAGCGTTCTGTCATCCTTCAAATACTTTTCTAGCCGCGTGGCAAGCACATCTAGCTGCATTCCCATGGTAATCATAGATCTAAAATCTACTAAGAAAAAAGGAAGAAGAAAAACGGCACCGCTAAGGAATTATCCGAATGGGACGAAAATCGGTTGGTGTGATGTATTTGTTCAGACAAGCAAATGATTACAATTTCAGAAAATTTGGAAGATTTATTCAACAGAAAGAGCTTTCAAAAATTTATCAAGCTTTTATCAATTTATCTGGCCCTTTTGCAAGCATTTATACGGCTTGGCGTTGGTCAGTAGAGTTTTTGGGTGCCATCCTGAGGAATATTGTGCCAAATTGTGTCCAATTTGTGCGTTAGATCGTCAAAATCCTGAGATGGTTGGAGGATCGTGCCCGTAATGCTCCAAACGGTCTCAAGTGGGGGTAGTTCCGCTACCTTACTGGCCAAGGCAGAATTTGACAAGCAAGAGTACAAGCAGTAGAAACTCTCGCCTGGTGCCGGCAGGTATTATCTTGCTGAAATGTTAGCCCAGGATGGCTAATCATGAAGGGCAACAAAGCGGGGCGCAAAATATCATCGACGTACCGCTGTGCTACAAGGGTGGTGTCAGTGACAACCAAATGGCTCCTTCTATGAAATGAAGTGCCTCCCCAGACCGTCACCTGGTTGTCGAGCGGTATGGTGGGTGACAGGTTGGTCTCCCACCGGCGTCATCGCTGGTCTTTGAGGCCTGGAATTTCATTGACTGGAGTAGAATCGTCTTCAGTAATGAGTCCCGCTTCGAACTGAGCCCCGATCATGATTGGGTACTTAATCATATCGGCGAAGAGGAAAATTTAGTTGCTGTTGTTTGACTGGCAAGGGGAGGAGAGATGACAGCGTACCAGACATTCCGCCAAGGTTAAATTCCAAACATCTTGCAGAGTGTTGTGCAGTGTGGACAGGTGATTGCTGATGCTGACCCGTCCATCAGATGGGAACATGAAGCTCGGCGCTCCACTTGGTGCTATTCGAAGGAATGTGGGTGGCAGCTGGTTTCTTCCTCTCCCATTCATCCATGACAACAAAAACATGACACTACACTGCAAATGGTTCAAATGGCTCTGAGTACTATGGGACTTAACATCTGAGGTCAACAGTCTCCTAGAACTTAGAAGTACTTTAACCAAACTAACCTAAGGACATCACACATATCACTGCCCGAGGCAGGATTCGAACCTGCGACCGTAGCGGTCGCGCGGTTCCAGACTGAAGCGCCTAGACTCGCTCGGCCACTACACTGCACAATTACTAGTAAATCATATACGCGACATACATAAGTATTTCACACGTCATAACAGGTAGAAGCAGAAACTTCCAATAAGGCCTTGCACATTACAGCAATGCGAGTGTGCACCTGCACACAGTGCTCGTTTTCTGAATATTACACCCACTTCGTTTAGTTTCGTTGCGGTGCCCTCAGCATAAATACTTAATTAGCTTTAAAGGTATTAATAAACAAAAATTCACTTAACACCAATCAACAGTTGCGTCTGAGAAGCTGGCGTGTTTAAAGGTTATGTTATGAGACGTTAACTATCATCTGTGAATCCTGTTACACACACACACACACACACACACACACACACACACACACACACACACAACGTTCTTCGTTGCTTTTTAATTATTTACTAGCGATCCGCCGGTATTCGCACGGCTAACACTGATGATGTGGGGGCTTCAAAAAGCAAGTTTTACTGAATGTAGCGCTACCTTTCAATGTGATCCAGATGCATGACACAACTTTTTCAACATAGTAACCATATCTCTACAGAAAAAAAAGTCATAACACTCTACCAATCGTTCAATTCCTGAGCGACGAGAAATATCCGCTGCTTGGCCCCGGAACCATTGGAAAACCTCTGTGTGAACATCCTCATCGTTGGAGAAATTCTGACCCTCGCAGTGTTCTTTCAGCTTCCCGAAAAGACGGAGATTACGTCGGGTCAGCATCACCCTCATCTGTGCGGTTATGGTGAATTTGTTGGCACTACTTCACTACGGCTGGACACGACATTGTATTTGAGCCATACACCGTCAGAATTTCGCGGTAAATCTGTGCGCCCTCAAGGATCATGTTGTCCCGTGTGCTTCAACTTTGGGAGTACATTCCCTGTCGCTGCACCATTTTACGCGCACGCTGTGATGCAGCTGTTGTCCGTACCGCAGCAGATCTGCCTCTGTACATGAACTCTTTTCTTACAGTGCGCCAGTCTTGTTGGGTAACTGTCTTTCTTAGCTCGGTCGACATCTGTATCTTACTTTCAGAAGTACCTATGTATTTACGGCTGGACGATTTTTCTGGCGCAATAAATTACACACAGAAAGTTTCCTTGTGAGTCACTCTATTAGTGAAAACAGTATCAAAAGGTCTGCAGTTGTTCCTGAGAGTAGCTGTCGCATACAAACAGAAATATATATATATATATATATATATATATATATATATATATATATATATATGACCATCGCGTCCAATTTAAAACCGTATTTTCCCTTTCGTGTGTGTAGGTTGGTTTACGCAGAAGTCTTTGTAAGGAATTCATATTGATAATAACTATCGTGTCCAATTTAAAAGGCCGGCCTGGGTTGCCGAGCGGTTCTAGGCGCTATAGTCTGGAACCGCTCGACCGCTGCGGTCGCAGCTTCGAATCCTGCCTCGGACATGGATGTGTGTGATGTGCTTAGGTTAGTTAGGTTCTAGGGGACTGATTACCTCAGAAGTCGCATAGTGCTCAGAGCCATTTGAACCGTTTTGAACCAATTCAAACCGTGTTTTTCCTTTCGTGCCGCGCGGGATTAGCCGAACGGTTTGCATTCATGGACTGTACGTCTGGTCCCGGCGGAGGTTCGAGTCCTCCCTCAGGCATGGGTGTGTGTGTTTGTCCTCAGTATAATTTAGGTTAAGTAGTGTGTAAGCTTAGGGACTGATGACATTAGCAGTTAAGTCCCATAAGATTTCACACACATTTGAACATTTTTTTCGTTTCGTGTGTGTAGGTTGGTTGGCGCAGAAGTCTTTGTAAGGAATTCATATCGCACGGCCCCTCGTCCCGACTGGGGCGAAAACCTGCCTCTCCTTCCGTCCACTGGTCCGTGTGCGTCTCCTATCGCACAAGGTAGACACGCGGAAGTAACCACGTTCGAATTACTGTTGCTACTCGATGGGGGAGAAATAAAACTGGCGTTCTACGGATCGGAGCGTGGAATGTCAGATCCCTTAATCGGGCAGGTAGGTTAGAAAATTTAAAAAGGGAAATGGATAGGTTGAAGTTAGATATAGTGGGAATTAGTGAAGTTCGGTGGCAAGGGGAACAAGACTTCTGGTCAGGTGACTACAGGGTTATAAACACAAAATCAAATAGGGGTAATGCAGGAGTAGGTTTAATAATGAATAGGAACATAGGAATGCGGGTAAGCTACTACAAACAGCATAGTGAACGCATTATTGTGGCCAAGATAGATACGAAGCCCACACCTACTACAGTAGTACAAGTTTACATGCCAACTAGCTCTACAGATGACGAAGAAATTGAAGAAATGTACGATGAAATAAAAGAAATTATTCAGATAGTGAAGGGAGACGAAAATTTAATAGTAATGTGTGACTGGAATTCGAGTGTAGGAAAAGGGAGAGAAGGAAACATAGTAGGTGAAAATGGATTGGGGCTAAGAAATGAAAGAGGAAGCCGCCTAGTAGAATTTTGCACAGAGCACAACTTAATCATAGCTAACACTTGGTTTAAGAATCATGAAAGAAGGTTGTATGCATGGAAGAAGCCTGGAGATACTGACAGGTTTCAGATAGATTATATAATGGTAAGACAGAGATTTAGGAACCAGGTTTTAAGTTGTAAGACATTTCCAGGGGCAGATGTGGACTCTGACCACAATCTATTGGTTATGACCTGTAGATTAAAACTGAAGAAACTGCAAAAATGTGCGAAATTAAGGAGATGGGACCTAGATAAACTGAAAGAACCAGAGGTTGTACATAGTTTCAGGGAGAGCATAAGGGAACAATTGACAGGAATAGGGGAAAGAAATACAGTAGAAGAAGAATGGGTAGCTCTGAGGGATGAAGTAGTGAAGGCAGCAGAGGATAAAGTAGGTAAAAAGACGAGGGCTGCTAGAAATCCTTGGGTAACAGAAGAAATATTGAATTTAATTGATGAAAGGAGAAAATATAAAAATGCAGTAAATGAAGCAGGCAAAAAGGAATACAAACGTCTCAAAAATGAGATCGACAGGAAGTGCAAAATGGCTAAGCAGGGATGGCTAGAGGACAAATGTAAGGATGTAGAAGCTTATCTCAGTAGGGGTTAGATAGATACTGCCTACAGGAAAATTAAATAGACCTTTGGAGAGAAGAGAACCACGTGTATGAATATCAAGAGCTCAGATGGCAACCCAGTTCTAAGCAAATAAGGGAAGGCAGAAAGGTGGAAGGAGTATATAGAAGGTTTATACAAGAGCGATGTACTTGAGGACAATATTATGGAAATGGAAGAGGATGTAGATGAAGACGAAATGGGAGATTCAATACTGCGTGAAGAGTTTGACAGAGCACTGAAAGACCTGAGTCGAAACAAGGCCCCCGGAACTACTGACGGCCTTGGGAGAGCCAGTCATGACAAAACTCTACCAGCTGGTGAGCAGGATGTATGAGACAGGCGAAATACCCTCAGACTTCAAGAAGAATATAATAATTCCAATCCCAAAGAAAGCAGGTGCTGACGGATGTGAAAATTACCGAACTATCAGTTTAATAAGTCACAGCTGCAAAATACTAACGCGAATTCTTTACAGACGAATGGAAAAACTGGTAGATGCGGACCTCGGGGAGGATCAGTTTGGATTCCGTAGAAATGTTGGAACACGTGAGGCAATACTGACCTTACGACTTACTTAGAAGAAAGATTAAGAAAAAGCAAACCTACGTTTCTAGCAGCATTTGTAGACTTAGAGAAAGCTTTTGACAATGTTGACTGGTATACTCTCTTTCAAATTCTGAAGGTGGCAGGGGTAAAATACAGGGAGCGAAAGGCTATTTACAATTTGTACAGAAACCAGATGGCAGTTATAAGAGTCGAGGGGCATGAAAGGGAAGCAGTGGTTGGGAAAGGAGTGAGACAGGGTTGTAGCCTCTCCCCGATGTTATTCAATCTGTATATTGAGCAAGCAGTAAAGGAAACAAAAGAAAAATTTGGAGTAGGTATTAAAATTCATGGAGAAGAAGTAAAAACTTTGAGGTTCGCCGATGACATTGTAATTCTGTCAGAGACGGCAAAGGACTTGGAAGAGCAGTTGAACGGAATGGACAGTGTTTTGAAAGGAGGATATAAGATGAACATCAACAAAAGCAAAACGAGGATAATGGAATGTAGTCAAATTAAATCGGGTGATGCTGAGGGAATTAGATTAGGAAATGAGGCACTTAAAGGAGTAAAGGAGTTTTGCTATTTAGGAAGTAAAGTAACTGATGATGGTCGAAGTAGAGAGGATATAAAATGAAGACTGGCATTGGCAAGGAAAGCGTTTCTGAAGAAGAGAAGTTTGTTAACATCGAATATAGATTTATGTATCAGGAAGTCGTTTCTGAAAGTATTTGTTTGGAGTGTAGCCATGTATGGAAGTGAAACATGGACGATAACTAGTTTGGACAAGAAGAGAATAGAAGCTTTCGAAATGTGGTGCTACAGAAGAATACTGAAGATAAGGTGGATAGATCACGTAACGAATGAGGAGGTATTGAATAGGATTGGGGAGAAGAGAAGTTTGTGGCACAACTTGACTAGAAGAAGCGATCGGTTGGTAGGACATGTTTTGAGGCATCAAGGGATCACAAATTTAGCGTTGAAGGGCAGCGTGGAGGGTAAAAATCGTAGAGGGAGACCGAGAGATGAGTACACTAAGCAGATTCAGAAGGATGTAGGTTGCAGTAGGTACTGGGAGATGAAGAAGCTTGCACAGGATAGAGTAGCATGGAGAGCTGCATCAAACCAGTCTCAGGACAGAGGACAACAACAACAACTCGATGGGGGAGAGGCAGGTAAGTGGCTAGCATTTCAGCGGCTGGCGTTCGAGTGCGGACAGCACTGCCCAAGGCAGCAGTAAAACCGACGGTCAGTTTCTTCATTACCCCGACTCTGCAGGCGGAACTAGCTAAGTGTGTGTGTGTGTGTGTGTGTGTGTGTGTGTACATAGGTCCGCGTAGTCAGCGCGTACACAACTTTCCCACTAGAGCGCGCCCCGCTGAGCACAACAGCGCAGGCGCAGCGCTCGTCCGTCTCTGCACTACGAGATGGCGCTGACTTAGAGACGGACCAAATTCTGCTTCCGCCGATCCGCGTATTAATATGTAACGCAGCCAATGAGATTGCTGCTAACGTAGAACCTTTTCTCCTCGCGGATCACACTCGCGCAGTGATACCTGAACGCGCGAGGTATTATAACGAGTGTACAGACTTTCGATGAGTCAGTCTGCATTTGTCTGCACCAGTCTGTACCAGTCTGCATTAGTCTGTACCAGTCTGCATTTGTCTGTACCAGTCTATAGTCAAGTTTCAGTCGGCGCCTAACAAGATTACGATATTCCTGTACATAGCCATGAAGATATATGTATAGACACTTAGTCAAGTATCAGAGATATGTGAGAATAAGATTAACGTACCAAGACCAAAGGAACTTCAGATTGTCAATTGTAAACAGCATCCAGAATCAAGTTACATAATGTGTATGCTTTTTATTATTTTAATAAATGTGTGTGAAAATTAATCAAGTTCTGTTTAAAGTTGGTCACCGTCAATCTGCTACTCTAAGCGTGCAAGTGGCATTTCTGTCGTCCGACCTAACAGCAGAAGATAAACACGCCACGATAAGACCATGAGACATATAGCTGACACTCGCCTACTTCGTTAGAGCGACAAGTCAAATAATCTGATGGTGTGTGTACCGAAGGTCTTACAGCACACACACCACAGTGTGTGTGTGTTATGTCGAAGTTAACGTGTTTGGGTGGTTTTTCTGTCGAAGTTAACACCGTCGATATCTCTGTACTGTCGATATCGCTGTGGAGTGAAATCAAATGAAACAAGTAAGATTTGTTTTTAAGCTCTAAGAATGTGTTGTTGTAGTCCGCAACGAAGTAGAAAAGAATGAGGTTAACGTCGTCGTGGCAAACCCACTCACGTCAGATAGTGCGGTCTTGCACCGTTGTTATTGTAGGCAAACACATGGCTTGGTCGAGCTGCAGACTGGTTACATAAGACGCACGTTCGGAGCCAATCGAGGCGGCACTTGTGGCGGTCAGCGACCCGCGGCTGTTTTTCAGTGAAGCGCTGACGACGCGTGTCATTAGGACGTGTGGCCTCGCAGTGGCCACAGCCGTAGCAGCAGCGGCACCAACACCACAGCGCGCCCGTCAATATTTAGATAGCGCCGCCTGCCTCGTTAGACCCAGTTTGGTGCGCTTCGTTTGGCCGGCTGCCGCCCAGTGTCGCAGCTGGGTGGCCGGCATGTTACTCATTTCAGCTTGATGCTTCCCACATGCTTCCACTGCCACGGCGTGCTGGCGCTGTTCGTTATCGAAACTGCTATATACAAATTTAACAAGCGAAGACAACGTTGCGCTTCCGTACTATTTCATGCGCAATGTACACGCGATGCCTTGGTTGGCTCTGAGCACACACATACATGCCCGAGGCAGGATTCGAACCTGCGACCGTCGCGGTCGCGCGGTTTCATACTGTAGCGTCTAGAACCGCACGGCCACTCCGGCCGGCGCGATGCCTTGGACACATAATATTTTTTTATTGCGTTCTCCCCAATGAATGCCAACTGTTACAGGTGATAATGATTAACTTGGCGTGGGGTATGAGGAGCTGAATTTGTTTCGCCCTGGTGATAATGATTGAGTGAGTGTGGGAACGTTGAACGTGTTTTGCCCCGAAGTAAAGCAGGGCACAGTACAGCCCCGCACGCTTCTCTTGCCGCTCTGTAAAAGTACCTACACTCGAGCCGGCCAGGGTGACCGAGCGGTCCTAGGCGCTACAGTCTGGACCCGCGCGACCGCTACGGTCGCAGGTTCGAATCCTGCCTCGGACATGGATGTGTGTGATGTCCTTAGGTTAGTTTAAGTAGTTCTAAGTTCTAGGGGACTGATGACCTTTAGAAGTTAAGTCCCATAGTGCTGAGAGCCATTTGAATCTACACTCTAACCCAGGGCTTCCCAACGTGTGGTCCGCGAACCCCTTAGGGGTCCGTCGGCTCTTTCTAGGGGGTCCGCGGTCACCCTTCACCAAGTCGTGTAAACAAATGAGTAAAATTATTGAATAAAAATGTGAAAATCAAACTCATCACAATTTTTTTTCGTGTGAAAAACGTGTGTACTTTTACTTCAGGTCGCATTCCCCAGCAGCCTTTGCGGTTCCTAAGTGAGAACGCATACACAGTTTAGTGCCGGAGAATGCGTCTTCTCTGATCAACTGTTTCGCAACAATACTGTGGTCGTTTGTGCGTCGCCTCATGGCGGTAGATGCGCTGAAACATTTTACGCATGCGCGGAGCGAGCTTTGTCGATCAATCACAGTGCTCGCTGGTACGTATGCGGCCCCAGGCATCATTAAATGTTAAACTTGCTTTGTCAGTGGACTACCTATTTCATCAGTCGGTTTTTGACCTTCAAGTGGCTTTCATTCATCTCTAAACCAAAGGCTATTGATACTTTGCGGAGGGCGGAGGGGAGGGGGAGGGTTATTGGTAATATGCAATTTGCACTAAGAAGCTTTCAGTTCCCATGGGTTTCGCTCTAAAATTTAAAGTTACTCTGCTCTTGACTGACTAGGGGTCCGCCATGGATTTTCGACTGAAAAGGTTGGGAAGCCCTGCTCTAGCCCAACCAACGCCAACGAACGACAACCAACTGCTTCGTTGGCCGAGATTGCTTACTATGTACGAGCGCCATTATATGAGTCAAAGAAGCGGTTGGCCTTGGTTGCGGTTCGGTCTGCTGGTGGAACATAGAAGCGTTGGCGGTTGTTTGACTTTGTGACCCCTCTCCTAGTGTGAACGCAGAGTCGAATGTTGGTTGGTTCAGTAGCGATTTGCTGTGTCTGTAGAACGTACTTAGTATCTTTTATTGACTGTTTCGCGCGTTAGCTTAATAAGAGCGTACTCAGAAACACTAAAATTTACAGTTAAAAACACAGCAGTTAGCTGTTAAATCAGCCAATAACACACGCAGAGTGCGATTTGTGGCTGCCCTGAAAAACTTAATTTCAACAGTCGTTGTTTCCCCTGTACTCAGTGCCTATTCTCGTTAAGGATGTATGGAGGGTATATGGAGAAGACTTTGAAGCTGACAGTTTTGTCGTGAATGGGAACGTTAATGGGGCCCTTCCAGCTGCGATTATTTAAAAAAGTAAATAAAAAAGTGGAAAGATTAGACGCTTGGAGAGAAATAAGTGAGTCATTAGAAAGAAATGTGCAGGATGTGAAAAAGAAAATCGAGTCTGTATTGACATATTTTCGCCGTGAACGACGAAGAGAAACAAACAAAACTGGGAGTTGATCATTAATTTTTCTGCTGCAGGTACAGCTCTCCTAAAATAGGTGTCAGATTTGGAAATTTTGGGGTCTACACAGTTCAAAGACAATTCGAAATATATAGCTTTGATTCGTCCAAAAGCGTAGTTTCTTCTTCTTTTCTGATGACCAGCTTCGTGAAGTAAAATGAATTCTGCACATGCGACGACTACTAAATCCCCCTCTTCCCTCATGACATCGACGGGGAAATTGTAATTAGAAGGCTGTTTTTAACAATAACAGAACGGGAGCACTGTTTCAAAGTTATCAGAGCCAACTACGATTCTACATGGCCGAATCCTCTGGCCTCAAGTCCTTCATTTGGTGTGGATGAGAAGCTGAACGCAAATACATTGGAGACCAACATTAGGCCGAATCCAGTCTCTCGTCGTTCGTTGGCCTAGTGTGTGCGCGCGCCTTAATGGGAGTGGAGTCAGTTCAGGCGCGTGAAAATGGACACGAGGCCGGTTATTTTCGCTATCTGTTCGTCCAGATTTATGGACTTGAAGCATTTATTTACAGTTTTCATTTACTTCTTGCCTCAGTGGTGTGTGTTTTGAGAAAGTTCTATGTAGCACACGGGCGTGATGAGAGGGGCTCGTGATTAAAGCGTTTTTCCTTTTTTTTATGTGTAGACGCTAGAATGGCGGCTTAAATTTACACAAGTTTCGATTTATGACGCGAGAAACACCATGTGTTCTGTATTAGAAAACAGCATGAAGGGATAACACCAGGAGAGCGGTTTGCCTTAGTCTCATATTATTGAGCGCTCGACTGTATCGCGAAACAAAAGACTGCCTTTCTTTATTACCTTCTTCGACATAATGTTGTCAAGATGGCTACGACGTGTGTATCCTCGCAGTTTAAAAAAGTTGTATAACTCTCGCAGTACCGGGGGGGGGGGGGGGGATATTGTGTCCACCTTTTGAAAATATTGTAATGAGAATGTCGACATTCAGAATTTCCAGTTTCAGGGCCGTGCATATCAGTATCTCTGTAAAAAGTATGTAAGTGCAATTCAACAGCAATGGGCGAAATATGCATTTTTTAATTTTCTTTTTGGCGGCCTTAAAGTCCGAAGTACACATTATTGGAAGCGCATCGCTACTACTACGAATGTGATAGAAGGTATTTTCTGGTGCTGGACTCTACTTGTACTTCAGTACCTCTTTAAAAAATACATTGCTAATGTAATTCAACTACAATTAATGAATCTACACACATTAAAAAAAAGTTTTGCAGCACCTCGGTTCCGAGAGTTCCGGAACCTGTACAGAAAATTGGAATAGAGATCAACATGAACATCATCTCCGCCCTTGTTATTGCTCGTGAAAACCACACTTTGCATGTTGTACCACCATACAGCGAGACCTTCAGAGGTGGTGGTCAGTTTGCTGTACACACCGGTACTTCTAATACTGAGTAGCACGTCCTATTACGTTGATGCATGCCTGTATTCGTCGTGGCATACTATCCACAAGTTCATCAAGCACTGTTGGTCCAGAATGTCCCACTCCTCAACGGCGATTCGGCGTAGATCCCTCAGAGTGGTTGGTGAGTCACGTCGTCCATAAACCGCCCTTTTCAATATATCCTAGATATGTTCGATAGGGTTCATGTCTGGAGAACATGCTGGCCACTCTGATCGAGTGATGTCGTTATCCTGGAGCAAGTCATTCACAAGATGTGCACGAGGGAGGGGGGGGGGGGGGCGAATTGTCATCCATGAAGACGAATGCCTCGCCAATGTGCTGCCGATATTTTGCAGTGTCGCTCGGAGGATGGCATTCACGTATCGTTCAGCCGTTACGGCGCCTTCCATGACCTGCAGCGTACGCCGGCCCCACATAATTCCACCACAAAGCAGAAGGGAACCTCCACCTTGCTGCACTCGCTGGACAGTGTGTCTAAGGCGTTCAGCCTGACTGGGTTGCCTCCAAACACGTCTCCGACGATTGTCTTGTTGAAGGCATATGCGACACCCATCTTTGAGGAGAACGTGATGCCAAGGCTTAGCGGTCCATTCGTCATGTTGTTTGGCCCATCTGTACCGCGCTGCATGGTGTTGTGGTTGCAAAGATGGACCTCGCTATGGACATCGGGAGTGAAGTTGGGCATCATGCAGCCAACTGCGCACACTTTGAGTCGTAACAGGACGTCCTGTGTCTGCATGAAAAGCATTATTCTACATGGTGGCGTTGCTGTCGGTTCCTTCGAGCCATAATCGGTAGGTAGTGGTCATCCACTGCAGTAGTAGCCCTTGGGCGGCCTGAGTGAGGCATGTCAGTGACAGTTCCTGTCTCTCTGTATCTCTTCCATGTCCGAACAACATCGCTTTGGTTCACTCCGAGACGCCTGGACACTTCCCTTGTGAGAGCCCTTCCTGGCACAAAGTAACAATGCCGACGCGATCGAACCGCGATATTGACCTTCTAGGCATGGTTGAACTACAGACAACATGAGCCGTATACCTCTTTCCTGGTAAAATGATTGGAACTGATCGGCTGTCGGAACCCAATAGGCGCTGCTCATGCATGGCTGTTTACATCTTTGGGTGAGTTTAGTTACATCTCTGAACAGTCAAAGGGACTGTGTCTGTGATACAATATTCATACTCAACGTCTTTCTTCAGCAGTTCTGGGAACCGTGGTGACGCAAAACTTTTTTGATGTGTGTATTATATATATAGGTCTGTTACATATACAGGGTCATCCCAGATAAATCTTTTGTCCAGAAGCCAAATAATAGACCCGCATTACGTTATTCAGTAATCCGTTTTCACTCCTTAAGGCCTGTTCAAACATATGTTGGGTAGATTACCGTTCGTGTAAACGTGACGACATTAGAAACGTAACACAAAACAGTCGTTTAGCTTCCTGTGCTTGCACACAGTGCCGGTATCCGGGGTACCGTAAATAGTCCACTTGCTGCAGCTGACACTAAACAAAAGCTGAAATGCTTAGTTCCGTTTGCAAATATTCTTGTACAGAAGAAAGCCCTGGAGAAGAGCCCCAATTTAATCCTCTCCACTGAAAAGATGAATGAAGTAAATATTAGTGTGGTTCAAATGGCTTTGAGCACTATGCGACTTAACTTCTGAGGTCATCAGTCCCCTAGAACTTAGAACTGCTTAAACCTAACTAACCTAAGGACAGCACATAACACCCAGTCATCAAGAGGCAGGGAAAATCCCAGACCCCGCCGGGAATCGAACCCGGGCGCGGGAAGCGAGAACGCTACCGCACGACCACGAGCTGCGGACATAGTAACCTCAGATATGTTTGCAGATGATACACTTATCTGTTATGAAGTACAGTCTGAAAGAGGCTGGATAAATATTCAGTCAGATCTCGACAAGATTTCAAAGTGGTTCAGAGATTGGTAACTTACTTTAAATATCTAGAAATGTAAAATTGTTCAATTCACAAATGGGAAAAAACCACAGTATCCTGCACCTATAATATCTATGAGCCGCTGTTGGAATCAGCCGTTTTATACAAATACCTGGATATAAGAAGTTACAGGGGTTTGAAATGGAATGATCATATAGGCTCAGTCATAAGCAAAGCAGGTGGTAGACTTTATTGGTAGAATAACGGGGAAGTGCAACCAATCTACAAAGGAGATTGCTTACAAATCACTCGTGTGACCGGTTCTAGAATATTGCTCAAGTTTATGAGACCCATATCAAATAGGACCAACAGGGGATACTATACGTATACAGAGAAGAGCAGCCGACTGGTCGCAGGCTTGTTTGATCGTGGAAGAGTGTCACAGAGATACTGAAGGAACTGATGGTGGTGGTGGTTAGTGTTTAACGTCCCGTCGACAACGAGGTCATTAGAGACGGAGCGCAAGCTCGGAGTAGGGAAGGATTTGGAAGGAAATCGGCCGTGCCCTTTCAAAAGAACCATCCCGGCATTTGCCTGAAAAGATTTAGGGAAATCACGGAAAACCTAAATCAGGATGGCTGGAGACGGGATTGAACCGTCGTCCTCCCGAATGCGAGTCCAGTGTGCTAACCACTGCGCCACCTCGCTCGGTGAAGGAACTGAACTGGAAGACTCTTGAAGATAGACGTAAACCATACCGAGTAAGTATGTTTAACAAAGTTTCAAGAACTGGCTTTAAATGAGGACTTCCGGAATATATTAAAACTTCTTAAGTATCGCTCACTTAGGGATCGTGAGGATAAGATTAGAATAATTGCTGCGCGCAGTGGCATTCAGTCATTCTTCCCATATTCCATAGTGTAGGAAACGGGAAGAATAATAACGTACAATGGGACGTACACTCTGTCATGCATGCCACGATGGTTTGCAGAGTGTACTCCCTAAGTATCGGTCACATGGGGGTCGTGAGGATGCACGCGCAGAGGCATTCAGTCATTCTTCCCGGGCTCCATACCCGAATGGAACGGGAAGAAACTAATAACTGGTACAATGGGACGTACCATCTGCCATGCACTTCACGGTGGTTTGCAGAGTATAGACGTAGATGTAGAAACTAATGGAAATACGAGGAAAAGACTGACTGGTCATTCAGTCAACCGTCTTTAGTTGAAGGCTTGTGTGAGTACAGTGTACAGCAACGAAGAAAAGCAATACATATCTGAGGAGAATGTAAATTAGCAGAACAGTAATTACAATAACGCTTTTATATTTACAGTGTGGGTCAGTGAATACAATACGGTGTAAAACGATACCATACTGTTGTTATAACAATGATAGAATTACTCTGGTCAGTTTTTACGTTAGAGAATACGTATTTGAATAACAGAACAGAAAACGGAGGCAGCAGCCCAAATGATTACGGTATTCCAGGAGGTTATCTTGGTGCAGCAGAGTCTTTCATACACCAATATGAGTCTTCTAGTCGTACATGTCTAATCACTAGTCGTGATATCTGTGTTTCAAGACCTGTTGCCCGACTTGGTAATGCAATATTTATCCGTTCCCAAGATGCAGAGTTTCGAAGTTACACCACTTCGCCCTGTACAATACAAACGTAAAATCTGGTGCGACGTGAAATGCAAAACTAAACAATCGAAGAAAATTGCTCACGTTTTCAGAAATCTTCACCTGTTATCAAGAGCCGCCGTGGTCTCGCGGTTCTAGGCGCGCAGTCCGGAACCGTGCGACTGCTACGGTCGCAGGTTCGAACCCTGCCTCGGGCATGGATGTGTGTGATGTCCTTAGGTTAGTTAGGTTTAAGTAGTTCTAAGTTCTAGGGGACTAATGACCACAGCAGTTGAGTCCCATAGTGCTCAGAGCCATTTGAACCCAAAAAACAAGATTTTGGGATATCAAAACAGAACCGCGTGTTACAAGATGGCTACTCACCTGAAACAGCATTAGTTTTTATGGTATGTTGCTAAGGTCCTGATTTCGAACTACAGTGAAAATTTTCGTGAAATCTTTATCCGTTTCCGAGGTACAGAGGCTCAAAGTTATCGTACTTGTACACGTAAAATCCTATGTGAGGCGAAAACGTTGTTTATAAAGCGACATAACACGGAGAACCATGTTTGAAAGTGTCTCTTATGTCCCCAAAAGGGTTCTGGGAATACCACGAAGTTGCACTACTGACGCAATATTTTGTTTTTTTCATGTAAAATGCGGTTTGACGTATAAAGTTACATACTGTTGTGTTACTTGTATTTCAATTTCACGTAAGTAAACTATCAAAATTTTACCGGTCTATGAAGTTCTTTTCATATGATTGACATGGCGTGCTGTAGCAGAAAAAAAGAAAACCATCGGAATAATTCTCCTAACAGAGCACAAAAAGGCAAATATAGTCCTCTTTATTAAAACACTGACTGAAAAGTCAGTTACGAGTTGCCTTACTCTACCTCCCTGAACACTTTACAAATTTTCCCAGATACTCTGGCTTATGAACAGATTCGCGCTTTCTTATGTTGAGAGAGAGGAGGAGACAATGGCTGTGGGAAAGAGGCAGGGAAGTAATAGTACTGGAAGAAATGTACGGTGGTTGTGATATAGTAAGAGCGAAGGAAACAATGGCATTATGAGAGAAAGAGAGGGACACAGTGGCAGTGGAACATAATTGGCAGTGACAAACCAGAACAATATACAGAGTGAAGAGACAGTGCAGGTAGGAGATAAATAAAGAGAAGAAGAAAGTGGAAGCGGGTGAGAGACAGTGCTATGACAATGACAACGAGGAAGAGAAAGATAGTGACACTGAAAGAGATAGCAGCATTGGGAATGAAGGAATAGCAGTAAGAGAGAGCAAGAGGGAGAGGGAGAGAGTGACTGTGACTGTGGTTGCTGTACAGGGGACATTGACAGAAAGACAGTTGGACTGAATGACTGAGCGAGAATGGGCAAGTAGGAGTGGATGGGTAGTAATGACTTACAGCGATGGAGGAATGAGTGGGGGCGAGTTACAGTTAGGGGAGCTTGTGGGAGTTGAAGGTGAGCTGCGTTTCAGAAAGAGCGCGAATATTTTCACATGCCAGAATTTTTGGCAAAATGTTTAAACATTCTGAGGAAACTAGAATGAGGCAGCTCGTAGAATACAAGTCACTTATTTCGTATTACAGAGGAGCGTGGTTCGAGGGGAACGCCCTTTTGATATTGAGGTTTCGTCCAGTTTCCCTGTAAGTAATAGGACTTCAAACGAATGGCGAGATGATTATTTAAGTAGACCGCGTCAGTTTTCCTCCGAACACTATGTTAATATTTCGTTTCTACACATAGTAGTTTCGGCGTGGGATAGTCATAAAACTAATTCCTCCCCCCCCCCCCCCCCCCTCTCTCTCTCTCTCTCTCTCTCTCTCTCTCTCTCACACACACACACACACACACACACACACACACACACACCATGAAACAGAGAGCGGGGAGGAGGACACATGGGTATGCATCTGCAAGAGTCTGATATTTCTTATGAATCCGCGATGTCCTCTCCTTCCCCAACTCTATACGAGTATGTGCAGCCCAGAAGGAACCTGACGACGAGTCTCGGAATTTAGGCCGATTTAATGAGGCTGTAAATGACGAATAAACCATTAATTTTAAAGAGGTTAAGGTTAGAGCTCTACAATCAATAAGACTCCTTCAGATCGGTTATCGTTCTGAAACTTCTTAAATGAAGGCCAGATGGACTGCTGTTAGATCGAGTGCGATATATATCCTTACTTGCTGTGTAATAAAATTGTATTCGGAAGGCAGTTGGTTCGTCGAAGTATTCTCTCAGACTGTTTGCTGCAATTACGAACCATAAAACTACCACTAACTGTCTGTTGTAAAAGCTCGCGTCAAGTGGGGACTTCAGTAGGACTTCGTAAACAAAAAAGATTCCTTGTTCGTTACTGCGCTCTGCTGTTATTTGATGGATATGTTGCTGGCTAACAACCATTACGTGACCAAAGAGTCAGTAGCAGTTGCCTCTGTTTCTCCCTGTGGGTCATGGTGCGAGATTGCCTGTTGACGAGTGGTTTACCTAAGGACATCACACACATCCATGCCCGAGGCAGGATTCGAACCTGCGACCGTAGCAGTCGCGCGGTTCCGGACTGAGCGCCTAGAACCGCTAGAGTGTAACAAAACAGGCAAGGAGGGTTAGTTGCATAATTAGCCACCACATTTTCTTTCTTTCTTCGAACAAACGTACTTAACCTCGTGTGCATAATGTTTTTGTTGGAAATTAAAAGATAAATTCTCTTTTCGCGAATGGAACGCAGGTGTTCTTGAAGTAGTCACATGTAAAGGTTAGAAACGTTGTTTGCTGTGGTCTTAAGTCCTGAGACTGGTTTAATGCAGCTCTCCATGCTACTCTATCCTGTGCAAGCTTCTTCATCTCCCAGTACTTACTGCTACCTACGTCCTGAAACATTAATTCATCAGGATAGAGCAGGCTACACTTAGCACTAACAACGTATTGGAATCTACAATCAGACTGTTCGTAATTACTATTCAAAAGCTTAAAATCTGTATTCTATGCCGGTGGCAGTTATTACGAAAATTTCACTATGCGTAATATCTGAAATTCAATATAGCAGGTTCCATTTCGTTGATAGCGCTTTATTAATGCACAACGTGTGCAGCAGTGAAGCCAAATCCATTACCTATCGAATGAATTTGTCAGGGCGGTCCTTGTGTGAGCAGCCAAGGTGAAGAGAATAATGCAATACAAACAATTCCTGAAAAACCAACAGACTTACATACAAACTGTATTTCACATACAAATTATACTTCAGAACTAAAGTGAAAGCTACAGTTATGCTGTTTTACAATAAAGAATGACGAACTTGTCAATCTGTAAATGAATAATAGATATTAAATCAAGTTGGACTGTATAACGAAAATGATCTCACATAATTTCCTTTGCCGATTCTTTTGTGTCCTCACTTTAAGGAACAAGATAGCTGGAATATGTTATTTATATTTAATTTTAAATTTCCTTTTGTACCTGATTGTTCTCGATGTTTTTACTTGGAATTCCTTAGAGCAGATTTTTTTCTGTACCCAGTTGCATCAAAGCACACACTTGGAGGAAGTAATGTGCACCCAGAAAAAATTTATAACATGGCAATTATCAAGCTAATATTTATATTATTGGAAACACCAAATGTATAGGTATCGAGAGCAAATATTTATTTCAGTATTAATAACGTCAACCTGTGCTGAGAAACAGAAACGATAGTTTTTTCCCAACCAGCTGTTCATTAACTGCCGGTTCCTTTGACTTCCACTGTCGCCAGAGACGACGGACATAACTTGTATTCGGAAGGCGCAACATTCGTATTCTTATCCTATCATTCTGGCTAAGTTTCCCCGTAACGGTCCCTAAATCACTAGACCCGAATGTTGGGATGATTCCTTAAACTATGCAGTGGCTGATGCCTTCACTCATGTTTATAAAATAAGCCAATGCATCTTCTCCCAGATGTTCGCTTCGTTGCCTTTTGTTCCACGTGGGTACGCTCTAGATTTTATTAACACTGTCGTAGGTTACACAGGATTGATAAAACAATATTCTTATGACTATGACTGGGAAATGCATATCCACCGTTTCAGCCATGGAATGTACTGACATGTCGAAGCGTTCACGACCACGCGTAAAATTTTATATCTCGTACCAAAAACTAAACTCTTTGCAGCTTCTGCGAGCTTACATGTGAGAGCCGGAATGTTGCCTCAGTATACGAAATCGTTTGTTTCTCGTCGATTCTAATTTAGTCACAATATCATTGCTCCGAAAGCGGTCTTGATTGCCTCATTCTGTCTCTTTTGGTGTATCGACCGCTATTTGTTTGATTATTTTCTACCAGTTCCGAACTCCCAGATGTGAAAGGAATAAAAGTCACCGCCTCTAAACCGTACATATCCAAACATTGCCACAAAAGGGGAGATCTGTAGTATAATGTACCCGGGGAAACTCCAGCCATTTTCGTTAGTATTTAGATAACCTCTTTCTGTAAGACTGTATTACCATCTTCGGATCTGCAAGGTTGAAATGGCTCTAAGCATTATGGGACTTAACATCTGAGAACACCTGAGGTCATCAGCCCCCCTAGACTTAGAACTACTTAAACCTGACTAACCTAAGGACATCACACACATCCATGCCCGAGGCAGGATTCGAACATGCGACCGCACTGTAGCCCCTAGAACTGCTCGGCCACCGCGGCCGGCTTATCTGCGAGGATAGAACCATACTGACAGGTTAATAATTTTACAAAAAGTCTAACCAAATGCATTTGGCATGCCATAGGCCTACGTATGGAAAAGTTACATATCTTCAAATTCATGCAGTCTCCGCCATCTGCGCTTTGTGTCGTGTCATATCACAAATGTATGTTGACATGTCAAAATTAAAATAAATGCATATACAAAACATAAGATTAATGCGCCGACTGCTAGTGTTCTTGCACATATACAGTGTAATACAGGCTACGATGTCAAGTAAAAGCAGCACTGCATCGTAAGCTCGACAGATGGCGCTGCAGCAGTGCAATTTACAGTTGTGTTTTACAGAAGTCAAGGTACAGCTATAGAGTACTAAGAATTGTTACCGTATTAGTTAAGAAGCTGTACAATAATTTGTTAAAGTAATAATTCAAAAGGCTTTCAACTTTAGTCGTCATTCTTTCTCGGCGCCCAGTACACTCAGGGACTTCAGTGGTGTTGACCAGACAATTTTATGAAATTATCCTCTTATTAAAGGTTAAATAAAGTTTGAATAACATATAACTGGAACGGTTGCATGTTCCAGTTATACGATGTACTGTTGCATTTGCTTGACCTCATAGACCGTTTTCTGCTGTGGTGCGAGCATGAACACGGGCAGTGGGCGCATTAATCTTACGTTTGTTGTATACAAAGCGCAGACGGTGGAGATTTTCTGAATTGTAAAGTTGAAGGTATGTAACTTTTCCACGTCAGTGGACATGTCAACTACACATTTTGTAAAATTGTTTCTGAAGAAGAGAAATTTGTTAACATCGAGTGTAGATTTAAATGCCAGGAAGTCGTTTCTGAAAGTATTTGTATTGAGTGTAGCCATGTATGGAAGTGAAACATGGACGATAAATAGTTTAGACAAGAAGAGAATAGAGGCTTTCGAAATGTGGTGCTACAGAAGAATGCTGAAGGTTAGATGGGTAGATGACATAACTAATGAGGAGGTATGGAATAGAATTGGGGAGAAGAGGAGCTTGTGGCACAACTTGACTAGAAGAAGGGATCGGTTGGTAGGACATGTTCTGAGGCATCAAGGGATCACCAATTTAGTATTAGAGGGCAGCGTGGAGGGTAATAACCGTAGAGGGAGACCAAGAGATGACTACACTAAGCAGATTCAGAAGGATGTAGGTTGCAGTAGGTACTGGGAGATGAAGAAGTTTGCACAGGATAGAGTCGCATGGAGAGCTGCATCAAACCAGTCTCAGGACTGAAGACCAAAACAACAACATTACGCTATCAATCTGGTTCTGTCCTTGCACATCCGAAGATGAATAACTAATGTAGACTTCGGGAATACATTCGTCTAGATAATATATTTAAACGATTAACAGGTTAATGTGAAATGGTGCTATTTGTACATTAATAACAGGGTAAGTGCTAGAATGTTGAATACAAGCATGCAAACGTGCGTGCATTATACTGTACAGATGCCGGATATGATTTTGTGGGATGGAGCTACATGCCTGTTGCACTTGGTCGGTCAATGGACGGTTAATACTGTTTGTGGATGCTGCTGAAGTTCTCGTCCTATGATGCCCCATATGTGCTCGACTGGAGACTGATCTGGTGATCGAGCAGGCCAAGGCAACAAGTCGACGCTCTGCCGAGAATATTGGGTTAAATCAGTGGTAGGTGGGTAAGCGTTATTCTGTTGGAAAACACGCCCTGGAATGCTCCTCATGAATCAACAGATAGACGTACGAATTTCCAATCAGGATGCGTGGGATAACGACGAGAATGCTCCTGCTGCCATACGAAGCCGCGTCCGAGGCCATAACTCCAGGTGTAGGTCCTTTGTGTCTAGCAAGCAGACAGGTTGGTTGCAGGCCCTCAGCTGGCCTCAGATAATCAACACACATCAATCGCTGGCACCAGTTTTTATCTGGAAAAACTAAGACTTCCACTCTGTCCGCTAATGAGCTCTCGCTTGACACCACTGAATTCGCGAAGTTACCAACAGTTCGTTGTGCCACTGTGGTACCAACTGCTGCTCAGGTTGCTGCTGCAGGTGTAGTACAAAGCGCTAGAGCCATATGCCGATCACGATGGTCTTCCCTCTCGATAGGGCCGAGCCCGGTCTTCTTGCGATCATACATTGTCGTGACCACCGTTGTCAGCAATAATATACAATTGCTACGTTCCTGCCAGGTATTTCTACGATCAGTTTCTCGTAGCCCCACTGCACGACCTCGTTAAAACTCAGTGAAATGTTGATAGTGACGTCTGTGTCGTCTTAAGGGCATTCTTGAGTAATATCAACTCATCATCTCCACGCCCATCAACTCACCACCTCCACGCCCGAGCTCAAAGTTAGCTAACGTTGACGACGTCTACAACCAGTACTTAATATAAACCTGATATGCGTTCTGGCAACGGCCTTGCCACAGTGGATACACCGGTTCGCGTGAGATCAGCGAAGTTAAGCGTTGTCGGGCGTGGGCGGCACTTGGATGGGTGACCATCCAGCCGCCATGCGCTGTTGCCATTTTTTGGGGTGCATTCAGCCTCGTGATGCCAATTGAGGAGCTACTCGACCGAATAGTAGCGGTTCCGGTCAAAGGAAAGCATTATAACAACCGGGAGAGCTGTGTGCTGACCACACGCCCCTCCTATCCGCATCCTCAACTTAGGATGACACGGCGGTCGGATGGTCCCGTTGGGCGACTTGTGGCCTGAAGACGGAGTGCTTTTGATATGCGTCCTGATTGTAGCGCAACTAGCGCCACTCGTAAGCGACTGGTGCGAAGTTTGAACCATCTTTCAGATGTAGAAACGCTTAACTCCTTCTTCGTGTTGTGTTTATTTTATTTATTTTTTGTCTTGACTGTTTGGAGTTTTTCCGAAGTTCATACTCTAAATAGTTTAGAAGAAAGTAAGTTAAATATTTGGTACTCACACCGCGTAGCTGATTACTGATAGTGTGCCAATTAGAACTTAATCTCTCATTGACTTGTGCATCGTTAGCGAGGGTGGATTTACTGGTTTAGACAAAGACAAGAACAAGAAATGGACTGTTGCCTTCCCGCCACTCGCGTGAAGCGTCAGGAGAGTTGGGTGAGGGCTTCTGGACAGGGGGCTTGAACTCAAGAACTCTAAACACGAGTCCGGTGGCGCAACGGCCGCACTCACTCGGCATGTGCGACAACAGCCTGCCCGCGGCCGCAGACCGCAGCCGTGGTCGTCCCGCTTCCCACATGTATTGCGTTACTGGAGACGTGCCCCATGTCTTTTCTCTTGCGGCTGCCTATTTGCTGCATGGGCAACGTCTCCAAATTCAGTGTTTGAAACCTACGGCATAAGCTATAGGATCACTGATCTGAAATTAAACCGCCGACCGCTGTGGCCGAGCGGTTCTAAGCGCTTCAGTTCGCAGCCGCGCTGCTGCTACGGTCGCAGGTTCGAATCCTGCCTCGGGCATGGATGTGTTCTCAGGTTAGTTAGGTTTAAGTAGTTCTAAGGCTACGGGACTGATGACCTCAGATGTTGTCCCATAGTGCTCATAGCCATTTGAACCATCATTTTTTTTTAAATGTAACATACACGTGAACGGGAAATTTCTTCTGGTTCAAGCAACAGCGAAGAGTATCCCAAATTTCAAATTGACTTTAATAATATCGACTGATCACTCCACAGTGCTGTTCCAATTGACATTGGACCGAAATGGATCTTTCACTCTGTAGCGTAGTGTGGACTGTTTTAAAATTTCCTGACAGATTAAAACTCTGTTCGGCACCGGAACTCGAGCTCAGAACCTTGCCTTTTAAGACTTTTTTTCCACCGATGAGCTATACAGGCACAACCAACGATCTGCAGAGTGATACATTCATTCCGGAGACAATACTCTGACTACAACTAACTAATTTCTCAGCTATATCATTTCTTCTAAGCAGTACTAACCTGCCGAGGTATGCTGAAGAATTTCTGTCAATTTTGGAAAGTAGAAAAGAGGTATTGGCAGAAGGGAAACTGCGAGTCCTTGACAAGAGTCGTGCCCGGATTGTTCAGTCGCGAGAAATGTTGACTATGAGAGATAACGTACAGAAATTGTACTAAAGAATTAGCTATGCTTATCAACATATTGCGTTGCGGAATTGTATTTTTATAGAAAACTGAAGATTGTCATTTTCCCGTTTCCTTTTACACGGGAACTGATATAACTACATTTGTACTCCAAAAACGTGTCAGAGATATTCTAAAAACAGAAAGCGATCAATGTGAACAATCCTGTTGGTGGATCATCCGCAACTCGCTGTTCTGCGCTCGTAGGTAGCACACTGCGCCTAGCACAAGCCCACCGCGGCGCTCGGGGGCCACAACACCAAGTAACACCTGGAGATGGGCTTATAATAGCCCGAAACCCGTCGTGTGATAATAAAAGAACTTTACAGCTGAAGCGGTATTTGCAACCTCTGGGATCAACGTGAAGACTGCAAGATAATCTGCATTTGTGGGTTACGGCGATAAAAGCTATGATAATGCCTTTTACAAAGGGCAATAACAGTTCAGCTGAGCAGGCAGCACAGTGCAAAAGTCTAACAAACTGTGAAACAAACGTTATAAAGACACCTGCAGAGGGAAAGAACGAAACTTTAGTAAGAATCGAGGAGAAATTTGCATCGAACACCCAATCGTGATAATCGAATGTTTACTTCCTCCACATATAAGCGTCCAAATAGAACGTAGCTCAAACATAGTAAATCTCAGCCACAGAATAATATTACATAGAATTATATGTGGATCGTCTTCGGGAAATTCAAGAGAGTACAGGTGTATGATGTTTTTTCTTCCTTTTTTCTTTAGCATATTTTTAATATTTGAAAGAGTCTTGAGTAGTGATGAGAAATACACAGAGAACTCTGTATGTCCTTTTTTTCTGGAACTTAACTGTACCATTGGTATTGGATTTACTGATTTCTGCTTAATATATACTACAAAGGGAGTCATGAATTCTCTCAGCTTCATTTTAAAAAGAATTTAGTTTTGGAAGTCAACTTTCATGAATTCTGGTGCAGCAGGAGTTATGAAATTAGAAGAGAACACCGGGGCCTGCATCGTATCGAAGAAGGCAGACGGTGGCTGGACGTGGGAGGGGAGATCCGCTGGCGTTTAATTAAGCTCGAGCCCGGGTGCCCGTATTTAAATCTTCATTTCAGCCTCTAGACCCGTCATTGCCTTTCAGCCCTCGCCTACCTGACGAGCCCGGTTCGGAAGCTGCAGTCGACCTGTGCACACTACGTATACTCTGTTAGACCTGCACATGTGTCGAAATGTACTAAAGGCCCTTTTCCAAATATATACTGAAATGTTCAATGCCTCGGAATGAAGTTACTGAAAAAGAGCGTCATGTCAGAGGCCGCTGGTCATGAATTCATCAAAACTTAGGACTTACCGAAAATATTTGTAGATAACCGGAAAACCAGTGAGTGGTTGGGTTGCTAATGGAAGCGAAAATTCCTTTTTTTTTTTTGCTGAGAACCATCGGCCAATAAAAGTTGTGACTCGAAATCGATGACACCATTGAATAGTCTCACTTTTGTGCAAGTTCTACCATGTATTGCCGAGAAGCAAGAAAATAATTCAACAGTAGATGCAGAAGTCACCGTATTTCCTCTGAAACAGAAGCTTGACTGGGAGATTGTGCGTGCTGAGGCACTCGTTCCACCGATCGGATCTGGTAAAGTTATGTTGTTTTCTCTCTTGGGACCATTCAGGACGCTGTTTCCCAAAGTAAGACTTCTTTAAGAGGTACTTTCTGCACCTATATCTATATGCATCTATCCGGTGTAGAAGTATGAAACTGAAATTTGGTTGCAATAATTACACGTCTGTAGTTTGAAGCTGATAAACAATATTTTATTCAAAATAATCCCCATTGATATTTATACACGCTAAAAAACAGTCTTCTTTTGAAGCGAACAAGTCAGCGAGCCATTTTCGTACTTCTTCATACGAATTGGAGTGTTGTTCAGCGAGAGCGTGTCCCAGTGATGCAAATAGATGATAATCGCACGAAGCCAAGTCTGGAGAATAAGCCGCATGCCGTAGATTTCCCAACTGAACGCCGCGATCATTTCTCTGACCCGTTTTGCTGTGTGTGATGGGGCGTCATCATGGAGCAATATGACTTTGCGTTGTCTTTTTCCATATTCCGGTCGTTTTTCAGTAATGTTCGACTTAAATCAATAATTTGCTATTGGTAGCGATCAGTGTTTCACCAGCTTTTAGCAGCTCATAATAGATGACACCCTTCTGATCCCACCAAACACAGAGCATTGTCTCCTTTCCCTAGCGATTTGGTGTTGCAGTGTGGTGAAGAAACGTACTCATGGAAGAGGCATGAAATTTTCACAGCATGCCATTTGCGAGATTTAACTCATATGGAAATAGAATATTTAAAATATCTGAGTTGGTTTTGTTTTTATGTTCATTTATTTACAAAATTCTGTCAAAAAATTGAGAAAAAAAAAATTAACATGCACCACAATACAATGTTAGTAATAATTGTAATTCAGTGTATCTAGAAAGGTGCATTCAGTAATTATGGAAAATTGTAAGTTGCTGTCTTAAAACGTTTCCAAGATAATGGGTAACAAAAATCGATGATTTAACATTGGCGGCATAGGACATACAATGTCCCCTTCGTAAATGAACTTGTGACGAAACGCGCGGTTCCTCTTAGGATCTCTACTTTCTCTTTCGGTCCACATGTATCGTGGATGGACTACATTTCGTGAGGATTGTTGTATCGAATCTGCGATTAGATTTATGGAGACTAATTTAGATTATACACTACTGGCCATTAAAATTGCTACATCACGAAGATGACGTGCTACAGACGCGAAATTTAACCGACAGAAAAAAGATGCTGTGATATACAAATGATTAGCTTCTCAGAGCATTCACACAAGGTTGGCGCCGGTGGCGACACCTACAGCATGCTGACATGAGGAAAGTGTCCAACCGATTTCTCATACACAAACAGCAGTTGAACGGCGTTGCTTGGTGAAACGTTGTTGTGTTGCCTCGTGTAAGGTGAAGAAATGCGTCCCATCACGTTTCCGACTTTGATAAAGGTCGGAATGTAGCCTATCGCGATTGCGGTTTATCGTATCGCAACATTGCTGCTCGCGTTGGTCGAGATCATATGGCTATTAGCAGAATATGGAATCGATGGGTTCAGGAGGGTAATACGGAACGCCGTGCTCGATCCCAACGGCCTCGAATCACTAGCAGTCGAGATGACAGGCATCTTATCCTCATGGCTGTATTGGATCGAGCAGCCACGTCTCGATCCCTGAGTTAACAGATGGGAACGTTTGCAGCAGCATGGACTATCAGCTCGGAGACCATGGGTGAGGTTACCCTTGACGCTTCATCATAGACAGGAGCGCCTGCGATGGTGTACTCAACGACGAACCTGGGTGCACGAATGGCAAAACTTCATTTTTTCGGATGAATCCAAGTTCTGTTTACAGCATCATGATGGTCGCATCCGTGTTTGGCGACATCCCGATGAACGCACATTGGAAGCGTGTATTCGTGATCGCCATACTGCCGTATTACACGGCGTGATGGAATGGGGTGCCATTGGTTACACGTATCGGTCACGTATTGTTCGCATTGATGGCACTTTGAACAGTGGACGTTACATTTCAGATGTGTTACGACCCGTGGCTCTACCCTTCATTCGATCCCTGCGAAACCCTACATTTCAGCCGGATAGTGCACATCCGAATGTTGCACGCCCTGTACGGGTTTTTCTGGATGCCCTACCCACATATTCTCCAGATTTCTCACCAGTTGAAAACGGCTGGTCAATGGTGGCCGAACAACTGGCTCGTCACAATACGCCAGTCATTACTCTTGATGAACTGTGGTATCGTGTTGAAACTGCATGGGCAGCTGTACCTGTACAAGCCATCCAAACTCTGTTTGACTCAATGTCCAGGCGTATCAAGGCCGTTATTACGGCAAGAGGTGGTTGTTCTAGGTATTGATTTCTCAGGATCTGTGCACCCAAATTGCGTGGAAATGTATCAAAGTTAGTTCTAGTATAATATATTTGTCCAATGAATGCCGATTTATCATCTGCATTTCTTCTTGGTGTAGCAAATTTAATGGCCAGTAGTGTAGTTGGGCATTTCTCTTCACTGCTCCCGTACAAACAAAATAGCCGAAAGAACTGTGTGCGGTATGTTTGTTTACTGCGTCCGTAAAGTAAGACAGGCAAGTTTAATGCCTTGTCCCGCACTAGAATATTAGTAGACGGTTGTAATTAGTGCCCGTAGTGCTGTATGGAGCGATGCAACGATTGGGGGGTGGGAATTGATGTTGAATGTAGTAGACAGTCCTCATAATAAGCGCATAGAACCCGGCTCACTGCCATGGAGAAGCCTGTGTGGAGGATTACCGGCGACTGCTTGGTGTTTTGTGGGCGCGGTAGGCAAGAGCGGCAGCGCTCGGTGGATGCGTGGGTAAGTTCTCAGGTGGCTGCGGCGGGCTGACTGACAAGCGAGGCCCCGGTTAGCATAATAACGGCGCCACAACGGGCCCCACGGCGCCCATCGTGTCTGGCCTACCAGCCCCGCTGCTCCCGGACCATAGATTCGTAGGCTCAGGGCCAGCAGAGCCCTGGCTGAATGCGCTGCCACCTGCCCGTTTTAGAACCACCAGTCCTGTGAGCGCTTCGCATACACTACACTGTTAACGACGAAGGAATCCACGGAAATGCATAAAACACTTGGTACATGCTGTTACACTAAACCCCCGAAGTCTAAAATTGGTACGGGAGCCGTACCAAATGTTGGTAGCTGCAACATTCATTCACCTTCGGCACTACTACTTTTTCGAACATTTCCCTTAAACTTTTTTACGTTCCGTTCTTTACAACAATACGTTGTCCATATCCTTGGAAAAAAAAAAACTTTCATCACGTTGATGTTGGTAACTGTATATTCTTGATTCTAAGACGATTTATTGTGCTCGAATCTTTTCTCTGGGCTTAGCGAATAAGAAGATACATGGTGTGGATGCTGGTGCGTTGTGGCGCGAAAGATTCAATTCAAATGGCTCCAAGCACTATGGGACATAATATCTGAGGTCAATGGTCCCCTAGACGTACACTACTGGCCATTAAAATTGCTACACCTAGAAGAAATGCAGATGATAAACCGGTATTCATTGGACATATATATTCCACTAGAAATGACATGTGATTACATTTTCACGCAATTTGGGTGCATAGATCCTGAGAAATCATTACTTAGAACAACCACCTCTGCCCGTAATAACGGCCTTGATACGCCTGGGCATTGAGTCAAACAGATCTTGGATGGCGGGTACAGGTACAGATGTCCATGCAACTTCTACACGATACCACAGTTCATCAAGTGTAGTGACTGGCGTATTGTGACGAGCCAGTTGCTCGGCCACCATTGACCAGAGGTTTTCAATTGGTGATAGATCTGGATAATGTGCTGGCCAGGACAGCAGTCGAACATTTTCTGTATCCAGAAAGGCCCGTACAGAACCTGCAACATGCGGTCGTGCATTATCCTGCTGAAGAGTAGCGTTTCGCAGGGATCGAATGAAGGGTAGAGCCACAGGTCGTAACACATCTGAAATGTAACGTCCACTGTTCAAAGTGCCGTCAATGCGAACAAGAGGTGACCGAGACGTGTAACCAGTGGCACCCCATCCATCACGCCGGGTGATACGCCAGTATGGCGATGACGAATACACGCTTCCAATGTGCATTCCCCGCGATGTCGCCAAACACGCATGCGACCATCATGATCCTGTAAACAGAACTTTGATTCATCCGAAAAAATGAAGTTTTGCCATTCGTGCACCCAGGCTTGTCATTGAGTACACCATCGCAGGCGCTCCTGTCTGTGATGCAGCGTCAAGGGTAACCGCTGCCATGGTCTCCGAGCTGATAGTCCATGCTGCTGCGAACTTCGTGGAACTGTTCGTTCAGATGGTTGCTGTCTTGCAAACGTCCCCATCTGTTAACTCAGTGATCCAGACGTGGCTGCACGATCCATAACAGTCATGCGGATAAAATGTCTGTAATCTCGACTGCTAGTGATACGAGGCCGTTGGGATCCAGCATGGCGTTCCGTATTACCCTCCTGAACCAACCGATTCCATATTCTGCTAACAGTTATTGGATCTCGACCAACGCGAGCAGCAATGTCGCGATACGATACATCGCAATCGCGATAGGCTACAATCCGACCTTTGTCAAAGTTGGAAACGTGATGGTACGCATTTCTCCTCCTTACACGAGGCATCACAACAACGGTTCACCAGGCAACGCCGGTCAACTGCTGTTTGTGTATGAGAAACCGGTTCCCCGTGTCAGACACGTTGCAGGTGTCGCCACCGGCGCCAACCTTGTGTGAATGCTCTGAAAAGCTAATCATTTGCATATCACAGCATCTTCTTCCTGTCGGTTAAATTTCGCGTCTGTAGCACGTCATTTTCGTGGTGTAACAATTTTAATGGCCGGTAGTATAGAACTACTTAAACCTAACTAACCTAAGCACCTCACACACATCTATGCCCGAGGCAGGGTTCGAACACTTGACCGTAGCAGCAGCGCATTTCCTGAATGAAGCGCCTAGAACCGCTCGGTCACAGGGGCCGGCTCGCTAAAGATAACTTTCTTCAGTGTCAGAGGTGTGGCAAGCTTGAACCATATCCTGTTTAGCATTTGGGTCCAAATTATGCATGGCCAGATATCTCAGAAGTAGAGCAAGGGTGTTCTTCCCATGTTTATGATTCCGCACCTGAATTCTTTATTTACGTTACGGATTTGATGGCTGCTGCTGATGCTCCCAGGTGGTAGTTTTGATAGATCAAGACAAGAAATCAAGAGTTTTATAACTGATTTGTTGCTGCGGTGTTACCGGCTAGCTTATTTCGGTCTCCAGGTTTTAGTTTAGTAGTGCACGCCACTGGAAGGCTGTTGTGCTAGTTGCTATGTGAGGTTTTTTTCGCATTGCTTGTGTTGAGAACTCGTGATAACAATACTCGTGGCTTAGAAGAAGCTATACGTGCTACAGTGTGATGACTATCACATTCCAGACAAGTGTGCTTCGATCACAATCGTAACAGCATTTTATAAGAGTACAGTAACCTTTACACGGTTGTAATCTCTCCAGACATTCTTATTGCGCAGTACCCTCCGCTGTAGAGTGACCACTGATTCTCAGACGACCGTCTGCTTCACCCCATACTCCTAAATTTGACTGTAATCATAGGGGATTGCAATATGTTTGAGCAAACGCTGAATCAGGGCTGTGAGGTTCAATAACGACATTTGACAAAAACTAAATCAAACCGAATGATTAATTACTGGAACAGTGAAACCGATGAGGTGCACGCTGTTATTTTCAAAGTGCTCGTACATGAGTATGTATCTTTTTGGTATATATTTCTGGTATTTACTTTTTGTTTATTTACACTGGACCTTTAACAATAAGCGCTGCAGCCTTGTTTTCTTTGAAAAGGTTTTACCTGTGGGCAGATACTTTACCATAAGTAGATTATAAAATAAAGTTTTTACTTTCTTGCATATAGTTCAGCACTCTTTCTTGTTTGAAGGGATAAAACCTTAGAAGTTTAGCTGTAAGGAATTAAGGTCGATAAATAGAGGACTTACACAAAATGTAATACTTGTTAAATTGTATTTCGTATGAGGCATGGAGACGTAGTGTTCAGAAGGGTTCTTTTCACTTCGTGGAAGTGCGAGATTTCGATATGTCACCAAAGCCGGCCATTACAGCGCTTTATGCTTGATTGTAAGCGTTGCACAACTAATCTTTGCGCAACTATTTGCGCCTTATCAGGCTACGCCATTTAGTACAGCATGCATGACTGCTGGTTCTATCGGAAGTATTTCTTCACACTTTGCTGATGACGACCAGGCACGCCTGACTTGTTCACCATTATGCATCATTAGGAAGGTCGTCACCTTCAGATGTGTTTCAGCTCCAGATGTATTGGTAGCTGTTCGGTATTTCAAAAGTGAGTTTCATTGATCAGTTCCTTTTTTACTCATCTTAGTTTCGCACCAACCGAGAAGTCTGCGCCCATGGAAGCGTGGTTTGTTCTCAGCGCGCATCGCAACACGTAAGGCTCTTAGTCGTGACGGGACTACGAAAACACTCAGAACAATTGCTTTAGTCGCCGCACTGTGTAACAAGTGACTGGCTGCGGCTTCATTCACAAACACCGCCAGAACCGTGCAAGCATGTCTCTTGTGTTCGGAATTGAATCCCTCCATGCAGTTCCACTTCTTAGTATTTTTAAATTTTAGTGCAGGCAATATTCATTTTTGTCTCCGAACATGAAATCCTGGGCAGGTATTTAGTGATTCCATTTACTCCAAGTAAATAATTCGATTTTCGTAAATTCTTTGCTCTAATAAAACGATAGACTATTCCCGCAACTTCGCAACATTAAAAAAGAGTGAGGATGTCAGTAATGTGCCGCCAAAACTAGTCGTGTGATAGATTAAAGGTAAGCTGTGGTGGTACTTTTCCTCTTATACAGGGTGTTACGAAAAGGTACACAAAGAAAGAAAATATGTTACGTGGACATGTGTCCGGAAACGCTTACTTTCCATGTTAGAGCACATTTTATTACTTCTCTTCAAATCACATTAATCATGGAATGGAAACACACAGCAACAGAACGTACCAGCGTGAATTCAAACACTTTGTTACAGGAAATGTTCAAAATGTCCTCCGTTAGCGAGGATACATGCATCCACCCTCCGCTTCATGGAGTCCCTGATGCGCTGATGCAGCCCTGGAGAATGGCGTATTGTATCACAGCCGTCGACAATACGAGCACGAAGAGTCTCTACATTTGGTACCGTGGTTGCGTAGACAAGAGCTTTCAAATGCCCCCATAAATGAAAGTCAAGAGGATTGAGGTCAGGAGAGCGTGGAGGCCATGGAATTGGTCCGCCTCTACCAATCCATCGGTCACCGAATCTGTTGTTGAGAAGCGTAGGAACACTTCGACTGAAATGTGCAGGAGCTCCATCGTGCATGAACCACATGTTGTGTCATACTTGTAAAGGCACATGTTCTAGCAGCACAGGTAGAGTATCTCGTATGAAATCATGATAACGTGCTCCATTGAGCTTAGGTGGAAGAACATGGGGCCCAATCAAGACATCACGAAGAATGCCTGCCCAAACGTTCACAGAAAATCTGTGTTGATGACGTGATTTCACAATTGCGTGCGGATTCTCGTCAGTCCACACATGTTGATTGTGAAAATTGACAATTTGATCACGTTGGAATGAAGCCTCATCCGTAAAGAGAACATTTGCACTGAAATGAGGATTGACACATTGTTCGATGAACCATTCGCAGAAATGTACCCGTGGAGGCCAATCAGCTGCTGATAGTGCCTGCACACGCTCTACGTGGTACGGAAACAACTGGTTCTCCCGTAGCACTCTCCATACACTGACGTGGCCAACGTTACCTTGTACAGCAGCAACTTCTCTGACGTTGACGCTAGGGTTATCGTCAACTGCACGAAGAATTGCCTCGTCCATTGCAGGTGTCCTCGTCGTCCAAGGTCTTCCCCAGGAGCGAGTCATAGGCTGGAATGTTCCGTACTCTCTAACACGGCGATCAATTGCTTCGAACGTCTTCCTGTTGGGACACCTTCGTTCTGGAAATCTGTCTCGATACAAACGTACCGCGCCACGGCTATTGCCCCGTGCTAATCCATACATCAAATGGGCTTCTGTCAACTCCGCATTTGTAAACATTGCACTGACTGCAAAACCACGTTCGTGATTAACACTAACCTGTTGATGCTACATACTGATGTGCTTGATGCTAGTACTGTAGAGCAATGAGTCGCATGTGAACACAAGCACCGAAGTCATCATTACCTTGCTTCAATTGGACCAACTGGCGGTGAATCGAGGAAGTACAGTACATACTGACGAAACTAAAATGAGCTCTAACATGGAAATTAAGCGTTTCCGGACACATGTCCACATAACATCTTTTCTTTATTTGTGTGTGAGGAACGTTTCCTGAAAGTTTGGCCGTACCTTTTTGTAACATCCTGTATATCATCAGATGAAGTCCCTCGTCCATGCAATAACATGGTCATCCATAAACTAATTTTATTTCTTTAGGGAGTATAACTTAATTAATATGGTCTTTAATTTTTTCAAGAATATTTCTCTCGTTTCCACTCTCCTGTTATTGCACCCATACAGAGAAAACAATGTAGAGTCTTACGCAGAAGTAATTACATATTATCTCCACACTCACAACCCGATAAAATCAACAGAAAATTACTTCTTTCCGAAGATAAAGTTCAGGAAAGTATTGCTTTTTATCCAGCCTCCATTTGGTAGACGCAAAACAATATACCTCGACAGTTTCGTAGTCCAGTTTACTAATAGACTTATGTAAGCGCGAGGAACTCATCGTTGTCGACTTACCTAAACCGCTACGGTCGCAGATTCGAATCCTTCCTCGGGCATGGATGTGTGTGATGTCCTTTGTTTAGTTACGTTTAAGTAGTTCTAAGTCTAGGGGACTGATGACCTCAGATGTTAAGTCCCATAGTGCTTAGAGCCATTTGAACCATTTGACCTACATTGACTAAAGCTACACAAAATTTCAGATTCTATCAGCAATGGTTGGCTTAAACCCAACTAACCTAAGGACATCACACACGTCAATGCCCGAGGCAGGATTCGAACCTGCGACCGTAGCAGCTGCGCGGTTCCGTACTGTAGTGCCTAGAACCGCTCCTCCACAGCGGCCGGCTCAGTGTAGGTCAAACAAATTCGTGGTAGGAACTCCTTTATGTAATGAATTTTTGTTTATATTTTAGTTTCCTCCAATAAGAAAAGGTTGAGGAATAAGAGTACAGTATTTTTTTTTTAATACAGACGAATCATATCGTATGTTATGAGTATCAATTCGTAGGTATGTGGACTTGTTTCACAATAAATTTCCTTTATACATTATAATGATCAATAAAAAGCATCGTACCTCGAGCTAAGTAGTCTTCCTTCAGGCGAGATACGTTTCCTCCAGTTTCTGTCCTTTTTCATAGTAAGACTGCAAAGCTTTTCAGCCAGCTCCTCGAGCAGCTTCTTCGAAATCGTATAAATTCCTTTGAATTTTTTTTCGTCGTTTTCGAGTTCTCGCTGTCTGACGATTGCGAATGAACGCTTGAATCCCTAATTTCCGCTTTGAAACTTTCTCAAGTTCCAAAACGAACCGAGAACGTTACGAACTGCATAGTTTGGCATTGTGGAGCAGACTGACAAAAATCAGCGCTTTTGAGACGATTGCATCAGTGGACGAAGGAGCAACGCAACTCTGATCCAGCTCTACCCAAAACGTTGCCTTGCACCTGTGGACGAACAGCGAAGTTTGAATGCCAACGTAACTCTACCGCAACGTAACTACACCCCTCCCCCCTCCTCCTTTCTCTCTCTCTCTCTCTCTCTCTCTCTTTCTCACATATTCCAGACCAGTAATCGTAAAACTGCGGCCCGAATAAAGTATTCTTGCGGCCCGCGGTACTCGGGTATCTTATATAACAACATGGTAACGACGAAGAGCCGAAACCAAAGACGTCACCTAACGTTTAGAACTATTTACAGATACAGTAGTACTATTTTATGAAGCCCTTAAATTTAATTGACTTTCCTGAATTCGGCTCTAAGCTAAGTAATGTCGGACAGTTACCTCAAGGACAGAGAGGTAAGTATCGCGGCCGCTAAGGGATTGTAGCATATGAGGGGGGAAATGTATTGTTTGGCTTCTAGTAGTGACAAGCGAAGGGCATGCGCAGCTCGCATTGATTAGTTGCTGTGTTGTATAAATTTTGACACCGAAGTAAAATGGGCTCGTGGATGCGCTTTACAGACACGGTAATCTTCAAATGCGGTACATATTTGTAGCAAGGAATATGAAATTAAGGCCATTATAATACAAAGCAATGATTAGGAGAAAATGACATTCAGAACATTCAGTAAACATTTCTGATCGTGTATAATATTGAATTATGGATTTATATACAATCACTATGTTAATCAGTTATCTACTTACACAGACAACACAACATCATTTCGTCAGACAGTTACAGTTACTACTTCGGGGTCGCTGAGGGTGGCAGCAGTCTGAAACAGAACAGTGACACGAAGTGTTCCGAATGGTGCCGAGTTTTAACGATCAGTACTTCGGAGCGGCAGTCAACTCGCGCCCTTACTACAGCTAATCTGTTGGGGGCTCATAACTTAACTAATTTCTATAGTATGTGAATTGAAAGAGGATCACTGCTGTCAGCTGCAGCGGGACTTTAAGTGGAATCAACGGCGACGAGCGAAAATGTGTACCGGACCGGGATTCGAACCCGTGATCTCACGTGTACTAGGCAGATGCGGTAACCGCTGCGCCATACGGGACAGCGTTATCGCCGCTGCATGGATTACATCGGTACGTCTCACGGCCGATCCACACTCCCACCGAACGCCACCCACACATATCCACAGTCCCTGTCCATTATAGTCCTGTTCGCTTCTTAGGGATTCCCACAGGAGGTCGGACGTATTTGTGCATTGGCACTGAAGAAAGTGCACCCAATGCCCAGTCAGGCTTATCAGTTATTTGAATGCATGTCGTCTGTTCCTTCGGAAGAAAAGAAACCACGCAGCTCCCGCTGCTGTGAAACATTATATGTAAATATAATGGGTGTAATGACACATTCCGACCCAGAGCCATACAAAAGTCTGCGCCAAAGATAAAATTGAGAGGAATTTAGAATATAATCTCTGTAATGTTCATATTGGATTCTCTTTTGTTTCATACTCCAAGAAGGAGTTACGATACACTTTAGATTGTTACTTTGTAGGGGATGGACGTATTTTTTGGTGTGTGCGGAAAGGCAGCCATCTTGTTAGTATTTATGGTTTGTGCGACAAGCAAGGCAAGTCTTATTGTCTTGTCAAAAAAAAAAAAAAGCTTGAGAAGTATTTAAGTTTTACGAGAATTATTTAAAGCGTCGTACCATTGTATTCCTTGGGTTCCACCGTCTTCGCGAAGTAAACCGATGCCGACTTAGGAAGATACACACGGTCAAAGGGAACATCGATGGCGACTAATGAATTAATATTGTGGCAGAAGGACTAATTCTGCGTCTAAGATGAGAACTCTGATTAAATCAGCAATGACATGGAATTCAAAATTGTAATTAATCGGAATTGTAAATTACACTACAGGCAAATTTCACACAGCACTGAATTTGTCCGCATTCAAGCCGGTCAATACAGACCGTAAAAAAAGCCTTTCAAAAGTTCTAAAGTTCCATACCCATAATTTTTTTCTCTTTTTCAAAAAAATCAGTAAATTTAATTTTTTTATTTATTTCGCCACATGTGGATCGCTGCTATCAGCTGCAGCGGGACATTAAGTGGAACCAGCGGCGACGGGCGAAAATGTGTACCGGGCCGGGATACGAACCCGTGATCTCCTACACATTTTCGCTTGATGCCGCTGATTCCGCTTAATGTCCCGCTGCAGCTGATTGCGGCGATCCCTCTTCAGTTTACATAAAATGTTTCACAGGTGAGTGATCTGCGTGGTATCTTTTCTTTCGAAGGAACAGACACCATCTACTCAAATAATTTATACAGGTTACCAATTAATAAGAAGATCGATACTTCGGCACTAGGTATCGGCCCACTGTGTCAGTATTGGCTCTTGAGCTAGAAAGTTTGACGACCACTGTTCTGGTCTGTCTGCCTCGCAGTTTTTCCCCTTTGCTACCGCTTCCAGTGGTAAAAACTATTTCAGCAGATAACGCACTAGTCTGTCCCTTCTTATGTTGAGAGTCCTCCATTGATTTGTCCCGTCACCTGTTATTTTTAGCATTTCTCCATTTTGTACTTTATAGGTCCACTTAATTTTTAACATTCGTCGATAGCCCTCCATCTGAAAAGTCAGTTTCGTCTTCTCTGGATTTCCGATAGGAACCGTTTCACATCCGTACTACGTCGTACGTCAGACGCCCACGTCAGGAATTTCGTTCTCAATTCCAGCAGGTATTTGATACCAATAGGTTAATGCATTCCTCGTGTCGGCGTGATAATTATAGAGGAGGAGGCTCGTCTTTGACTAACACCAGATTTCGCTAAAACCTCCCCCTAGTCGTCGCCTTTGAGGACGGAATTATTAGCAGCCAATTACAATTGGCTTAAGGTTTCCGATATACTACTCCCACGCACTTTGTGGCGCTAATTAGAACGCTATCTGAGGACCGTGACATCGCAGAAGGCGGTGAACGCCGCCCACTGTCGCTGCTTACAGAAGATGTTGTCCTGTGTAGGTAGGCTATTTATAGGTTAATGCTCGGTGGAGTTGTTCGAGAGCGACTGTGGCTGTTGAAAGTCTGCGAATGCACGTCCCACGCCCTCAGATTCTGTGCTATGAACTGATTTTTAACTTTTATTAACAGTCTCTTTGCTAAATCATAAGCAGATATTCTCATTTTCTTAACTTTATACAAGAGCTTTCTGCACCTTTTCTTACAATGTAAGGAAAATTGAACAAATTAACTTCCTATCAGAGATGGCGTTTATTTCACTCCTATCTCGTTTGTAAGTTGCTGATTCAAATCATTCCGAGCGTAGTTGCAACTTTTCGCAAGTGGGAGAGGAAGAGAATGGGAGTGGTCGTGGGGTGCTCGTGCAAAGGAGAGTGCACATTTTATATCTATTTAATACCAAACATAACCCCACAGGTCTAAGTGATGAATGTCTTTCAGAATAAACCGGCCGTGAAGTCACCGTAAAGCAAGAATCAGTTGACATCTGATTGTATTGTTGTTGTGTTTGTGGGTATGTGGTTGCTCAACGGTGAGGTTATCGGCATCCGATTTGATTATAATAAGAGTTACTCGTTTGTGGCCCTGTCACCGTCGGGATCATTGAAACACTATCTAAGTTGGACGATGGATGGGACATGGGCCTATTGAAGAAGCTGTACAAGTATTCATCGTTAGTTGTTTTGGGATACAGTGTAAAAAGAAGATTATGAAGGATAGAGTAGATACTCTGGTATTCGTGGATACGGTCCATTGTCTCAAACACTGCCGCTTCATTCAACAACAGCAGGCTATTATCGATGCAGTGGTACCACAAACGTTATCTGTGTGATACTAACTGTGTTAACGGAGGAATTAATCACTGTCACATTGAATAAAGTTTCAAATCCCATTGACATGATTTCGGTTTGAACTCTAGCTGCTATTAATAGTTTCTTTTCTACGATGACGAGGCTATAATTGACATATTCATGTTGCTGATACGTGTGCGAGGAAGACCAGTTCATTTTGGCTATGGAGATGACATCTTCGAAAGAAGCAGAGGAAAACACTAACTACCATATTCCCTATATCAAAACCGGAGGGAGATATTACGATACCTGTAATTCCTTTCTGCTTTGTACTGAAGCGCTTAGTAGAGACCTGCAGCAGGTGATGACTTAACGCATCCCGTCTTGTCGGTCTGACGTCATTGCTACTCAGGGCAAACCGGTACAACGGTTTCAAGTCTGCCAGCAACGACACTGATGAAGGCAGCAAGCCCACGAACACTTAACCACTTGCTTCAGTAGTTTCTATCCGATTTCTTAGTTTTTAATTTGCTCTAGGTGCTTCGGAGCGAACAGGGATTCAGAAGTGCACTTAGTAGTTAACGTGTTGGGTTTCCTTGACATAATGTTTGAACTGTTATTTGCAAACAAATATTCTCGAATGTTTGTTACTCTCGGATGTCTGGAAAAAGACGCCCCCATAGGTAGGTTTGCTTTGATGGAGGAGAGAAGCTCAAAGTTTAACGTACCGTCGATCACAGGATCATCAGAGACGGACTGCAAGCCCATGATCTAGGGAAGACTTCGGAAGGAAATGGTCAGCGCTCTTTTCAAAGGAATTGCCTTCAGTGATAACCGAACCCACGTACACGTAACTCTGGATGGGTGAGTGGGGATCTGAATAATTGTACTGCTTAATGTTTAGCCCATTGTCCTAACCAAAGTGCCACCACGCTCCGTAAAGTTGCAGGTTAAGGACTGGTCGAAGTCAGGGTCATCAGAGACGGGCTACAAGCTCTAATCGAAAAAGGGTGGAAAATGAAAGGGGCCTAAAGCCTTTTAGGTGGCGATCCTCTTTGAACGCATGAAAAATAGGTATTTTTCGTGACTTCCGAGTAAAATAAAAAGAAATGGCAAATTTGATGATATAGTTTTACTCCATACACTTTTCTGTTTAACAAATCATTTTTGTGTACACGTCGGCCGCTGCTTCTAACTACTGCACCAAGAGGAAAGACCCCTTCCAACCAGAACATTTGTCATCGGCGGGAATTCCCAAAGCCCTTATGTTGGTCCTTTTCAAAATATTTTTTATCTGCATGCATATGTTCATTGTGAAATATTAAGTTCTAATAACATGTTGAAACAAATGTCATTTTCTTCGGCCACAATATCGAGACAAAAGCGTGCACTGAAAATAGACTTTTAAGATATCATAAAACGGCTACGTGCGCTGATAGAAAATTCGGTTTAGACTGCCAGCATCAAATTCCGATAAAAATCGTTTGTATCGTTCTAAGGTTATGTTTCCCGCCAATCTGAAAAAAAACGGTTTCGAAAAAAAAAGTTTTAAAATTTTGGTAGTTCACATGTAGTTGAGTTAAATATAGCTTTTGCACCGAAGCCTGGGCCGTACAGCATGCTTTTCGTACGACTTTTCGTTGCCATGGTCGTCCTGCGGACCTCTTTGTCAGCTCGTGAGATTCGCTGCTCTGCTTGCTCTTTACTTTTCGTCCGCTTTTGTGCAGAAGTGGTCCAATTTCAACTTCGCGGACATCCATAATTTCCATAATGCGTGTTAGGCTGTTGTTGAAATTAAAACGGTGCCACATTGGCCGCGACGTCGATTGTCTTTTGCCCGTTGTACTTTGTTTACGGAGACACTTCTTCTGAATCCCCTTGTAACACATAATGGAGTTTCTGGCGAACTTTAGATGAACACTAAAATAGAAGCCCCCGGAACATTTTACACCAAAAAAATCTATTTTTTACCCTCTTAATGGAAAGAACTCGACGTTTGCAAGAA